>NC_139951.1:32079055-32310024 GCF_963454915.1 Gymnoscopelus microlampas | reverse complement strand
CAGGCAGTCAGCACATCAGTACGCACAGGCACATACAAGGGGAGTGTGTGTGTGTACAAACAGACAGGTATATTGCATATTAGCACAAGCACATAGCTAGTTGACAACAAGGGCGCACTACATTAGAGAATGTAGTATTGTGAATTGTGCACAGTTGGGAATGTCGTGGGCTTTTTCATTATTGTCTCACAACATTCTCTTTTACCTGCATCATCACTGTCCCTTCTGGCATTTCTGGAATGACACAAAAAACAAGAGTTGATCAGTACAGAAATAAACTAGTTTCTGAATGAGTAAGAAGCCAAGCAAATAAAGCCAGTGAACCTGTGGTCTGCAGACGCCCCGTCAGGCTGTGCTCTGTGTTGGGTGGAGGTGGGTGAAAGAGGCGGCACTTCCACGAGGGACCGCGGCTCCACCACGCAGCGGGCGGACACAGAGAAACGCTCAAACTCAGATGGAGAGATTAGGTAGAAGCCTGAGGAGTGTGTGTTCATGGGTAATAAAGAAACAAAAAGACAAGCACATTCAGAATAAGTCAATACCAGAGAAAGCACTTATCGCAATGGGTGTACTATAGCAATGGGTGGTCTAATGGGGCAAAAGTACAGAGTCTGCACACTGTCTTGATACTTACAATAAACTTAATTTGGTCAACGTTTTGGGGCTTCATCAAGTAAAACAAAAATGTCTAGCCTATGGATATTATGGATTATAATGCATTTAAGAAATTAAGAAGGTAAGAGGATGTGTCGCTATCGAAAACCACAGATTTTCAAGCTAGGGACGCGTCTTAACGTTGTTAGCTTGTAAATCAATTGTTTTGTGTCCCGGACAAGCCTTTCTTACCCTGTCCGTGCTTGGTGAAAACACAGGAAGCGATGCCGCTGACGTCCTCACGGCGGATACACGGGTACTGCACTTGCATCTTCACCCCCGGCAGCGATATCACGTGGACGTCTCCCTGGTTGGTGAGGACCACCAGGCCGCTCTCCCCATAGTCCTCCGTCCGACTGCTGCCGAACCAGGCCACACCCACCCGCCGCACGCGGGAGCCGTCGATGGCCGTCAGCTTCAGCTTCATCTTGGCACTGACTTTTGGCAAAGTGAACACCTAGATATGCATGCACACGCGCACACATAAGGAAATAGGGTCAGATTTTAAGGGCTCCACTTGGGGTGAAGTTGCTATAACCAGTTAAGACATATTAAACAAATGGTGCAATTATATTGGTGCAATATCTTTTATTAATGCATTTTGACAATTTGATCAACTTACATCTTTGTTTATTGCCAAACTTGGTTTTGCGATTGCCACAATCACTTTATTAATTATTATTATTGCGTTCTTTCTTATTTTGTTCTGTTAGGATATTGTTTCTATTATTCAGAGTACCTCTGAACCTTTGTAATTATTTTTACCCAGATAGTTTTTTGGCAACTGCAATATTACAATTTCCTGTAGCATAAATGAAGTCAACCTGAATCTAATGCTGCAGTCTACAACAATGGTTCCTATGGTTCCTCACCCGGGTGGTTCCTCCCCACCCGGGTCATGTGTGAACTGTGGGACTGCTGCTTTGTGTGTGAGTGCTGTGTGAGTGTGTCCATGTTAAGTGTTGGCTGTGCAAGAGGGGTGTGCAAGAGGGGTATCCTGAAGTATTCCTGACCTTGAACTGCTCCTCGGATATAACTAGTAGATGGTGGGAGCCCTGCATATCGGGCGAGCGGGCCAGGTCGTGGGCCACCTCCAGGGGTTCAGGGAGAGGAGCGCCATGGCCATCCATCACCACAATACCGACCACCGGGGCACGGTGCATTAACTGTATTTCCTTGGCTAAAAGAACGGAGAGAGAGAGAGAGAGAGGGGAAGAGATGGAGGGGCAGAGGAAACGAGAGGAAGAAAGGACAGGAAGCAAGGGGGAAAGGGTGTAAGACTTAGATGTAATCAAGTGTGTTCCTTTTTTATCAAAGGCCTATTGTTGGAGTTGGCAAACACTTTGCATGTCGACGTGCCAACTACTCCAAACAGTTTGGGTCTGCAAGGTTCTCACCGGGTTGTGCGCTGATAGGGTCATCTGCTCGACGCTCTACAGGTGGAAGCCGGAGCATGTAGGCAAACACACAGCCGCCGTTGGTCCCTGCCCACAGGGAGGGTGTGTTGTGGTTGCCTGGGGGGGAAGAGCGGGAAACATCAGTGGAATGTGCCTCAAAAGCATCCAGATGTCAATAACTTAAATTTGCCCTTTTACCCACATGAACCCTGGCGTCCCTATTCTGGGGCGAGGTGAAAATAGCAGATCTACAATCTCACAGCGTGCCGTGACACGTTGTGAGCTTGTACATCGGCCATTTTGAGCTAAGAGATTTGGTGAGAGGGTAAAAAAGGAGCGGGCCAAGTATAGACCCCTGGGGGACCCCGGTCAACTAAGTACGGTATATAGTAGGGATGTCCGATTTTATCGGCCTCCCGATATTATCGGCCGATATTAGCATAAAAATTGATATCGGGAAAATATCGGTATCGGTTTTTGAAAAAAAATTTTTTTTTTTTTTTTTTGCTTTATAAATAAGTTACAGGAGTTCTTACTGTCAGGGTCCCCACACATTTTTTGCAATGAGTTTCCAAAACTTTTCCAAAACCTTTCCAGAATATTTATCCCAATTTCCAGGCCTATAAAACAATCATTCAGCGCAATAATGTGTCTCTCCTATGTGCAATGCCCAAAGATAGGCAGTGTAGCAAAAATAAAGCATAGAATATAAAATAGTACAATTTCATTCAACATTTCGTGCAAAATTAGGGCATAGTGACCCTGCGAGCGAAAATAGGAGGGGTGGACGACGACGTTGCACGGTTCGTTGTCGCTCGCGGTAGGTCAGGACGGTCTCATTCAAAAACATGTATTTTAATGAGATTTCATCGCCCGCTCGCTTCGCGTCACATCGCTGGCAGTGCGGATGGGGTGTTACACAGCCCGTTCGGCGAAAAACTACTTATGTTACATATTTCGTGTAATGTTATACATGCTTATGAAAATGTTTTGTATTAAAGAAAATTGCCAAAAACAATGCATAGCCAAATATTTTCCAGGACCCTTGATAAATTCCAGGACCTTTGATCAATTCCAAACCTTTTCCAGTACTGGATTTTTTAAATTTTTATTTCAAAATATTTCCAGGAATTTCATGACCGTGGGGACCCTGTACTGTATATGGTGTGTGTGATATGAAATTTGAGCTTACCCTAATCACAATAATCCCCGCATATATCGGTATCGGTTGATATCGGTATCGGTAATTAAGAGTTGGACAATATCGGTATATCGGTTATCGGTAAAAAAGCCAATATCGGACAACCCTAGATAGGGTGGTTAACACATCTGGCAGAAATCATCTTCAGGAGTGATAAGGAATCAAGCTTTCTTGCCCCCACCCTTCAAAAAAAGCCTAAACTTAATAATACATTTTATTTATAGTGCATAAAACAAATCTACAATACAGAGTAAAATATTTGCGACAAACAATACATAAAAAGGCCTTAATGACGACGTGGGAGGTTGTGAAACGTAAACTCACTGTCTGAGAGGAAGGTGTCTGCGAAATATAGTGTGCGCACAAGGCCGGTGAAGGAGTCGTCCGAGGAGCGTGCTTCTATCTTCCTCTGGACCGGAGCCAGCTCCATCTCTGCTAGCTCAGCTTCTAGACGTGCGTTGGCTTCCTGGAGCTACACAGAAACGGCAGAAGGTCAGAGGGAGGAGAAAAGAAATCGATCAGAGAGAGAGTGAGAAAGAAAGATGGAGAAAGAGAGAGATTGTTTAACAAGTGGCCAAATGCATATTTGGCATTATATTTTCTATTATATTCTAATTCACACAGAGTTGCTCTGTTTTTGCTTGCGCTGAGAGCAAAATGGAGGCCATATGAACTAATGAAAGTCCCGTGGTTCTCAAAGAGGGGTCCAGGGACCCTCAGGGTTCCTTGAGGGGGTTCCAAATGGACCCTTAAAAAAGGTCTGTAACTCTGAGGGTGTACAAATGGAACCAAATGGGGGTCCTTGAAATTAAAAAGTTTGATAACCAATGATAGTCCAGAGGTTCTCAAACTGTTTTGGCTCAAGTACCCCTTTCCCTGATTAATACAAAATCTAAGTACCCCCAGCTAGTATGATGCCATGAATGAACAATAGCCCACTTTTTGAAGAATATAAGATAAATGTAATCACAAAAAAATAAATTTAGATTTATTTTAAGCTGTGGCCATAAAATTTCATTAAGTACAGTTTTAGATGATTGTTTTATCAAACATTTTTCCATTTAACCACTTATCTAGTCAACTGCGCTGAAAAGGGTAGTTGTTCCCAGTGAAATGTTTTTACATGGAATAAAGCTAAATAAAATCTCATGATTGAAACATTTTGTCAGGCCAAGTACCTAATCTGTGATTTGTGAAACACCATGAAAGGAGCCCCCCCTCACACTAGGACTCTGTTTCCTAAACAATAAGCGCAATATGTAGAATTATGTTTGGGTATTATCGTTCTAAACCAGGGGTATGCAACCTTTAAAGTCAAAAGAGCCATTTTGGACTAAAAAATAAATACACAATCTGTCTGGAGCTGCAAAACCTATTTTAGCCCACTAATGCCGGTGCTGTGCCAATAAATGCGTTGCAGGCTTTGACGCATATTTGACAGAAATGTTGAAGCTTATTATTTATTCTACACATCTTTACAGTATTGGAGCATGTAAGAATCTATGTCTCATATTACAGCAACGATGAATACAATGTGACAAAAACGAAAAAACATTGCTAATTTCCATAATGTTTTCTATAGCTACAGGGAGCCACAAGGGAAGGGCTAAAGAGCCACATGTGGCTCCAGAGCCGCAGGTTGCAGACCCCTGTTCTAAACCTATGTTCTTGCCGTTCTGCATACAGCCAAACCAGCGAAAGAAATGGCGTTGTGGCAACTGAGAACCTTAATCCATGTGTTTACCTTGGCAGCGTTGTTGGTGACGTGGTGTTTCCTTAGGGACACTCTGCTGCGACGGATCCGCCTGAAGGACTGCCGGAGAGACTTCTTAATGCTCTTCACCCTCGACAGAGGACCCTCCATGGCCAGCTGGTCACTGGGGTTCAGGGTACACCTACGGAAGAGGCAGGGCAGTGTTTCACAAAAAAAATCATTTTAAAAAAGGACCCCCCAAGTTAGATATGCATTAGGCCATCGTTTCTCAAAGTAGAGTCTGGGGATCCCCAGGGGTTGTTTAGAGGGTTCCAGGGGGTCCCAAGCAAAATGAGTTAATATGGCATCAAAATCAGTTTAACCACTTAACCCTATACTGTACTGTATATACACAAACACAAATCTAGGGATCTTTCATGTCAGTTTCAACCCAAATTGTGTCTGCCAGGTCTCAAGGTGAAACACTATTCATTGTCACCATCATAGGTCATATGGATATGTGACCACCCCCATCACCTAAGTGGCTAGCTTATACTGGGGAGGGTGGAGGATATTCAATGTCCTATGTCCTTACACAATAATCCTCAAAAATATCATAAATAGTCTTAAAGGTAGTGTGATATGTTTTTGTTTTAAAAAGTTAAAGCTCTATATTCAGAGAGTAATCATTGATAGAGTGTTTGTTCAGTAACAGGGGTGTCCCAGTCTCTCCGGTTATTTAATAAAACAGAAAAAAAAATTCAGGTGGGTTGCCAATTTCACCCAATCAGGAGAGAGTACCCATTTATTAGCTTCAATTTAATAGTGTTCCAGTTCCAATTTTGTCTGCTCATTTCTTTGTGTCATCACTTCCAATTTCACTAAGAACTGGAGGGACAGGAGCCACCTGTTACTGAACAAACACTCTATACTGTAGCAATGATTGCTAACAGAATATAGAACTATTTTACACTTCTTTGAACAATAAATATCACTTACTGCCTTTACAAAATGATGAGTAATAAACATGGCTACTTTGTGCAGGCAGACAAGTATGGTATGCATAAGCAGGTTCAGGAATACAGACATTTATTGTCCATTTCCTGTATATATTGTTATCTTCCTCACACAAAGGGCAATATGGCAAATACAAGATAATCTCTGACTCACACACACACACACCCTTTTTATCCTTGCAGCCGTTCGACTGATTTACATTGACTACACTCATTTTCCAATTCCACCCTTTATCATCCCAACTGCATGGCCTTGACCTTTACCCAAACCATTATAATTCAAACTTTAAAAGCAAGTCCTAAACTCAAAAAAGCCTCGACCAAAGTGACGACCAAAAATGACCTGTGATTGTCCTCCTCTTTCTGTCCTTAAGGGAACATTAGGTTCTCACAAAGTACAAGCACACACGCCTCCTTACTTGACAAAGACGTTGTTCTTCTGTTGGTAGTCATACAGTCCAAATCCGTGGCTGGTGCCAAAGGCTACCAACTTCCACTCGGAGTGCAATGTGAGGGCAGTGACCACGGCAGGAGGCTGGCACTGGACCAGAGCAAAGGGCTGGAAGCCTGGAGGAAACATCACAGGCTCTTCTCGTACGTCCAGACGAGTGTGGCCCTGAACCAGGGAGTATAAACACCTTAGTCTTAGTGCTACAGCATAGATGAGTGATGACTATAGATACGCTCTATATTGATCAGATGAGCATATCCCATTAGCAGCATGATCATCCTGTCTGACTGGCACGGTTAGTTATTACCTTCCAGCGGAATCCCTCCTGGCCCTGCAGCAGGTCCACTACTTTAGCCTCCACTGTCTGCTCTGCTGCCTCATCATTCAGCTCCAGCACCAGGATCTGGACAACGCCACACAGACAAGATGGAAGGGAAACAACTTTAACCACATGAACCCTAGCATCCCTATTCTGGGCAAGTAATTCTAGGTGAACATTCAGGGGAAAATAGGCAAGCATTCAGGCAAAGTCAGCAGATCTACAAGCTCACAACGCATTGCAACATGTTGTGAGCAAGTAGATTGTTGGGGGACCCTCTGGTCAATGAAGTATATAGGGTTTAAGTGGTTAATATTTGAATTTGTCTGGAAAAAATACATGGCTCAGTGATGACAAATACACTATAGCAGCTATCGACAACCAACCAAATAACAGCAATTCTTTGGGAGTGCAGAGGCCTGGTTGCAGTTTAATGACAGATATTAAAACACAAATGACAGGCACTGGAGCTTTCTGCCATGATAAAATCCTGCTATCAGATGAGAGCGGTTTCAGTTAACATATGTATTACAGTGCTCTTTTACCTGTCCAGCAGTTCCCGCCACAGTCAGGTAACCACTGTATTTACACAGGTGGATCTTTTGTACACCCAGCCTTGGGTCATCGCTGTAGGGATCAAAACAGCCTACCTGAAAGAGAGGCAAGGAAGAATAAGGGAAAATAGGTAGACTTGTGCCAAAGTATATTATAGTCAATAAGAGTAACACGTTTGTCGTAATTGTGCGTGACTTTTCCTCTGGGAAGTTGTCCTTTATCTTTGCCCTTTTTGTTATGTTATCACAACATGCACTGTTTTGAGGGCCCTCTTTGTGTGTGGACACGTGAATGTGCACGTACCTTCCTGAACGGAGGCCATTCTCCTTCAGTGCCCTGGTTCATGTTATCATTGGGGTCGGCGTCCGTGTGGAACACGCTGGCTGTGCTCAACTTATACATGGGATAGAGACACACTCCTGATGCATCCCAGAAGCGCACTGTCCCGTCCTCATGCCTACGGACAAAAATGAATACACCATTGCTAATATATCCAAAAGATCAACCGAGTCAACATAATACCACAGAGGCGGTGCGGACAGCCTAGAACCACACCGGAGGTTAGCTTTCCTCCAGTCAGGATATATACGCTAAGCGTACCGTCAAAGACACTAACCGCCCCAGCCAAAATCTGTTCAGACTGCTACCAGCAAGCAGCCGATACCGTGGTATCAAATGCTGAACAAATGGACTAAGGGACCGTTTCCACAGCCAGACTGAACCCTGTTGCCATGTCTTACATGCTGCTCCCGTTACATTGGTACGATAACTTCTATATGACTGAATACATTCCCATATTTGATATCTGCAGCAATTTGCTGCTAGTTGTTTTGATATTAAATATTTTACTTCTATTTAATCTAACAGTAGGCAGTTTGCACAAAAAAAAATTAAACTGACCCTGTGAGTAGCAGGTCTCTCTGAGGGGGGTCTGGTGCCAGGTTCTGGCCTCCTGTGACAGGCCACGGCTGCAGGGAAAGAAACCACACAAGGGGAAATTAAAGTTTAACAATAATACCACCATAATGCGGTCAATTCCAACAAAAGATTGAGGCAACATCTATGTTTAGGATGCGCCATTCCAATAATACCACCATAATGTGGTCCATTCCAACAAAAGATTGAGACTACATCCATGTAGAATGTCTCAATCTTTTAGAACAAAAGATTGAGACATTCTAGGAGCATTTCTACATATGTCAGTAAAGAACATTTAATATGCTTCAAGCAGAGTGCATCCTTTCTTTATTTTTGTTTGTTTGCACAGTAGGTGGAACAGGGTTATAGATGCTCCTGCAGAAACTGATATATGACAGCCAGTCTAATAAGGCTTTTTGAACTTAACTTCTTTGCAAACTTTATTTATATATTGTATACATTAAAATGCCATTTCTATCAAGTGAAAGCGCACAGATGAAAAGTAGGTCAACGTCAGCCTACCTTTTTGGAGTAGTGTGTGCTCTGCAGCTCTCCGGCAGCGATGACGCGCTCCCACAGCTTGAGGGGGATTGCGGAGATGTGGTGAGAGCAGGTGATGGCAGAGCTGTGGAGCGGTACCAGGTAAGGAGTCTGGATGACCGGCCAGCCCTCTGTCAGCAGGTCAATGACCACCAGCTCCTCCTCCACCAGAACCACCAGAGCACTGGGATCACCTAGCAGACAGTAAGGCATTGGGAGACTCTAAACTCAAGGGCTCAAACTCCATTATGAAAGCAATAATGCACCACAGACTTTCTAATCCAATATCCAGCAGCTACAGTTTGTAAATGTGGGGTTCAGGGCTACTTACTGCTGCCATCATTAAAAATGATAAAACTTCTTCTGTGAGTGCAGACTGTGAGTGAGACTCTTTCTTATGACTGTTTGCTTTGAGCCAGCACACATCCTTGATTTCTTAAAATACTGTCAGTAGGAGCACACTCAGCTCGGGACATTAGTCTGTACAAAAACTGAAAGTGTCAATCTGTGAAACTGTTACACAGACAATAAAAGAGGCTGAAGTTGTAGAAGTGTACAAGGGGTCAGTTCCTTGACATATCTTTTCTTACAATTTAGAACTGCTTGACATGATTCTTCAATGTTATGTTCCATTCCACTAGCGGTCTTCACAGGTCTACCTCAACCGAAAAGATCCAACAATGCCCGAGACCCAAAAGGGTTCAGGTCCTTGTTTTATCATCATCACTCAGGTCTGGGTCAGTTCAGATTCTATGAAGTGCTGCGTGAAGTGCTGCGTGATAATTAGGCTGCACAATAAGAGTGAGAAAAAAAGTTGCGCTGTGGGTCCAATTATGGTTAAAAAAAAAACTATTGGGTCTCGTCATTTTGGACCCGAGCAGAGCTCAACATTCCACTTCAGGCTTTTGCCTGTGCCCTCCGTCAGCTATGCCATATATTTTAATATAGATTTTCCACAAACGGAAAACATACTTCCATTTGTTTGATCTTAGCAGGGTATACTGTAAATCTGTTCTTACCATTGCCAACAAAGTTAAGTCTGTTGTCAGGTGACTACACAATTATAAATAGCATTTTGACACACTCATACAAATCACCAACAGCCCAGAGGTATTGCCGTTAGCATTTTGTGACATGTGTCAACATTTGGCTTCTTAAAATATTTGGCAATGGTGATAACACAGCTGCCAAAAACGTAGCATAAGTGCAGTATGTCAGCCATGTTTATGAAAGAAGTCAGTGCGTGGGTTGGTTGTTTGGTTTGGTGTGTAGGGCCCACCTGTGTGCTGCGGCCCGTCTCTGATGACAAAGAAGTCAATGATCCGGGAGGTGAAGTCCAGAGCTACGTGTGTTTTATTGTAGATCACACTGATGCAGTGTCTGTCCCCATAACTGGCCCTTGGCATGCCACCACTGAACAGCAGGAACGGAGGCCTGCACACAGATAGAGAGGAAGGGAAGGGGAAAAAAGTTCAAGTTCAGCTCTATTTGCTGAGGATTAATGTATAACAGGTTGATGTGAAACACAGGTTAAACATTCAGATGTTCATGACACCAATAAGCTCAGTTACCACTTTCACTGAGAAGGCAGAAACAGAATGTCAATGTCACAAAGGAAGGAAGGAAGGAAAGAAAGACAGACAAATAATAAAAAAGAAATTAAAGAAACAAAGAAAGGAAAATATAAATAAAAAAAGGATGAATGAAGGAGTGCACTAAGAGAGCTTACCCTTCTGCTGTAGGTAGCTGAACAATTTTGGAAATGGCCTTACAGGGGAAGTGTCCTGCACAGATTAAATGAAGAGGGGTTTATTTGTAAACAGCCTGAAGAAAATTGCTACCCTGGGACGTTTGTAGTGAGGCTTGCATTTTGATCCTCACCGTAAGGGATATCTGATTTCTCCTCTTCGTCCTTTGAGTCCTCCCCACCCACTGTCCATCGACAATAGCTGCCGTCGCTATGGGAACTAAGAATATGGCCGCCGTCCTCTGTCCACCACACGCTTTCCAGTTGCTGTGGAAACAAACGGCGACGGTTACGGGGCAAATTTATGACGAACAAACAACTGAAACAAGTGAAAGAACGCCGCTCCTTACCAGAACTCACAATCTCAGTTTATACAGTACTGGGTGGCGTTCTTTCATAACAGGCGTTTTATATAAAAAAAAAGAAATGAACGTAAAGTCTTGCAAGAGCGGCACGTTACATTTTATTGGCTTGACTGCAGAGTAATATACCTGTGTAGCGGGTATGTGTTGGACAGCACACTGTCTCTCCAGGTCCCAGACGACCATGAGACCTCGTCCGTAGCCAATAACCACCTGGTTTGGATCGACTGGGTTCTCCTGCAAGGACTCTACGTGTTCCAGGTTCCTCCGGCCTATATAGTCCTCTGGTACACTGGACAGAGGGAGAGGGTGGACAAAAGGTAGTGTGAGAAGAAGGGAGTATGGTAAAAAAGGGAGGGAGACAGGAAAACAAAGACATTGCAGTTAAAATGTCATTATTGATCTGCAGCGGCCTAGAGCAAGGGTGAATTTGTGACCACGTGTGTATAGCAGTGATGTAGTGTTGGTGGCAGGTTTTATTTCCTATTGTTATGGAGGAGAGGGGCTATTAAGGCACACTGTCAATAGAGTTTCCATTTGTTTAACCATTTCATTAAAGGCATACCTTTTTTAAATACCCACATTTGCAAAAATAGATACATGAACAGACATGACATTTTTAAAACTATGGATTTGAAACATTAGGCTTTGAGGTTTTGAGAGTTAATTGAAAATAAGAATTGATTATTTTTCTATTACTTTTCTAATTCCATTACTCATGCCTCATTTGTTATTACATTCAGTCTTATTATTGGAGAGAACATATTGTCCAGCCCTAGAATTTAACCACTATCAACCTGGCGTCCCTATTTTGGGCATGTCATAGGTATTTAAAAATATAGTGAAAATATCAGACCTACAAGCGTGCAACCTTGTGGGCTTGCAGATCGGCTATTTTCACTATTTTTGAAATAGTGGAAATAGAGGTTAACCACTTGAACCCCAGCAGACATATCATGGGGGGGAACATTAGCCGCGCGCCGTGAGCTTGTAGATCGGCTATTTTTGATGAACAGATTTGGTTTAGAGACGGGGGGTAAAAAGCGGTCCACGTACAGAGCCAACTCGGGTCCAGTTTACTAAGTCAGAGAGTTTAAGTGTTTTTTAAAGTGCGTAGGCGTGGGTCTATGGTGTGATTGACACCAACCTGTTGGCAACTTGATCCAGGCTGATGTTTCTCTCCTCCAGCTCTCTGAAGCCAGGGACCTCAACCACAAAGACATGGCCTCCTTCCGTCCCCAGCAGTAGCAGCTCTCCTGAAGAGTGAGCCAGCACCGCGGTGACACGGGTGACACTGGGGGGAGCACTGAGTTGGGAGATAAAAGAGAGATCATGAGGTCGGTAAGCCAGAGATACATTAGAAGAAAATAAGGTCATGTGTAATTCATTGTCAATCCTCTAATCCACTGGATTCTCTATGTGGGGTCTGGAGACCCCCAGCGGTCCACGAGGGGGATCCAAGGGGTCTCGGCCAAATGATTGATAGTTAGGAATCAAATGGACCTTTTACGGATCTGTAACTCAGATTACATTTATACTCAGATTTTAATCAACTTATTTTACAGTGTAGATGGGGTCACAAAAAATAATCAAATGGGGATCTGTGGCCTAATGCAAATCAAGCTTGTCGTTGAAATTAAAAAGGTTTGAGAATCACTGTTCTTCTCTACAGAACGCTGAGGTATACAGTTTATTGAGTGTGTATTGACAGAGGACTAAGGGCGCGTGTGTGAGTTTGTGTATGCGTGTTACCCAGGGGGTCCAGTTAGCGTGAAGCGTCCTATCTCCAGTAGTTCAGACATTCCTTTGTGAGCTCTCAGAGTCCACATGTGGAGACTGTTGTCATCCAGTAGAGTCACCAGTTCAACCTTAAGTCATTATATAAACACAGGGACGTCACCAGTACAACCAGCTTAGTGTGAAAGATGAGTGTTTCAAGTCTTGTAATAACAATGGAATGAACGCACTGAAATAACCTGTGTGAATCCATTTTTGTTGTTTTAGTTGTTTTTTTTACAAATTCTCTTTCTTCTGTTGTATTATTGGGGGATTTGATATGTTAAATCCAAGAACGTTTGTATAATCAACCAGCATAATAAAAACAATAGCAAAATGCCCTATATGTAAGTAAGTAAGTACATTTAATTTATAAAGCACCTTTCGAAATAATGTTACAAGGTGCTGTACAATGGACAACAACATAAACAATCAAGTTAAGACAAGTTAAAAGAAGGCAATAGTGCAACAAGAAGTAAAGTAAAACATTGACCTGCACAAGTGGGTCAGGTAAAAACTTCATAAGACAAAATGCTTACGAAACAAATGTGATTTTACCAAGTTCTTAAAACTGTCAACTGACTCAGCATTTTTTTATTGCCAAGGGTAGAGCGTTCCACAGTGTAGGAGCAACCACTGCAAAGGCCCGGTCACCCTTAGTTTTGAGTCTGGTCGCGGGTATTTCCAAAAGGCCTTTGTCAAAGGACCTGAGAGATCTCACATTGGGCTTTGAGTGCAGTAAGTCTGTGATATAAAGTGGGGCTAGCCCATGTAATGCTTTATAGGTTATTAAAAGGATTTTAAAAACTATTCTGGACTTAATGGGCTCTACGATTGGTGTTGGTGAGAATTCTGGCAGCCGCATTCTGTACTAGTTGTAGTCGATGAATACAGGAACAGCTCAGGGTAGTATAGAGTCAGTTACAGTAGTCAAGACGGGAAGAGACAAAAGGCAGGTTGAAGTATGATTTTTTTCCAGGTCATGAGTAGTAAGGATTGGTTTGATTTTTGCAATATTGCGTAAATGGTAGATGGTTCTTTACATGGAACTAAAAGTTCATGTGGTTGTCAAAAAAGACACCCAGGTTCTTTGTGTTACATTGGATGCCAAGGAGACAGCTGAATTGCATTACTTAGAAATACTCTCAGGGCCTATGACAAGGATTTCAATGTGTGGTTATTATATACTGTGTTCCTCTGTCGTTTAGATGTTGCTCATTTTTCTCTCTATCCCAGATGCTTACCAACGACAGCATTGCTGCTGAGGAGAAACATATGGTCTAAACACTAACTATTCTAAATACTTAATATGTTCTCAGATTTTATCATAATCTTCCCCAAATTCCACAAACTTCCGTATCCAATACTTGAAATCAGTTTTTGTGTCCTTATTCTGTGATTCTGCCTCTTTGTTTCCACATCGCAGACATCGTACGTGCCAAAAAAACCTTGAGTGCTGATAAGGAACGTTCTGCCATTTTATCCAAGCCTTATGAACAAAGATTTTTCCATCCAAACTGACTTATTAAAATGTATTTCACTAACAATGGTACAAAGGTTCTGGGTGGGTACGTGACTGAGTGTGTGTGCGCGTGTGCGCTCACTCACCTGGTGTGGCAGGAAGTGCACCTGTGTAACGGCAGCATTCTCATCATGCAGACCCATGAACTCCACCCCTGGGGCACCATACCTGAACAATAGTCAAGAAACAACTGACCGTGGCGTGCATGCATGCGCTCACACTGGACAAACACACACACACAGAGATAATGGAACACAAGGACAACAGATACAGTATGTTCGTGCCCTGCATTCATACAGATAAACTGAGGCGCAGATGGCACAGTATACTGTACATTTGTCATGCTGTGTGGAACTAGGTACTTCGAATCATTACCATTTTGTGCAATAACTTGTAGCATTAAAACAATCTGTCCAGGCAGTCATTAAAAATAACACAATCTGCTCTGTTCTTTAGTGATTTAGCCTGAAGCATCTTGTTCTTAGCTAATAATAAATTCATTCACAGATTTCCCTTCATGGGTCCCTAGTGTTATTTTATCACAGAACAATCTGCCTCATTGTATGAATGGATTAGTCTAACGAGAGAAGGCACTGGGGTTATCACAGCCAGCGTGTGTGTGTGTGTGTCTGAATGTGTGAATGGGTAGAGTGTACTGACTGGCTCCACCACGCTGTCAATGAGTATAATTGTGTGGGAGGCTATAGAGAGAGATAGACAAGAGACGCACACACAGAATTCAGTGTCTGAGAGTACTAGGCTGCATTGGGCAACAGCGTGGGAAAATTAAATACCTTCGTCAGGTGCCCATGTGAACCACAGACGAGGATTTAAGCAGAGTCACAGCCACACATTAGCACCACCTGTCTCAAGTTCAAACATGACACGCACGAAAACGTAAAACCTAATTCCACCTCGTGCCGTGCTCACGTCCTCGCAGGAACATGAATACACGTGTTTGCACACACCCACTCCTTCCAATGCAGTAAAACCCTTAGTGTTTATTTATCCAATTGTAGCTGAGAATGTACAAATTAACACCGTGTAGGATTAGGCAGTATAGGAACCACAGAGGATACAGTTTGATGGCTCCGGAGCGGGAGCCTATGGCCAGGAGGTCCAGGGTGGGGCTGTAGCCCAGAGCACTAGGCTGGTGGGGGAATCCATGCTCCACTGTCTGAAAAAGGAGTGAAATGTAGAATGAGGCAAAAACCATGAGTGTAAGAAGACAATACCAGGACAGGATGTGGACAAAAAGGGGGGAAAGGCCCAGACGGCTAGGGTAGCGGTCCCGGCACCTAGGCTGTTGATGCAGCCTGACAGTGGGTCGCGGGTTCGAATCCCAATGATCTTTGCTGCGTGTCACTCCCCATCTCTCTCTCCCCATTTCCTACTGTATAAATGTCTCTTACTTGCACATTTTTATAAAAGAAATGTGTACCTTACCTTATGTACTTTTGATACTGTTGTCTGACTTTTTCTTTTGTTCCTTTCCCAGTTCTTATGACTATGTTTTGTAACTGCATATCATTGGGAGCTTGTAAATAATTTCCCACACACTCTTTTACACTGTAAACGTGTGGTGTGACAATAAAACTTGGAAGTTCAAGGGCGGCTCTAAGATACAGATGGTTCTTCTTGGTCTCCCTTTACCTTATTGAACTGGAAGAGCTCCTGTTTGATTCGGTCTCTTTGGGACTCCTGTCCATGTCGCCTGAACCTCCTCATCCTCTCAGCCCGGAGCCAACAGGCCCAGTGCCACTACACACCGCCTGGACGACAGAGAGAAAAATAAGATTTAGTTTATAGAAGATGCAAGTTTGGGCTAAAGCTAAAATCCAGACTTATTTTAATGAATAAAACATTATTCTATCTTGTACGGTAAAGTATGTTAATACAATACTCTTGTGTCGAAAAGGGCACCTTCTGGTTGACAACGTCAATAAAAGTTATTTGAAGCAGACAGCACAGATGATGTGCAGCCATCTTTGTTGTTCTTCGGACACTGTTGCAATTACATTATTCTATCGGGAGAGGCCATACACTTCGGAATATAGCCTTCATTACATTTGACTGGTGACTGGCTAGATCACTGTCATTCATTAAGTTCAAGATTAGAAGTTCTGAGTGGAGCGGGGAGGTTGCCAAAGAATGTGACAGCGAGATCTAAGAGATGACAGAGCAGTTCAGACCCCTGGTATGAAAGATAAAACATAACGTTCTTGGAACAGCCATAGGGAAGTAGAATTACAACAAACGTCTGTGGAAAGAGGGAACAAGCTTTGGAGTCATGCAGACTCAGCTCAGGTAGCTCAGGGAGTGTGTGTGTGTGTGTGTGTGTGTGTGTGTGTGTGTGTGTGTGTGTGTGTGTGTGTGTGTGTGTGTGTGTACTGACAAGGCTGATAATGAGAGACAGGAATTTTATGGGCAAAGTCAGGCCCTTCATCTCTTGCAGCCTGTGAAGTCTCTCTCTGACACACACACACACACACACACACACACACACACACACACACACACACACACACACACACACACACACACACACACACACACACACACACACACACACACACACACACACACACACACACACACACACACACACACGTTTTCCATTCCCTGGCTTTCCCTGGATCCTCTCAGACAAGAGACCAGGGTCAGGGGTCAAGTAGAGCACAAGTGAGAAACTATTGTTTTGCCACAGAAACCACACAAACACAAACAGTTAGCAGGCACACGCACGCTGATGAAAACACCTGTCATAGAAGTGGACAGTTTTTTTAAAGCATGAAAAGAGGGGAAAATCACAGGAAAGGGGAGGGGAGAGAAAGGGGAAGAAATGTCTTCCTTGCAATCTTTTGCTCATCAATAATGCAAAAGAACGGGAATAAACTGTGACATACCCCCCATACACACACATGCAGTACACAACCATCTGAACGAAAATTCTTGTCATAAGATACAGGCATCTTTGTTGATTTCTGGTATGATACCACCATAAACCAAAAAAGATGCCCATATCCACAAGGGATGAGTTCAAAATGTTGTTGTGCCAGTCCCAAAATTCGATTTATTTCTATCCGTTTGTACAAATAGGATCTTTTATTAAGCCCAGTAGAATATTCAAAATGTAGTTTTGGCAGTCATACACATCTCTATTACGCACCGATTATCCAATTAATAGAAAAAAATATTGATAAAACAACTTTTGTTGCAGGCCTGAAGGACGCAATATAACACCTTTCCTTACCATTTAGCCTAGAGAATTTGACTGGCTCCCATCATGTCTGTGTCTTATCATGTCCTAGATACAATACTTCTGGGTCATTTAGTTAACTCTGTAAGTTAACTTCCGTAGCAAAACAAAAAAGACTATTCTGACCCCAGCTTGATTTCCTCACCTCACAGAGGAATGGACTTACAAAGCTGTATCACGTGAAAGAAACGTTAAACCACATGTTAACCACATGTTAAGGGCCTCAAAGCCTCATTGCATGTGTTCTTCACTTCTTCTCTGCACAGGCACTCAAAAGCTAGCCGTTTCCCTTTGCCGAGTGACACTAAGGAATGTCCACGTCAAGAAAAAGAGCACAGAGGTTGTAGTTTCATGTGTGCAGGTTGAGCCAACAGAAAAAATAACAGTAGAATAGGAAAAATCAGACAACAGCCACTCAGCCAGACATATGATACACGTATATAAATATAAATCACAAGTCCATGACACAGGCCTAAGCTATGAGTCACAATTTCCATCCAAACCAGCTCATTTTTCTCAGTCCAAATGGAGACATAGTTCAGTTATTACCCTCATATCAGCGCCACTGGCTTACTCATTTCTGGCATTCACAGACTTCCCAAGTAAACTTCCTCAGACAGGACAACAGTTGGGCAACTTGGTTCCTGATAGGCCTGGGGGGTTCAAACGGGTTCAGCAGTCACTGGTTGCCAAACTGTACAATGTCTGGACTGGTGGCATCTGGAATGTTTTATCAGACAGAGTGAAACCACTCTGAGCCAATAGAGAATTTCAGTCATCATGAATCATGTGGACTATCAGGTAGAAATGCTACAGTAACAAAATAACCAATGTAGCTCTCACACTCACACTGCTGGCAAGCTCAAGTGAGATGCAGCAGTGGGACAGGCCTGTTGTCCTTGCAGACATGAGCATGTGGGTGACAGTGTATGTGTGTTTTTGTGTGCGTATGCACACTTGTCCCACAAGAGCCAGTGGAGCAGAAAGAGGGAGCTCAAAGCCATAAGCCTTGCTAACAATGGCAGGGTGGGAGGTCTCTTTCACACATTGAGAATGGCTTCCATGGACTCCTTCGACTAGGATAAGAATCCCCTGATGGAAAAACAACCAATATACACACACTCACGTCAATGTTTGGTAATCAATAAGTATTTTAAACTATTGTAAACTTGTTTTATCATACATGTATATCATCCCATAGCCACGTTCTCAACTTCAGTCCTGGACTCCTGGGGAACCAGACTACTCTGAGAGCCCAGTCATTTTATTGATCATGTGTCTCTCAGGTTTAAATTACTCTCCGACTAGAGAGGTCAAATGAAAGCCATCAGTGCTCTTTGGTCTCCAGGAGCAGAGTTGAAAACCATTGCACTGTAGATGGTTTCCATGTTCCATTGTCGCTGGGAGACATCAAACCCCCTTGTCATCATCCTGTCAGTTATTTACACCACTAGAAAAACAAAATAATTTATTAAAAACAAACAATATGGACATTTTCTGTAGGTAGGTTAGTTAGCTAACTAAGAGCTGTTTCTGAGCCAGGGCAACAGTTACAAAAAAGGAAGTTCACAAAGGTAATGTTCAGGACAATGGCATTACTGTTTTAAAATGTCTATAGAGAAAAGTAAACGAAACGTACACAAAGCGTTTTCCCTCCCCAGCGTTCAGACGTGCTAAGCTAATGGCAGTCCAAGTGGATTAATTGTGGCCTTTCCAATATCTTGAGAGACATTCGAGTGCAGCTTAACTAGCTATTAAATGCACTGGAGAGTATTACACCCACACCCAGTACTTATCAGGGGCTCGGCTTTAAATGAACAGCACAATTAACTTGGCAGAGCAATGTTTAATACTGTCAGATATGTCAACCTCCTCCTTTGCTCCCGAAGTATATAGCTTTGATTTAAGGTGCATCTGTGCCCATGTGTAAAAAGAAAGATATTATCAAACTCAAGGCTTTAACCTCTGTTAACCATGGGTCAACAATTTAGCAATCCTTAGGGACTTTGGAAAAATTCTATGCTGCTAAGCATAAAAAGACTAGCGCTGAAGCGGAATGTCATATGAGATATTTGAGGTTGGTTATAATATTGTAGAGGAAAATGGCAAAACCATCAACGATTAAATTTTCCACAGCAGGTCAGGTTTGGCGGGGATCATGTGGATACTATGTTTGACTGCACATATACACAAGCTTTGTTTGCCTTTGTCAGCCTGTGGACGACGTTCTAAAAGTTGCAGGGAAGTCCCTAAAGCAAATGCTTCCATCAGTTTCAGGTCATTCTGAAAAACAATGTCAGGTCATGGGTGAGTGACAGAGAACCGGAGTGGACTATGGACCATTCAAGCCAAACACTGAGCAATGGCCCATTCTAATTCTCTTCTCAGTTAAGAAAAGGCATTCCCTGACAACATATGGGCCAAAGAGGTGTAAATACCTTGAGTTAGGAAATTGGTTACATTCGACAGGGCTCCAGAGTGCGACCAATGCGGTTGCACATATGTCACAAAATTAAACTTTTTAACTGGTCGAACAAGTCTAGTTGTACAATAAACACAACATGCAGTACCACGATAAAGAGTCGCCTACAGCAGTGGTTCTCCAACTTTTTCATGTCAAGGACCCCCAAATCAATTGGCCATGGACACCCATCTGAAAATATTTTGTACCAGGGACCCCAATACAAGATTTGTGTTCAAATGTTTCAAAGAAATATTCTAATCCTGTCACGTTGTGAGATTGTAGATAAGCTATTTTCAAATAGCTGGCTCAGAGCTGATGTATATAGAGTCAAAGTGGTTAAACTGGTTTGGATGCTATATTAACACATTTTGTTGAGGACCCCCTGGAGGTCACCGGTACCTACTTTGAGAACCACTGGCCTACAGAACCCTCCACGGTGCAACGCAGCTTCCCAACGAAGCTTGGTGCACGGCGCTGATTGTAAAAAAAGATATACTGTTAATCATATTGTCATATTGCTTATTACTAATGCAGTACAAGATGAATTTAGCATCGTTGGTAAGTAAAGGTAAACATCTGGCACCTGCAATTGCAAGCTACATTTATTCCGATACAAGCATTTACTTAATGTGTTAAGAACTTGTGTATGGGTCCTATGGGAGCTGACAAATCTTTGGGTGCACCCAAATTTTATGCTGGTGCAAGTAAATGAAAAAGGTGTACCAGTGCAAGCTATATGTAAAAGGTTAGTCTGGAGCCCTATTCAACGTCACTGGATGCTTGCGTTGTCGGCACTTTGGTCGCCGTATTTGATCTGCACAGGGTGAGCTACTGTTGGAAGAACACTAGGTCATAAATTCCCCACTGATGTCAAATGCAAGAGATGGTAATAAATTCCCCAGTGATGTTAAATGCAACACACTGTATGTGTTATGCACATCTACACTCACACAAATGCCCTCTGAAAGAAAAGCAAAAAAAAAAAGAATGCAGACTTGGCCCATATGTGTGGCAAATCCTTCAGCTGTCCACACTCTACAATATAATTCCAAAACCTGTCAGTCTGAATTCATTAGAAGCATTGCTGTTGTCTACTATTGCTATGATCTACTAGTGAGGTCATCAAATTCCCAGTATATCAAGGGAACCATCTGAGTGGAGAAGGGAGTCAATGGAGGAAAGAAAATGTCCTAAACGTGCCTGGACATGGCAACAACAAGAGGAGTAAACTAGATTAGACCAACAAAGCTGCAGAGAGAGTTCTGTCTTTAAACAACATAGTTAACATACTACCCCAGCGTAAGAATGATTGGCCCGGAAATGCTTGGCATTCAAAATATTCTACTTATGCAATGGTTGGCTATGTCAGCACTTGCTGAGACAGAGAGAAAAAAGGCATAGTACTAATGAGCCGCTCCCTTGACAAACTCTTCATTTACAAAAAAAAAGAGACTAGCTTAAGTTCATGATGTCAAGAGAGCCAGGCTATAAAATCAAATTCGCACAATCTGAGAAAAACCTGCTTGACGCCTACAATTAAGATACTGCATACAGTCTGAGAGAATTAGCTCTGTAAGCAAATGAGGAATTCCCCTCAAAATGATCACATCACACCAAACAAGCTTCCTTTCTTTGCATTTGCAATAAAAGCATCGACAACACAAAGAAACAAGGGGTGCAGGACGAAACCTGTGACACTTCAGAGATCCATGATAACTGGGGCACAGCTTGGCTATTCTTGGCAGTGGTGACACTTCTCACACTCATTATTAAATGATATGGTGTGATCAGTAATATTATAACAGGTCACCAATAAGAGTGTGTGTGTGTGTGTATGTGGGGGGGGGGTCTCAATATAATTAAGTGCACATCCAACTGAAAGTCCTCTCTTAAAAACACAAGACCAAGAAGTCATGTATGTGAAATATAAATTCCCTCCCCGTGTTTACAGAGAGAAGAATGCAGCTAATAAGAGAGGCGAGAGGGAGGCGTGTTCATCATGAACGCTACAGAAAAACATTGTGGAGATGCTTCCTACCGCAGCTCGTCTTCTGCACTGTCCCTTACACAACAGAAATAAGATCTTGTCAGTTTAGGGTGTGGTTGGCAGGATGTCAGTGTCCCAACAACCCCCACCCCCTTTTCCTGTAATCAGACCCAGAGGGTGGTGATGGTGGGTCAGGAGGAGCACAGGTTTACATTGGTACAGCAGAGCTCCTCACCTCACTTTCAACTACTAAACTGCCCCTGACATAATCAATTGGTTTCTTTTGGCCTGTACTGTAAACATACTTTGTAGTAAAGGTATCACCGTATGGTGTTCGCCTGTGTTTTGACTTAATGCATCTCGTAAAGCAGGAGAATTCAATTTAGTGGAGGACAGGTTATTTTATAGCTGCTCAACATCCTATTGCTGTCTTATTAGTAAACCACAGACAAAGCTTTTCTCATCTGCTTGGTAAATCTCTTCCACATCGCAGAGGTAAAACAGGAATCAGATGAAAGAGGTAACAGAATTACCAGCATCAGTGACTGAGCCCAAGGATGCTTGGTCATAAAAATCGGTTAAGAAGAGCAGTGGTGGAAGAAGTACTCAGATGTTTTACTTAAAGTAAAAGTAGCAATACCACAATATAGAAATACTTTGAATGAATAAAAGTACTCATTATGACCCAATTTCACAATTTATTAAAAAACGTAAAAAATATTTTTTTAAAAAGAGCTGATATACTAGCTCACAGCGCATCACAATGCAACGCTTTGTGAGCTTGTAGATCAGCTAGCTTGTAGATCAACGTGCTAGCCAAAGTATAAGTTATATGTTTTGTATTAATCCTCCTAGTTACACATTAAAATTGGCTAATGGGAAGGCCGGCCGGCCAGCCAGCCAGCCAGCGGGTGGACCTCTGACTAAGCCATAACCATATAAGGAGTTCCCGATGCTGATACGGAACATGGGCACAAAAGGGGGCATGCCCATATATGGGCATATACTGGTGACATCAGTGACCTCCATATATGTGCATGAAAGGGCCATGGACTGACAGATACAGAGATCCGGTTGTCCAGAGCATGTATGGGACCGACCGACTTCAAACTTGGCACGTGCAACGGCAAGGACTCAAGGGGGTGTGGTGCCCGCCATTGAGTAGTTCGGATATCCAGTTATCCAGAATCGCCGGCACCCATCCAACCAATATGCCCATATATGGACATTCCAATATATGAGCATATACTGATGACAATATCAGGGATCTCCATATATGGGCATAAAAGGGACAAGGACTGACAGATACCTCCAAATATGGGAATAAAAGGGACACGGGTAGACAGAAACAGACCCCAACACTATGACTCAGAAATATTGGTCGGATCGGCAGTGCGGCGTAGGCGTGAGGGCCGCATAGCGGCCCGAACTCTAGATGTGAGGGCTACATAGCGGCCCGAACCTCTAGCAATCTAAATCTAGACTAGTAACTAAAGCTGTCAAATAATTCTAGTGGAGTAAAGTACAATAGTTGCCTCCGAGATGTAGTTGAGTAGAAGTATGATGAAGATGAAGTAAGTATGAAGTATTGAAAAAGTAAACATATCACAAATCTGATATCTAAATAAACTCTTCAGACTCAAATGTAAACATATGGTACACTGTGTAGTGTGCTTTGTTGCACTAATTTCGGAACCAACCTACTAGTGTATGTCAAATTCCTTATAGTAGAAAACATTGTCTTTCTTGTCGCATAATTTCTTCAAGTAAAATTGTGCATACAGAACATGGCTAAGTATAGGCTAGCTGTCATACCACTGATATTTTGATTTAGCACTCTGACCTGGCCGACCCATGGGAGGGGATATTTATTTTGCCATCACCAACAATAGTTTCAGGTGGACTTTACCATGCTGGTGTAATGGCACTAGGTTTGTTCAGAACAAAGGCTTTTTGTTTAGTTAGCCTTGCACTGAATGCAGGTGGGAGTTGGAAGGACACTGCTCAACTGTCCTTCACTTATCTTAGCCCATAGTGAGAGAGTCTATCCTGGACTCCCTTTCCCGACTCGCACCTGTTTTGCCTCTCAAAATGAATAAAGGTGATACAGCGAGGTATGAGATGATGTCATGTATTTACACTGACAGAGTAGCATGCCATATACATAAAGTTGAACAGTTGGTAACAGCTTCACCTACTTCCGATGTGTACTACAATAGCTTTGTCAGAAGAACTAAGAACGTAATGTAGACTACATTTGCAATTTGGTGTAATTGTATTTCTACTGAGGGTCGAGGTCAGATTGTTGTCGTGTGGATCATTGCATTAGTCGAGAACTGGACAAACCGGTGAGGCAGCTTCCCCCCCCCCCCCCCCCCCCCCCACACACACACACACACACACACGCCCCCCTCCCCAAACAGACTATTACTCATGGATGAAACCAGACCGTTGACTCAAATGGATTACTACAAGGAAGGCAGACACACCTTTCTGAATCCACCATCATACTCCTCTAGCCAAACTTATAAGTTTCCTTTATTATGCAAATGTAGACCACTATGAACTGACTTCAGCCTCGGGTTTACTACAATAAACACCACGGCTACAGCAGCACTTTTTTTTGCCTGCTATCCTCTCAACAAGGCATGTCCAAATGAATGAGTTGGTTCCTCACTGACACTGACTAAGTTAAGCACACATGCTAGCATGCTAACCAGTGTTGCCATATTCTGTGAGAGAAACAAGCAATTAGGTCTATGAAAACATAGCCTGGGCAGCATTCCATTTTCGGGTATATGATCCGGTCGAAAAAAAAGAAAAAGTGGCCGGATAGGCAGAACCGGAAAGACGTCTCACCCCAAAATAGGTCCGTGCTAATAAAATCCTTGATACGGCATTGTTTAGCTTATTTTTTAAATGTAAATGTGCGTGCACTATCCGGAGACTATTTAGCGTCGGTATTATCCCACGGGGAAATTCTATTCCATTTAAACCGCAAAACCGGATAGGCAGAACCGGAAAGAGGATTCTTTTTTCTTTTTTTTTTTCAGTAGGCGTGGTCTAGACAGGATCATATGTTGTCTTCTGGAACGCAGACCAGGCTTTCCTCCGAGGTGGAAAGACTGGTGATGCGAGGTTAATGAAAACAAGGCCAAAAGAAGCAACTGGCCACATGAGCATTTATTTGAAAATAGCCGAACTAGCTCACAACACGTCGCATCTGCTATTTTCAAAAACTCTTGCTAAAATGTGGAATATGTTTTTTGAAACATTCTACACAAATACTCCCCTGGGCACAAAACATTTATGAAAATATTTGAGAAACACTGATTTAAATAATAATAATAAAAAAAAATGGAAGCAAGCCTAAATAAGCAACTACACTTTAAAAACAAGCCAAAAAAACCGCAACCGCACAAATATTTACAAGCAACTTGTAAATACCAAAGTGGCTTATAATAAGCCGACATGGCAACGCTGATGCTAACGGCAGCTATGCTAGTTGGTCCACTCTCCACCAGATTAGCTGGGATTTAGTTGAATATTGATTATGGCTCGTTAGCTAGCTCTGTGAGATTATAGCCAGCTAGCATTAGCGTGAGTAGAGTTGCATTTGTATTCAGACAAACACTAATTTAAAGTTGAGACTAACTGGTTTAATAAGCCGTTTGTTTGAATTAACTAGGTCGGCACCGAACACCTGTGGGTGACCAGACATGGCAGGCAAAAAAAAAATGACGTACCTTCACCTGAAACAATGACGTCAAAATATTGTCATTTGGGGGTTGGGGGAAAAAAGTGTCAACGGGACTCGCGTCGACACTTTTCAGTCGAAATAACGTCGTTACGCCCCAAAAAAAGAACGGATCTCCAAGCCGCAACGAAGCGTCGCTAGTTTGTAGATCAGTTGGTTAAGTCCCAAAAATAGCAATTTTCTGGACGCGCGACACCGTCGTACGGTGCTTAAAGTGGAGCTGGACGTCCGGGGGCCTCCTCTAAAAGCAATGGTTCTCAAAGTGGATTCTAGGTACTGACTCTCTGGGGTTCTGTAATGACCCTTATAAGTCTGTAACTCTTGACGGTGTACAAATGGAACCAAATGGACCCGTCAGGTCCATTTGGTTCCATTTGTACACCGTCAAGAGTTAAGGGGAGACCTTGAAATGTAAAAGGTTTGAGAAGGGCTACTCTACAAACTCACCTGACTCCCAAACGATCGGTTTGTTTCTCCGACAACAATGTTCCACTGATTTTAACCGCAACTCCTCCGTGTGTCAGTCAGTAGTATCCAGGTTGGGTCGGGTTGGCTATAAGCAAGCAGCACGGCTGTTTGTTTCCCCCCCCGAAGCGAACTAGACTGGACGCAAACCCACGTATATTCCCTTCCCACTGGTGGTGCCGTGGTGGTGGTGTTGCTGCTGCTGCGGTGCCCCACGTTGTTGTTGTTATTGTTGACTGAATAAATAGTTCCGTACTCGGAGGTTTTTAGAGCTGGAATAGTTGTGGCTGGCTGCTGCTTTTCTTCTTTCTTGTTCTTCCACCACTCACTCACTGCAGCCTCGGTGTTTCCTGAATCATCAGCAGCAGCAGCAGCCAGCGTCCAGTGTTGCCAGATTATGTGAGAGAAATAAGCAGCCAGGTCTAGGAAAACAAGCCCAAAGGAAGCAACTGGGGGCACTATTAGGCCAAAATATCTTGAAATAAAATGTGGAATATTTGGAATATTTTTTAAAACATTCTAACACCACAAATCTGATATGAGGAGGAGGGGGCGTCCCTGGCACACATATTTTCAGATGGGGGGGGTCTGTCGACAAATACATATTCATTTGGGGGTCCTTGACATGAAAATGTTTGAGAACCACCGGTTTATAAACAGCCTTAGGAAACAAGCCCAAATAAGCAACTACCAAGATTTACAAGCAATTTTACAGAAAAAGAAGCTTAAAGTCGCTTACAACAAGCAGACATGGCAACACAGCCAGCGTCCCTCCGCAGGGCTAAACTTGACTCGATTGATAACTCCTCCCTTAACCCCCCCCTTCCTCCAGGGAGCTCATAATAATAGAACAAAACACATAATTTAATCCCCTTCATTTAAATAAATAAATTCCTCTCTTTTTGATTTCCTCAGACACATGAAATAAAAATACAATTGATTGTAACTTGAATTTAACTGAAGTAGGGCAGTCATTCCCCATGACCAAATAGTGTTATTTATTTCAATTTTCCTATTGCATCGAACAAATACATTTGGAAAACTATTTAACGAAACAATTGTGTTTTTCTTTTTCAAATAATTAATAGATAGACAATATGATGTTATATATATAATTATGCAGAAATAAATAAGAGAACTTCATTAATTTGCTGCAAGGCACTGAGATTACTTGTTTTATTTTGAAGGCATATTTCCCATATACAATACATACTATATATCATACTAACATTTGAGTCATCAGATGGCTGATCTTTTCATCTTCATTCAACAGTGTTTCTTTCAATAATCCAGCTGAGAACATTAAAAAAAACATTAAGATTGTAGAGAGGAATGCATCTTTTGTGGCTATACCACTCAGAATAGACTTGCGCACACACACACACACACACACAGTATTTGAGGTCATGACAGACGGAGAACCCGAGCTCCCTCTGAAGCAGTAGTGACATAGAATGTTGGTGATCCACTGTAGCGCTCCTGTTGAGAAGAACACATTGCCATTGAGTGCATGAAACTGCTTATCCAGTAATGAATTAAAATCAATACATGGATGTTTTGGAGGATTTCTCATCTCTCCACATTGCAGGAAGGAGGTTGAGGAGGGAACAAGAGGAAAGAGCCACAGGGGTTGTTTTGCAACCAGGCACCTTTCCTCTCTAATGGACGCAAATCTTTTCCTCTTGCATACTTCCTTCAGCACTACTTCCTCCTTGCTAAAATTACACACTCAGTCCATATCTAATCTGACCACTCCAGAATGAGAGCATCTCACTCCAAAGGCGGATGTACAGAATTTTCATTCAGGATGAGGAAGGAAGGACTTTCAAACATTTTAATAAATGTTCATTGCATTTCTACAAGCATCTATGCGCTAAGACTGGTCAACATTTTATAAAGTAAATAATTATTTAAAATAACCAAAACTAAGGTAGATGTTCAGATACAGAGGGAGGTAGAAACATTTATACATACATTTGTTTTAGTGTTTTGTGGTCATATAATTTCATAATTTCTTTCATCTCTATATTACGGTCATGACGTAACATGACAGTGTTTTGTTAAAAATGAGGTAACATTATTATTCTAGAAAGTTAAGTACTGGGGGTAGTGGGTTAAGTTTGTTATTTGGCCAAGAATTCAGCACTTGACAAGCCGCAGTGAGGCACAGTTAAGAATATCTGTGGGGTCAGGGGTCACTGAATCAACTTTGAAGCCCTCGGCCAGTGACACAGTCAGCAGCTCTTCCATGAAACTCTGCCCATCTGTGATGTCACGGGGGCTCCGGTTTGTACTGATGATTTCATCTGAGTGAGCCTGAGAGAATTCAGGGTCAGAGATGGTTAAACCCCGGTAACGCTGTTTGTCATACTGGTCCAGTGGTAGTTCATCTGGCCGAGGCACCCACTCTAGTTTCAGCCTGTTTTGTCTAGAGTTGCAGGGACGGGGGTGGGCCAGACCCTGTGGGGTCTGGTAGGAGAAGCGTTCACAGAGCAGTGCCACAAAAGCCTTCCAGGTACAAAAGAGGTCGACGGTGAAGAAACGCACAGAGCATGTGCGAAGCTCATAGTTCTCTGGCCCGCGGCGTAAGTTAAAGTGGAGAACTCGCACCTGGGGACGAGATGGCACAACATGCTGATGATGCATTCTGAAGAGTGTACACAAACAAAGAACTGGTCTTTCCATGCCCCCCCACACAGCACACATACACGCACACGCACACAGACAGTTTTTATGCATACAAAATAATATGCACACACCTTGCAGTCAACATCAACCATCAGCATGGCTGCTAGTGGCCCCCCTCTCTGGCTGAGTGGCACCGATGCCTCACAGCGGCGGATCTCCTCCAGCAGAGGGCGTATCTGGAAGAAATCTGCCTCTCTCCGAAGCAGAGTGAGCTCCCAACACTCAACCGGTAAATCCAGGGAGCTGGAACGCAGGTAATTCAGAATGTGCCTGAAAACCTTCCCATCGCGGTCTATGAAAATGTTTCCATGCTTGTCCCTGAGTGCGGGGATCTGCCCAGTGAACATGGCCCCGAGCATCGAGTCACGACACCGTGTCAGAGTGTCAAGTGTTGTAGTGTAGATTTCACCACCTACATTCAGCGATACTGGGTCCTGGAGAGAATTACTGTTGCTGTCTGGCGAGTTGAGGTTAAGCATCTTGGACAGTCAGGGAAGCCAAACTGCTGAGATTTTATGATCCCGGGAAGCCTTTTCAGCACTGGGCTTGATGGCCTTTGTGCCTTGTCTGGGCTGTGGATGCTGCCGTACAGAGAATAAGGATCCTTCTGCACTGTTCAGGAATGCAGCAGAGTGAGAGATGTGGAGTTTCAAGTGTTTCTTTTGCTCCCAAGAAAGACTTTCTCTTCTTTTGAGAGTCAGCAAGGCACATCAGTAACCAGGATACGGACAAGTTACAAAAGATGCAAGGAAATTTGCCAACACTGAAGATTTATTAAAAGAAAAACCGGTGTACCTTACAAATACAGTTCTCCACTTTGTTTTTGCTCCATTCTGTTGTATAAAAACAAACTGATATTCACAAGTTTCTGTGAGTTTCCGTGCAGGTCTTTTCCCATGATTAATTGTATATCCTTATTGATTCCTCTAGCCGTGGGATTGTAGACGGTGTCACTGCCAGTAGCCAACAGCAGGCCTGTTGCATAAGCCCAATTTGACAGCGTTTCAGTAGCCACAGACAGAGAATGGAAGTGAGGGGCACAGTGACAAGACTAGCATGCTAATAACGGGACTCTTCTGTCTCAGCCTCAGCGGAACTCGCTTTTATTCTCTGCTCATACCCTCCCAATCTCACACACAAAGTTGTGTACTCATGCTCCCACACGCACACACAGAGATTCTGGGGCCGTCCGGGCAAGACACGGGGGACTGGACAATTTATCTGAAATGTCCTTCTTAAAGTGACAGCCGAAGCACTGAAAAGTGGCTTTTATCCTCGGTGAACAACGCCCAGTTGAATTCACCTTTGAGTTAACATGTTTCTTCTTTACACAGAATTAGAAAAATGAAATTTAGCCTAAATACAAAAAAAGTGAAATGTTGGTTCAGAATACTTGAATGAGTGATTTACTCTCTATTTCTGTGTGTGTCTATAAACACCTACCTGTATATGAAGTATAGTCCTATCAATGACGTGGGCCGGCAGTAAAGTGACGGTGCATCCACCAAACCCTCCGCCTGTCATCCTGCTACCAAACACGCCATCCACCTCCATAGCTGCAGCCACCAGTTCATCCAGCTCCCTGCAGCTCACCTCATACAAGTCTCTGACAGAGAGGCAATGCATACACCGTGTCTTAATATGATTATCATACACAGCCTCTATCTGTCAAAATGATCACTGTGTACAGCAAAATCCAGTGTTCATTTCATTCAAAAACGTTGTTTTCTTTATCTTTTCTTTTTATGTTTCTGCCCAATTCAGTTGTTCTAGCAATTCCCCTTGAACAATGAACTATACAACAACACAGTCCCTGTCACGGCTAATCCCCAAAGTTGGCCAGAGGGTGTATACAACCGCATTGCCAGTCAGTTTCTTCTTTTCACCACACAATGAGGAGTTTCACCGGGAGGTTGTGAGGTGTGCCGCATAACACACTACGTTTCCCAGTTCTGTGCCCCGACCAACCTGTAATAGTCACCAGTGCAGTGACAAAGAACACAATCTCATGCTGGCTTCCCACTGATGAACAATTGTATTTGTTTGAATTGTGTACGCAGCAAGTACTTTACATCTACTGTACGTCACACGAACACCTCCATTTTTACCCTTTCATAGTTAAATCAACATTCAGGATTTTACTGTGTGTTGTGGGGATGATGCCACTTAAAAAAGAAAGGAAGGAAAAGAGGAATTGACACTTTAAATGTTTTTACAGTAACTGTGTGAGCCCTACCTCAGGGAGTTGTGACTCTCCACCATAAGCTTTCCAAATATTTTATATGAGCTTGTCTTCAGAGCTTCGGCAGCCTGGGAAGTCCTCTCTATCTCTTCGATAACATGACGAGCTCTACGATATGTCACATTATCCATTCGGTCCCTTGAATCTGAAACAATTAGAATAATGAAAGTCTTCAAATAGCTAATTTAACTGTTTTACCCCCTATTTTCTCACCAAGCACGGTTTTGTGGTTAGAAATCATACAGTAAGCCACGCCTTATCAATGCTATGGTTGGTCCTGTGTTTCAGGACAAGCTTTAAATGTTGAACATGAAATAGTCTATGGCACCACAAGAATTAAGCTGCAGAATTACGCAGGTTTGTTTTTTGTAATGTCAACCACCAACAGAATAGAGCATTATATACCCTCCAGGTCTTTCATGGTAGCCTCCCTGAGGCTGGCCTTTCCCAAGATGGAAGCAGCCTCCTCACATTGTCTGCGTCTGGTGGGGTACTCACTGCCAGTCAGAGAGTGTTTGACATTGGAATTGGTGATGAGTATGACCAGGCTTGGATCAGACAATGGAACTGAGGTTGCCTCCAGGGACCTGAGTAAGCGGCACAGAAATACATGATTGATAGTATTCAAATCACCAAAGCTAATGCATATCATGAAATCTTTTAACAGTGTGGCTGACGGCCGAGCCGTCTAGAACAGGGTTTGTCTGTATGTAGATCAATCATTACTCACGCGGCTAGTTAATGACATCCCGAAACAGAATATTAACAGTGCCCTGTTAGAACTCGCAGACACACATCACGACACAGCAATTAACATATATTACATAGTCTAATAATAATGACATAATAATAGTCTCCCCTCCCTGTCCAATCATTAGATATCAATAGCTTTTAGACTTGTAGTTTGTAAACAGCATAAATTTCGCAGTGTTCAGATGGCGAACAAATTGTTAACTTGCTGTGTTGCGATGTGTGTCTGCGAGTTACACCAGGGCACTGTTAATATTATGTTTCGGAATGTCATTAACTTAGCCATGTGAGTTTTTTTCCTTCTTTTTAATGAATTTCAATTTAGTCATTGCCAATTCCCCACAGTCCCTGGCAATATCCACTGCCAAAACCTACTGTGATTTTGTGACAACCACACATTATTACTGCAATATATACAACTATATAAAAAGTTATGAATTATGTTTTTATCTACTATATCAGTACTATGTGCACACTCATTTCCCAAAACAGAGGCAGATTCTATACCTTAAAACAGCGGTTCTCAAATATGTTCATGTCAAGGACCACCAAATTGGTCCCCATTTAAAAAGATTTTGTGGCAGCGACCACAACATTTGTCAAGATTTGTTTTGAAAATAGCAGCTCTACAAGCTCCCATTGCAACACACTGCTGTGAGCTTGTAGAGCTGCTATTTTCGAATAGCCGACAAATAAAAAAGCGCTTAATTGTCTTCCTCATTTTGCTTGGGACTCCCTGGAACCCCTTCAAGGACCTCTGGGGGTCCTCGGATCCCACTTTGAGAACCAGAGCCTTAGAAATACGGTGTATATATTTTAACCACTTTTGTATTTATTTAAATTGATCACGTCAAGTTTTCTAAAATAATGAAAATAGCAGATCTACAAGCTCACAACACAAATAGCTAATCTTGTAGATCATCTATTTTCGCTATGAGTACAAGTGTACCTTCAGATTTTGACTTGCTCACTGGTATGCCTTGAGTACACAGAGTTTTAAAACCACTGGTGTAGACAACCATGTGTATTCCACATGGAGTTGCCATATGCTTCTTTTCACCTGAAGTGAGGAGTTTCACAGTGAGGGCATAACAATGCCATCCTCCCAGTTGTGCTCCATTCTGAACAGCCACCAGGACCAAACTGTAGGACTCACTAATGCAGTGAGAGAGAACACCCTCCCATGCCGGCTAGCCAACCCAGTCTCCACCATGGTTGGCAGGAACTTTAACCCTGTGCCACCTGGACGGCGGAGACCTGAAGTGTTCCTTGTAATTGAAAACACATTGGAAACTATGTGCAAACTTTTTCATTACCTGCAGTCAATTAGCAAAGCATGAGCCTCTCTCCCCAGAACAGACACAAACTGGTCCATGATGCCGCAAGGCACGCCAGCATGGGTGTGTTCTGCCTGCTGACATGCCACTGCCTTGGCCACCTTGTCTCCATCATCTGAGGACAAGAAGTAGAAAATAAATCACAAATCTCAGCTCAAATCACCATTAACCGGTTTGTGCCATCAGTACAGATTAGAGCCAAGTAAGTAAGTACTGAACTGTATTGTGATCAGTGATCACTAGTGTGCCATCAAACCCAGGTTCTGACTCTGACCTGGGTTAAGCTGCTGTAGGAATGTGTAGACAGCCACCTCGAGAGATGCTGAGCTGGATAGGCCTCCTCCCAGTGGCACGCTGCTGGCTATGACGGCCCTGAAGCCAGGGACAGGTTGAGCTGAAGAGAGTGAGAGAGAGAGAAAGAGAGAGAGAGGGAGGGGGGGGGGGGGGGGGTGAGAGACAACTTATTGTTGTGCTGGTGTCTGTGTGTACACATCGCAAGTTAAATTCCATAACTAAATCTGGTGTTCGGCATCTTCACAAAAACAACATACATGCAACTTTTGGCATTCAATGGTTGTTGTTTTCTTTTCAGTTCACTCATTTCTTTACCCCTGTAATGCTGCACTACACCCTTCACGTAGTTTGCCCATTTGGGATGCCCAGGAGACAGAGGTGAACCATCACTGGGCAGGTTGAAGTCCACCCTATTGGGCTCCTCAATATCCTTAGTTACTGTTACTATGGAGACAGTCTGGTCAGAGGTTCGACTCCCTACCACCACAGTCACCATGGGCAGGGCCTAAGAGAGAGAGGCAGACGCTGTCATACATGTATGGAATATGGAAATGTTTTGTATTGTAATGACAATGTTTTATTTGCAACTTGAGGGGATAAACAATTTATACCATAATTCACAGTGTTCAGTGTTTTATGACGTTGTTTGTACATACAGTGAGTGACCAATGACCATACCTAAACATGGAAACCACAAATATGATGCATCACATTAACGTTTGATTGTGTTATGTTACCATTGGCAGCACGAATCCTTGGTTGTAGTCGGTGTGTTCCCCTATCAGGTTGACTCTTCCGGGGGCACATACCGCCACTTCAGGAGCCTCTCCGCCGAACACCTGCTCGTAGGTACGGCGAGCCTCCTGAACCAGCTCGGACACACTGGGAACTGGACTGGCCATTGAGAAAATGTGGTACAAAGTCCAATGTAATTTACTTTAAAGTAAATAAAGAGAGGCAGACATTAATACACTCACTTTGTCCAAAATGTATGAAACAAAGTGGGAGCGGAATAAGATACAACACAGACAAGTATAACGACAGTGAACACAAAGCATAGACACAAAGTTGTAATATTTGGCATATGATGACAAGTCAGCTGATTTAGTTCCTGGATTAGTTTGATTGGTGTAGAGACGTCACATGACCGGCTATGGCTTATGTTTGTCTTGCGCAAACATTTTTGTTTGTTCGATTTAGTCCTCATTCATTCAGTTAAAACGATTTGTTGTCAAAGAATTGCATTTACTATATTACTTGAATGTGCCAAATGTTCGTGGGGTATTAGTATTTATATATGCTTTTTCTCATCTCTGTTGAGCATCGAGGGGAATTAGCTCAAATGGTAGAGCGCTCGCTTAGCATGCGAGAGGTAGGGGGATCGATGCCCCCATTCTCCAAAGTTTTTTTTTTAATGACATAATCATCTTTCAATAAAATTCTTGTATACCCTAATATCATCATTTAAACCTCTTAATGTATTGTATTGTAATTGTATTGTAATAGAGACCCAGACTATAGGCTACTAGTAGCTCCATAAAGAACCTCTCACTCCGCTATACAGCTCCGAGATGAGGCTCTATGTCATGTGGTTCTCATCCGGGATCGGTCGAACGTCCGCCAAGGCTCCGCTGTTTACCCTTTTGTATACATCGTATCCCAAAACTAATGGTAGATTCCAAACCTCACGGATGTTTAAGGTTTGGACCGGAGCATAATATTTTAGGTCTGGAGCGAAACTACCCGTTTAAATCGCTTATTTAGTCAGCCTGTGGCCATGTTTCCCATTCAACCCGGAAAACCCCCCTACGTCCGCTGCCAGTACTGCTCCTGGTTTGGCTACAATGGGAAACATGGCCACCGGCGGACTAAATAAGCGATTTAAACGGGTAGTTTCGCTCCAGACCTAAAATATTATGCTCCGGTCCAAACCTTAAACATCCGTGAGGTTTGGAATCTACCATTAGTTTTGGGATACGATGTATACAAAAGGGTAAACAGCGGAGCTTGGCGGACGTTCGACCGATCCCGGATGAGAACCACATAGAACCTCATCTCGGAGCTGTATAGCGGAGTGAGAGGTTATTTATGGAGCTAGGCTACTAGCACTCCTAAGTGTATGTAAACAGCTAAATCAACCAAAGTTTACTTTAACACGGCTGAATTATATTGACAAAATTAATAAATTAACAAATCTGGTTACTTCATCTTCTATTATGCAACACGTTTGATATGAAGGGTTTGAAACGGAATACATTTAGTTGAAACTGAATAAATGAAGCGATAAGCTCGTGATGTGTGGAGTGTGACTCCCTCTGGTGGTTGTGAGGTGCGACGGATCTGCCCATAGAGTCCATAGAGTTATGATCTGCCACCCTGCCTGCTTCGTTGTTGTGGATCATGTCGCGTTGCGTTGGTGCCTTGTTCTCAATGGTGGAAAGTAACTAAATACATTTACTCAAGTACTGTACTTAAGTACACTTTTCAGGTATGTTTTACTTTACTGGAGTATTTCCAATTTTCAGTAGCCTACTTTTACTCCACTACATCTCAGAGGCAAATATTGTACCTTTACTCCACTACAATGATTTGAAAACTTTCTGGTCTCCAATTGGAGGCGTGGGTTCAAATCCCACTTCTGACACACGCTTTTGCGTATCACATTCACTGATGTAGCGAAGGTTTACATATTATAAATAAATATGTTACGTTTATGTTATTTGCCAACAAACTACATGCTTGTGGGAAGAGAAGACTAGCTCACAGTTGGAGTCAGTGTAGCCATGGTTCACATGACGCTCGTCTGTCATGTTTCAGGGCTAGAGTCAGTGGTGGAAAAAGTAGGCTACTCAATTGTTTTACTTAGGTAACGTAAAAGTATCAATACTGCAATGCAGAAACACTTTGTTGTAAAAGTCTGGTAATCAAAATGTACGTGAGTAAAAGTACAAAAGGATTGGCATCAAAAATATACTTAAAGTAGGCTACTAAAAGTAAAAGTACTCATTATGCAGAATGTCCCGTTTCACAAGTAATCATAATGTCTAAAATGTAGAAACATATTTTGAAAAGATCTGATACAAGCTCACAAGGCCTCATGATGCAATGTGCTGTGAGCTTGTAGATCAGCTATTTTCAAATAGTAACGTTTAATAGGGCTGAAGTGGTTATGTATGTTTTGTAATAATAATCAAAATCCACAAAAAGTTACTAGTAACTAAAGTTTTCAAATAATTGCAGTGGAGTAAAACTACAATATTTGTCTCTGAGATGTAATGGAGTAGAAGTAAAAGTATAGAAAATTGGAAATACTCCAGCAAAGTAAAAGTAAGCCTACCTCAAAAATGTACTTAGGAACACTACTTGAGTTAATGTACTTAGTTACTTTCCACCACTGACACACTGGATAATGCATGCTCCCCTTACCAGAAAAGTGAAAAACTAAACAAAAAATCACACCTGTGTGAAGGTAGCGGCGCCTTTGATACATTTTGTCATCAATAAGTGTTTATAATGTGTTTATAGCCACGTGTCACGTGAAGCTTGACCAATCACTTTGTTGACGTGTCTGACCAATCAGAACGTTGACGCAAAAGCCAGGTATAGAGGGCTACCGCTCTATACCTAAAGGTATAGAGCGGCTAGCGCCGCTAAAAACCCACAGAGACAAACTTTCAAATATATAGGCTACCTGAGCTGAGCTAACAAACTAAACAAACTAAACAAGCTGGTGGGAAGAGAAGACTAGCTCCGCAGTTGGAGTAAAGCAGTGGTTCTCAAACTTGTTCATGTCAAGGACCCCCAAATTGACACTTATTAGCCCACGGACCCCCATTTCAAAAGATATGCCAGGGACCCCCATAAGAGAAGATTTTTTTACGGCTCTAGCAGTGATTCTCAACCATTTTAATTTCAAGGATCACCAGTTTGACATGCATTAGGGCGACAGACCCCCATTTAATGGCATTTCTATCACTTGGACCGCAATTTATATTGTAAAATCTAATTTAACTCTGCGAGGGTGTAAATGGAACCAAATCCATTTGGTTCCATTTGTACACTCTCAGAGTTACAGACCCATAAGGGTCCATTTGGTGCCTAATCTATCATTTAGCTGGGGACTCCCTCAAAGACCCCTGGGGGTCCCCGGACCCCACTTTGAGAACCAATGGAGTAAAGGACCATTTGGAGGTGGAGGTGTTCCGAAGAGACGCAAATGAGGAGCCCCAAAAGCCCCGTCAGCGGCCCCTAGAGGCCGTGCTGCTTCTGATACAGAACCAGACATTTTGGCCAAAGGGTGGCGCTAAAGGAAAGGCAATGGTGTCACCAAAATCAGTAGGCTTCTTAGTTCTTCCATAATAAAATGTCATTAACATACGTTACCCTTACCATGCCATGCACATCCACCATGGAAATAGAAAACTAAATACAAGGACCAACGACATGTCATTTAAAGTTTATTTTATTTTATGTCATGGACCAGCTAAGAGCTCCAATCTGTTGAAGTTATCAAGATAGGACTAAAGACTATAGCTTTAAGGTTCACACCCTATAGGCTTTTTTTGCCCACATATATATATTCTATAGGCTACTGCACTTTGAGATTTGTTGCAAGTGTAAAGTGCACCACTTTATTTGTGATCGATACTATATTGTGCTGTTTATTCTCCTAATACATAATGTCTGTTTGACAGTCTGATTATCTTTCATTCTAATCAATTGGTAATGATCTACTCGCCCCTCCTGCCCAAGACCTCTGGTTGAAACATTAGTTTAATAAACATTCTGCATCGTGGCTACGAGTGTGCATCCTCCTCATCCATTTGAATTTAACCTTTTATACCAAGGTCAGAATCTCCACAATACTGGTGTGTGACTGTGTGCACCTTCCTCTTGTTTGTTATTTAGATACAGTAGCCTACCGTGTTTTCTTGTCTACAAATGCCAAGTGTTATTTAGCATGTTGTTCAGTCAGGTATTCCTCTACTTTGTAGCAAGGTTTTCTTTGCACTCTATTTACTTGCATTTAAGTCGTTTAAGTCATTTAAAGACATCTGCTGAATTGCAAATTGACAAATAGTCAAATTCATTTGTTTTCCTAATGGCTCAATTAATTGATTAACTATAATATTAATACTATAACATATATATAACAATTTCTTCGCCTGCAAAACAAACGCTCTTCTATACTGCCTTACCTAAATGAATCTAGGTATATAACCTATTTATTTTTAAAGAAGAAATACAAATTTAGATCGCCTAAAACTAATAAGTAGCCTATAGGCTACATACCTATCATTCTGCTCTCTGTCCTGATCCAGTGGAGATGTAGGCCTCAGGGACGTGCTTGGACTCTGCCAGGCCATTTAGCCAGTTATGGCCAACTATTATGGACTATATTAAGATTGGGTTAACTGCTGTGCTAATGCTGATGTCTTACAAAATGTATTTTTCTAATTAAAACATATTTTAAAAAAAACACCAACATATTGACATATTGAATAAAAGACAAGGTTTAAGTTTTGTATCAATTACATTTATTTATTATTTTCACCAGGAATGACAGATGTGGCCTTTCACTCGGCGGACTGCGTCTGGCGTGCAGTCTATCCAGGGCAGGCGCAGCTTATCTGTACTTGTCAGAGAGGGCCAGGGCTACGAGGTTCAGGAACTTATCCATGGCCAAGTGCATAACAGGAGTGAACTCATCCGGGAAAGATTTGGCAATCGTCAAATGAAGGTTGTAGATCAGGAACTGTGGACAATAAAGAAAGCGTATATTTAAGATCAGAACAGAAGTGTAGGTAGCCTACATTTAATTAATGCGACCTCAATCTGACAATGATTGCTGGTATCATTGTGGGGTGTTACTGTAATTATTATTATAATTATTATAATAATGCTATTATTATTTATAATAATAATTCAAATGATTTATAGTGTTGTGTACGCGGAAGGAAGCGCAACATCAATCTATTAAACAATCCAGTCTTAATTTGACAGGGCGGATTTATTTTTATTTTTATCTCATCAGCACACATATATAATTCTCAACCACGCACACCACTGTAACACAGTTATAACCTAGCAGTGACTCACCTTGTAGTTGACGGGATCCACACGGAGCTGGAAGGCGTGCTGCTCGCTAAGAGACAGCATGTCAGCCTCCATGGTGTCCATGTTGGCCACACAATCTGTGATGGCCTTCATGACCTTCTGGGCCTGTTTCTTCACATGGGGGCTCTTCGCGCTCAGGTCGGCTCCCCAGTGAGCAAAGTAGGTCTTGGATTGAGGGTTAACGAAGAACATCCTGTCAAACAATCAGAAAATATTTAAAATCGAGAAATTCGATGTGTTGCTGTAGACATTATGCATTGTCGACATAGCGTACTTTTATTGAACTGTATCTTTAATAATATGTAACACTATGCATACCTGGAAATGGCCTCAATGCCGATCGCATCCGATCTCTTTGCTACCATGGCCCACCCGACCTTGACCAGGCCCTTGTCTTTACTGTTCAGACTCATGGTGGCGGTTCTCTCTCTGTTTCTGGTCCTGAATCAAAAGGGGAATGGAGAGCACTGGGGTGGTCTGCACAGCCAACATGCTTTTATATTCACATGCTTTCGGGAGGGGCGCCTCTTGAATTGGTGCCAAGTCAGTGACGCAGGTTCACCACCACCCATCTTCCATCTTCAGCTGATAGACCTCTTCATGGAGGAGAGCCAACAATGTAACATATCATTGTAGGCTAGTCTGCATTGCGAAAATAGTGGAACAAAATGGTGTGAAATAAAAAATACCTCCATTTAACGTTATTGATTTAACGAATTTTAAATGTAGCTATTGATGCACAGAAGAAAAAATACAATGTTAATGCAACTTTGCATGTAAAAATGTATGTTTAATTTTAGGCTTATTGATTTATACTTCTCGATCTGTTCCAGTTGTAGGCTAGCCTACTAAATATCATATTATCCCAAGATTAGCAGGCATTTTATCGGCTTCTACATCTTTCTCGCCGTTCCCTCGCTTATTTCATGTTTCCTCAACAGGCAACACATTTTGAATTTAGCCTCAGAATATAATAATTATTATGCTATCACTATCCGATGTCATTGACACATTCTAATATCATGTAGGCCTATGTGTAGTATCAGATTTTCTTAAATATAGCCTGTTAAGGCCTATGGAATAGACCTATCTTGTTTAGTGACTCAACTTTAAGAGTCACAGATGTTGTGCGGGTGGTGGGTGCAACATGGAGAACGTTTGGCTACAATAAAACGCAAGTCTTGCTGTCGGGCAGAAACCTTGTATGCCCCAGAAATTATAATCCTTTTTAGCCTGTTAGGCCTATTAAAAAAGTGAAAATATCCAATCTACAAGGCAATGTTTTGTGAGCTTGTAGATCGGCCGTTCTTATTCTTCCTTCATGGTTCATGCCATGAGAGACACTCAAATTATGGTTGATATCAAATCATGTGCTCACATGTAGGCCTAGCCTATCTGACTGGTTATCTGAATGACTATGACATATTTTGTTTTCACAAGTTAATGTGTTGGGTCTGATTTTGATTTTCTGTTTGGGATTTACCTGATTGGGTTTTAGATTAGTCAGTGTTATTATATATAATTCAGAAAAGCTTCCTGTGGACAGGTGTTGAAAATTAGTACTCGTGCTATATACACTTTAAACAATGCATCTGTTTTTTTGTAATGCAATTGTGATGCCCATATCAAATTAATACACATAACATAACATAACATAACATAACATGAATAATTATCTACACATCATCATTACCGTATTCACTATTCAAGCATCTTTTCTGCACAACATCCTAGAAAACGTGTCTAATAGTGCACGCTTCTTCTTCTATCTCACCCAGCACCGGTCTACCGTTGTAGTGGTCTATGCGAGTTGCATTGACACATTAGAATGAACAATGAAGGATGGTGTTTGCACACAGACAATGCGTTTGACATTTCTCATTCTCTCAACATACCATTCTTATCAACTTATTTTCGTTCAATCATTCATAGTAGCTTATACATTGTTTTGCTTTCTGAATATATGAATAAACAAATCACATAGTGGGGTTTGGATAGGCCTATTGTAGCCAAACCTGCACCAACATGACTTTGATATTTCATTATGTCTATCAGTTCGTGCTGGGGTATAGGTCCGACATCATATCTATCTAGCCATGCCATTTGTTGGTTCTCAGCCATTCTGATCTTCTGGCTGAATGTCATCATCATCATCATCATCATCATCATCATCATCATCATCATCATCATCCTCACCTCCTCTCCTCCACAAGCTGCTACTCTAACCTGATATTAAGCTAACGGTAACAAAGACTAATTGGCAGGTGAAATCGGGGTTATAGGAAAAGCGATTGTAGAAATTGATATATATATATATTATATATTAACACCCCTAGGCTAAATTAACACTCCTACTTGGTTCCCACTGCCTCTCAGTAAAGAAAATAGACTACTGTGTATAGTGTTGCCCTTATTTCAGAATAATTAGTAATGCATCATGCCAATTCAACTGTGGGCTGTGATGGGGTGAGACGGAATCCTATAGCGTATATATCATATACATTGGGAGGACAGATATATTATTAGGCCTATTTTTGTTTTTATTTTTGCTTTCTTTTCTTTGGCCTAAAAAAGTTGTTATTCGTTATGTTTAGCGTCTTTGAGCGCTAAATAATAATTAGGCAATCATTAAACATATTACAATATGAACATGTCTAATATGTCTTATTTACACAAAACAGTTTGAATAAAAAATGTGTCTCGTAAATGTAGAACGAGACACCATTTAATGCAATTAAAGTAGTCTAGGCTACCGTTCTTAGATTCCCATGCAGTGACCATGCAGTGAATGCCATACTAAATAAATAAATAAATAACGCGTTCTGCTCAAGTAGGCAAGTTTCTTAATCAAGACCTACGTATTTGGTCCTCTCGTTGGCAGGGTGGGGGTGGCACATGCTGCTGGAGATAACACTTATGTTTAGACAGATAATGTGGAAAATATACTGTGCGACTGCCTGGTTTGCAAAAAAACGTAGGCATATTTGAACACATTTCCTGCGACATAGTTTAATTTCCCATTGGATGAGATTAAAAAAGAAACGAATGAATACAGAACTGCATTTCACCTTTAAGCTTAGGCAGATTAAAAAACACTACAGTGCTATAACGGGTTTGTGTGTTTATTTGTTTGTTTTGGTCCAGAGGGGCATCGTGAGGGCAAAGGGTGGTGACTTGAGCCACTGTTGCCACACCCTTCTGCAGCACGTGCCTGTCAGTAAAGATATACAAGCCATGGTGGTGCATCTCAAATCCAATCATCCACAAGCTAGGTTACGAAAAAAGCTCAAGCTTATCGGATACCTGCCAATGCCATCTCCAACCTATCACAACTCGCCCTCTCGTTTAGGGCGGAGGAAGTTTTAGGTATTTATAGGGCAGACGGGCCCTTTGGGGCCAGAGACTGTTTCTAAGTAACTCACCAAGAAAGCAAACATGGTTGTGTGGACAGATAGCGAAAAAGATTTCATTGCCAAAGTCTTCGCCAGTTTGGACTTTGACGACATCGGACCCAAGGCTCTGTCCAGGTATAACTCCACTCGGAATTAGTTGATTATAGGCTATAGTTCCAAAAAAAACATTATTATGATCCTATTATTATTATTTCTATTATTATATTAGATATTTTAACATAATATAAGCTGTTCTGATTATTCTGTCCAACTGCATTTCAATTTATCAATGTGAAATATATGTCCGCAGGTGTCTGATCGTGTACCCATGGACACAGCGGTACTTCGGGTCCTTCGGTAACCTGTACAATGCCGAGGCCATCCAGTCCAACGAGATGATCGCAGCCCACGGCATCAAGGTGTGCCACGGTCTCGACAGGGCCTTGAAGAACATGGACAACATCAAGGAAACTTATAAGGAGCTGAGCATTCTGCACTCAGAAAAACTGCACGTCGACCCCGACAACTTCAGGGTAACATTTATAAAACACACATGACATATAGCTAACTTGTAACTTTGAAATGATAAAATGGGTTTTCAGAATTTTCTGTTAAAACCCATAGGTGTATTCACATCACATGTCATTTTAAATATATATCTAATTGTGAATGTTCTCTGTCTCCCCCAGCTGTTCTCTGACTGCCTCTCCATCTCCATCGCCGCCAAGTTGGGTACAGCTTTCAACCCCGCCATGCAGGCCGCCTGGCAGAAGTTCTTGAACGTCGTTTGCTCTGCTCTGGGCAGGCAGTACCACTAAAGGGTCTCTAGACCTGAGGGAATTCAGCTTCTGTGCCCTTTCCTCAATAAAGAATCATCATTTACTAGACGTAGCCTATTTGTTGTGTCTTTGTTTTTCCTCTTACGCGTGCGTATTTACGCACGAGTCGACCTTAAAGCAATTTTTGTGGTAAGATCCAGGTCAGATTAGGCATTAAAGATACCATCATTCATATTTAATTGATTTGTCACAATCTTTGGATACATTTGTCCAAATTAGGCAAAATAAGGGGCTAGCTCAGTGGTTTTCAAAGTGGAGAGGAGAGATTTTTAAAATAAATAAATAATAATAAAACCATTTTATTTGATTTTTTATGAATACATAATGTATTAGTTTATTTGTATGTTTATTTAAAGGTACTTTAATATTTAGGTGATATTTTTTGTTAAAGTAAGCGTTAAATAGCTCTATATTACCATAATCATTGCTATAGACTAGTATTTGTTCAAAAACAGTGATCTCCCAGTCTCTCCAGCAGCTCTTTAGTAAACTGAAAATACATTTTCAGCTCGGGATGCCAATTTTACCCAATCAACAGAGAGAACTGAAACTTTAAGTGATGAAACAAATAAATTACTGAACAAAATTGGAACTGGTCTGGAACTGAAAATGTATTTTGTGGTTTCTAAAAAGCTGGAGAGACAGGGAGACCAGACCTCCATTACTGAACGAACATTATACTGGTTACTATCAAAATATAGAGCTTTATAGCTGTTTAACAAAAGTTTTGTTTTAACCAAAAATCTCATTTACACTACATTCAATTATTTAATTTCCATAATTAATTTCTAGATTATTGTACATCCTGTGAGTGCGGAGTCCCTATTTTGGGCATGTCATTGTCAAAGATTTTCATAAAAGATTACATCACTGATTACTGAGTCTGTTACATATTTTTTGTAGATGGGGTATTTTTGCAATTTATCCATTCTTTCTGGGATTTATGAAACAAATAAAAATAGTTGCCACTCCATTTTCTGTAAAAGATAATAATATTAATAATAATAATACATTTTATTTATCTGGTGTGAAACGAGAAAATCAAAAACACACAGGGTAGATTCCTAGCTCTGGATAGACAGAGAAGGCCAAATTGGAACCTAAGAAACACAATTAAGCTAAAGATGAACTAAAAATAGAAACAATATTTTTTACATGATATAAAAAACTAAACGCATTGGGAAACAGGGGTAGTTCTATACACAAAGTATTAAAAGTGAGAATCCAATAGGGTTAAATAAATATCATCTATAATAAGTAGGTGACATATACAAGGAAAGAGGAGTATAGGGGTGAGATGGAGTCTGAAGAGATGAGTTTTCAGACAGTAGCAGAAATGGGGAGTGAGTCTGCAGTCATGGCTAAGGGGGCTGTCATTAGCTTGGGAGCCCGAGGGAGAAGAGTCTAGGAGCGTTGGCTAGGCTAGATTCTTGTTAGGATAGGATGGACAGATGATTGTGTTAGTCATCACTACTATGCAACTAATAGAGCTATCAAATATTAGGCCATAAATATGAAATATACAAAACATAGGCCTATTTAACCTAGGCGGAGGGAGAGGTGATAAAGAACCCGGCTCTTATCTCAAGGCTAAAGTTGGCCATAGTCGCATTACTATCTCACCCAGCCATTATATCAATGATGATGTAGCCAGTAGCCTACAACCCACCAGGAAGGGAGCAGTGTTTTTATGGTGTGGCTCCTAGGGGTTCTGCTCTGCAACTTGCCACAACACAGATCCATTTCATGGCTCGAAAGAGCTCTCTTGTAGCAGGGAATTGCAGAAACAAGTTAAGAAGTGAATCAATTGCTACAGTTTTTAATATAAGGACAAAATAGAAACCTTGCACTGGTCATTTATGACCAGCATGGGAGCTGAACCTTTTTAAGTAATTGTTTTAATGGATGAGTTGTGTTGCTCAATTAATAGGATTATGGAAGGAGGAAGGGTTGGGAAGGGATGGGATGATGAAAGGTGGGTAAAGGGAGAAGGGTGGGGGATGATTTCGATAATGTTGATTTTGCACTGCTTGAGATGTAAATTTGATTCCATGTGAAAAAATCTATAATAATTGAACGAGGAAAAAAAAACAAGTCACTTTAACTCCATATACAATAGGGTTCCTGAGGTTGCCACTGGTGACTTCTAAATATGGCCATGGATTACCTGGATGGTGCAAAGAAATGTGTATGATTGCTATTTATTGACTTCTCGCGCTTTTTTTTATTTTCTTTTTTTTTCTTATGATTTAGAGTAGCCAAAACATTTTTTACCCCCCATTTCTCCCCAATTTAGTCGTTAAGCCAATTGATTCCTCCCCACACACATTTCTGTGTTGTCACTGCTGTCGTATCCTACTGACTCACCTGCCAGTGCGGAGCCCCCACCGGGAGGACTTAAGAGTCTTCGTCCTACTCCTCCCGCCCAACACTCCATAGCAACACTCCTGACGCTTTTAACTGTATCGAGCCTCGCATTTTAGGTATTTTTGACACTATTGTGTCCATGCTCAGTAATGATGAAACTGACCATGGTCCTGTGGTGGATTAATCTATTGACTGGTGCAAACACCCCTTCTTGGATATAAATGTGTCTAAAACAGAGGAAAGGAAAATTGAATTTAGGAAGAAGCCTCCCTCTATTCATGGCCAAGCTGATGTTCAACAGTATTTGAGGACATAATTCATGATAATTTAACCTTTGAACCAAATACTGGTGTTGTTTGCGCCTACATAGCCCTTTCAGTGTATGTATTTGTAATGGAAGTTAGTTCAGAGGTTTCAATGTTGACACCACCTTTATGATAATGTTATATTCTTGTTTTATAGAATCGGTTTAATTTTCTCTTTTATTTGCTGATTTGGGCCTCTTACGAACCTTGAAAAACAGGAACAAGATATAGAAGATATAGAATGTGCATTAAATTGAGGGTTTTGAGGGACCTCCCCCATGTCTACAAAGTCAGAGCCACAAAGAAGGCCCAGTCAATTATTTGCTGACGATAGTCACCCCTTGTTCAGTGGGTTCAGGTTGCTCTTATCTGGTTGCAGATATGAATTGTCTGTCTGCCAAGATGCAAGATGCAGTACCAATACCAATAGATAATCTGTCCCTCCCTGCTTCTTTTGGCCTTTTAAATAACACTATTTCTATGTGTAGCCGCCTTATGTTTCTGTGTGATTGCCATGTGTTGGTTGTTGTTGTTGATGATACTGCTGACTGTGCAAAGTGCCCTTTGAGGATAATACATCCATTGTGTTAAACCCTGAAAGTGTCAAATGTACCTTCATGTGTAGCCGGAGTGGCTAGCAGGCAGTGTCTTAGTCTTCGTCTGCTTAGTTTGTTGGCCTTGTCTTCTCTTTTTCTCAGACAAACCCTGTTAACAATCCATGGGCTAGTATTCAGATGACCTATAGCGAACTGGATCGACATGGAAAATCCAGGAAAACTAGGCCTACATGGTTATTGGCCGTTTTGACCACAATGAAAAGACAGTAATGAGGAACAACAGCCTTCCTCTTCAAATGGGTTATTCCACCAAACTGTGGCACAGTTACCACCTGTCAACCATTAGGCTGTTGAACTAGTGCTGAGCCCTGTTGCCATGTTAGTCTTGGTGACACAGGTTGTCACAAAAGCATGATCACATTAGCCTATTATGTACATCTTACAATGATTACACTCCATTGCTGCTGCACTGCACTGGCACTGGCACTATCGCTTATGGGGCACAAGTATGTTTGAAAGCTGCTGCTAAGTGATCTCTCTCACCTGCACAAATGTGATTCTATATCTGCAGCAAATGTTTTTCTACTGCACAAGCATATTCTGACAAATTTCTTCTATATTACAACCGAAGACTCTGACTCACTAGTCACTTAGGTTGTGCCATTGCCCGGTTACATAAACACTTCTCCATCTCCGTGGACATGGCCTCCATGGACAATTGCTCCATGGACAATTGTTTGCCTCACATTCAGCCATCCACACACCAACTGCAGAGGAAACCATATAGGCTACATGTTCCTGGTGAGCAGCTCTTGTGAAGAGTGAACCATATCTTCATATCACTGTACCTCACTGATGCCCATTATAAGATGGCACAATTTCTGCCTTTCAATGGTGGGCTATGGACAGTTCAGAAAACTGCCTACCAATGATATCATCGATGGGGAATCCAAGCTATTAGAAACTACAACCTTTCTCTTCCTGGAAGGTTAGCGTGCTGTTATTGCATTGATAGTTTGAAATCTCTCTGTGTGTGTGTGTGTGTGTGTGTGTGTGTGTGTGTGTGTGTGTGTGTGTGTGTGTGTGTGTGTGTGTGTGTGTGTGTGTGTGTGTGTGTGTGTGTGTGTGTGTGTGTGTGTGTGTGTGTGTGTGTGTGTGTGTGTGTGTGTGTGTGTGTGTGTGTGTGTGTGTGTCTGTCTGTCTGTCTGTCTGTCTGTCTGTCTGTCTGTCTGTCTGTCTGTCTGTCTGTCTGTCTGTCTGTCTGTCTGTCTGTGTGTGTGTGTGTGTGTGTGTGTGTGTGTGTGTGTGTGTGTGTGTGTGTGTTTGTGTGTGTGTGTGTGTGTGTGTGTGTGTGTGTGTGTGTGTGTGTGTGTGTGTGTGTGTGTGTGTGTGTGTGTGTGTGTGTGTGTGTGTGTGTGTGTGTGTGAGAGAGATACTGTATGCAAAAAGGACACATTTCAGTTACCTTGTTTTAATTGACAATAATGATATGAAGAAAGAAGAAAACAATAGAAAACACAATAGAGAGTACATTAGTACTATAGTGAAATGACATCTTCATCATTTCACTATAGTACTAATGTACTCTCTATTGTGATCTTCAAGTATTTACTGACATCTGCTGGTGGATAAAGTTCTAAGCAACATTACAGAAGGGAAACATCTACACAGAGAAGTTTATCACTTCATAATAAGCCGAATCTCTTCATCACCAAGGATGGTCCTGTAATAAAAAAATTAAAATCAAGATCTTTTCTAGGTGTTTTTGCTTTGTTACAAAGCACATGGGAAGGCATACACGGCACCTACCTGAGAAGTCCAACAGCCAGCAGGGCTCCACCTATTGGTCCAGCCCAGTAAACCCAGTGGTAGGTCCAATAGTTGGCCATCACAGCTGGACCAAAGGCCCTGGCAGGGTTCATGCAAGTCCCTGACACATCTCCACTGGATCAGAACAGAGAGCACAATGAGAGCTTTTGGGGGGAAAGTTGTTGGCTAGTTGGAATTTGCCAAAATATTCAAACATATATATAAATTATATTTCTTAAAAACTGCCTATTTAAGAAGGCGAGACTGTGGTAAGATGGTGAAAATGCTGTTTTACAGGTGAAGACAGATACAGCTTTTTAGGTTTTAGCTGTAAGGATGGCTATGTCCGACGGTTGGTTTGTCCAGCCATCCAATGCTTCTGGCTGGAATGCCATGGAATTAGCTGTGCAACTCCATGCTCTGTAGAGCAGTGGCTCAAGTATTCAAAAAGTACATGCTTTGGAAAAATATTTAAAAAATAAATTGGAGTGGAGTCAAAGTGCAATATTTGTCTTGGAAATGTAGTGAAGTGAAAGTGAAAGTCATAACTATCCAAAAATACAAATACTCAAGTTAAGTACAGACGATACTCAAAAAATGCACTTAAGTAGGCCTACAGCATTCTTTACTCTGCACCACTGTTCATTTCAAGGCCAAAGTTGGCCACAGCCACATTATCTCACCCTGCCAGGATCGTGATGATGACGGTGCAGCCCACTAGGAATGGAGCCAAAGGGTTTTTTGTCTTTTTGTTGACTGCCACCAGCAGCACCACCATAGTGATTAAGCAGGTCATTGCAATTTCTCCAAAGATGGCGCCCGCTAGCTGGTTTTCTGACTTAAGAATGTTGAAAGCAGCTCCAGTGGCATTGAAGTAACGGTCTGCAGGTGTCATGATCTAGGGTGAAATATTTGTAATAATAAAATCACAGATTTGTACTGTATTTGTACTAGCCTACCGTATGTTAAATGTAGTAATTTGTAAGAAACAATTAGGCTAAACTATATCAACTGCACTTCAAAGCCACACCCACAAGAAAACACTACAAAATGCACAATTTCACAGCTAGAAAGTGTCATACTATACAGCAGTTTCACTTGAATAATTATGTAGCCATGGCTTTATATTAAACCCTACATTTACTTAAACCCTATATACTTTGTTGACCTTTATTGACCGTCCTTTTTCCCACTTCACCGAAAATAGCTGATCATCAAGCTCACTGTGTTGCAGTCTTCTAGCGCTTTATGAGCTTGTCGATCTGCTATTTTCGAGGAATGTTCACCCCAGAATAGGGATGATAGGGTTCAAGTGGTTAATTTACCAATGGCTATGGATTTGACACTGACCTTTGCCATCCCAGCTCCCAGGACACCTCCGATGAGTTGACTGACAAGATAGGGCCCCACCATCATTAGCTCCATGCCTCCACACAGGTAGATGGCTATGGTGAAAGGCGGGTTGAAATGGGAACCACTGGGAGTGGAGTGAGAAATGAAGAGTGAGAAACAAAGACCAAGAGCAGGTGCCATATGGCCATTGCAAGTTAAGCCTATATGTGCACTGCAAGTGATGCAATTCTATTCTGAATATGCATTTAGCATTTTCCAAAGGATGCATAATAAGACAATGAGAATCAACAATACTGATTGTAAAAAAATCACACCCTGTGTGAAGGTAGCGGCGCCTTTGATACATTTTGTCATCGATATGTGATTATAATGTGTTAGCCATGTGTCACGTGAAGCTTGACCAATCACTTTGTTGACGGGTCTGACCAATCAGAGCGTTGACGGGTCTGACCAGTCAGAGCGTTGACGGGTCTGACCAATCAGAGCGTTGACGGGTCTGACCAATCAGAGCATTGACGGGTCTGACCAATCAGAGCGTTGACGGGTCTGACCAATCAGAGCGTTGACGGGTCTGACCAATCAGAACGTTGACGGACCTGACCAATCAGAACGTTGACGGACCTGACCAATCAGAACCTTGGCGAGCCTGACCAATCAGAACGTTGACGCAAAAGCCAGGTATAGAGGGCTAATATCCGCTCTACCTAAAGGTATAGAGCGGCTAGCGCCGCTAAAAATAAGATATAAAGCAGCATTTCCATATTCTCAGTGTAAGTCAGTGCAAATCTATTTTATTTGAAAAGAATCAAACACAAACAAAGAAACACACCCAGTGTGAAGAGAGTGGTGCCTTTGAAAGTGTAACTGGTTACATCCTTGTGTTGCAATCAGCAACAATATGTTGTCACGTGACACGTGACAACATATTGTCACGTGTCACGTGAAGCTTGACCAATCAGCCGTGCTCAAACATACGGACGGACATACGGACACACGGACAAAGTCAAATGTAGGAGTGGTTGGCACCACTCAAAAAACAATAAATACCTGATGTTGCCCATGACAGCAACCAGCACTGCCACAGCCAGTCCATGCACCAATGCCGGCTGCAGCCTTCCTGCTGCAGGCACATTTTCTATGACAGACACACAGCCAATGAACACAAAAAACATGGTCCCCACGATCTCCGCCAGGCAGGGCTGGATCACTGTCTCGAACTTGTTGGGAGGTCTGGCGGCAGGCGGCTCCTTGCCCTTCTCCATCAGTGTGGAGTCAATATCCTCCATCTCCATTTTTTCAGATGCCATCGTGGGTAAAAAGGTATTCTTGACCTGACTGTTATATAGTAATGTGTACAACAAACCCACTGTCCATGACTCTCTGTGGCCTGTCACAAGCAACACTGGATGAGTTCACTCTTGTTATGCACTTGGCCATGGATAAGTTCCGGAACCTCGTAGCCCTGGCCCTCTCTGACAAGTACAGATAAGCTGTGCCTGCCCTGGATATACTGCAAACCGGCGGTGTAAACATGTATGTTTTAAACCACTACTCCGGCTGTAAAACTATTTGCCCTTTTGGGACACTAATAAAGACCTTGACCTTGACCACATATCCTTGTCATTCCTGGTGAAAATAATAAATACATGTAATTGATACAAAACTTAAACCTTGTCCTTTATTCAATGTGTCCAAATGTTCTTTACTTCTTTATTTCTTAATTTTTGTATTTCTTTATTTCTTTATTTGTTCTTTTTTGTTCATCAGCATGATGAACAAAGCAGACATCAGTATTCAGCACAGCAGTTAACCCACAGGTCCAATAGTTGGCCATCATGGCTAAATGGCCTGGCAGGGTTCAAACACATGCATCTCTGAGGCCTACATCTCCACTGGATCAGGACAGAGAGCAGAATGATTGGTAGAATGATGTAGCCTAGAGGCTACTTATTAGTTTTAGGCGAACTTATCTAAATTTGTATTTCTTCTTTAAAAATAAATCGGCTATGTAGGCTACCTATATTCATATAGGTATAAGGCGGTCGTAATATAGAAGAAAGGTTGTTTTACAGGTGAAGAAATATTTTTTAAATCATTACTATAGTTAATAAATGAATTGGACCAATAAATACATTTTACTATTTGTCAATTTGCAATTCAGCAGATGCCTTTAAAAAACAAACGACTTAAATGCAAATAGAGTGCAAAGAAAACAAAGTAGGGGAATACCTGACTAAACAACATACCTAAATAACACTTGGCATTTGTGGACAAGCAAACACAGTAGGCTTCCGTATCTAAATAACAAGAAAAATCAAGGTGCACACAGTCGCACACCAGTATTGTGGAGGTTCTGACCTTGGTATAAAGATAAAATCAAAGGTATGAGGAGGATGCACACTCGTAGCCACGATGCAGAATGTTTATTAAACTAGGAGGAGTGAGTATGTATCACTAATTGATGCTCAACAGGGACAATTTGCAAGTCACCCCTGCAAAACAATAAACACGTGCAGCCCAGTCGAGTGCTCCAGTATATTTTATTTGATGAGATATGAGAATGTTATATTCTTGTTTTATTGAATGTGTTTAACCTTCTCTTTTATTTGCTGATTTGGGCCACTTACGTACCTTGAAAAACAGGAACAAGTTAGAAGATATAGAATGTGCATTAAAATTGGGGGGCAGAAATATATATATGACCTCTCCCATATGTACGAAGTCAAAGAAGGCCCAGTCAATTAGGCTATTGCTGACGGGGACCTACCAGCGACACAAATGTTACTGGTTCAAACAACAGCACCAGGTCATTTTCCAGCTGTAAACTGGTGAGAGAAGAAGCTAGTGCCTGGTACTACATCAATGTTGCCCGTGCCCAGAGCCGGATTTTGGGTTGTGAAGACCCCTGGACTTGAATCATTGATGAGGCCCCCCTACCAAAAAATGATAAACTTCAACTACGCAAACTAGGAATTATGACACATGCATATCATTGGCATAATTTAAAGCACACGAGGAAAAAGCAAGGCCGTACACTGAGAACGACAGGAAAAGCTATACAGGGCATTAATGGCTTCTGATTTTTGCAAGTCAACTTGTTGTTTGATGACGTCTCATCCCATTGACACACAAAGGGGCACCACGCACAGACAGCTTGGTGTCCAACAATGAGCAACTTGTTGGCCTGACTACAATATAGTTAAGTGCAGCAGCATGATTAGGCTACTGTCAACAACAACAACAAATACCATATGGCTTTTGGCTACCTTAAATTGTTTGGTAATTTAACTGCTCATGATGCACAATAGTGGTTGTACAACGTTATAGCATGTGGGTCTGTCTTTATTTCTGACATCTAATTTTACGGTCTCATGTCGGTGTTTCCTACAGTGCGTGTGTGTCTAGGAGATATGCACAAAGGACAAATTTAAGTTACCTTGTTTTAATTGACAATAAGTGAAGTGAAAATAGAAAACAATAGAAAACACAATAGAGAGTACATTAGTACTATAGTGAAATGACATCTTCAAGTATTTACTGACATCTGCTGGTGGATAAAGTTCTAAGAAATATTTCAGAAGGGAAACATCTACACAGAGGAGAAGTTTATCACTTCATAATAAGCCGAATCTTTTCATCACCAAGGATGGTCCTGTAAAAAAAAAAAATACAAAATAAAAATCAATCTTTTTTTGTAGGTGTTTTTGCTTTGTTACAAAAGCACATGGGAAGGCATACACGGCACCTACCTGAGAAGTCCAGCAGCCAGCAGGCCTCCACCTATTGGTCCAACCCAGTAAACCCAATGGTAGGTCCAATAGTTGGTCATCACAGCTGGACCAAAGGCCCTGGCAGGGTTCAAGCATGTCCCTGATACATCTCCACTGGATCAGAACAGAGAGCACAATGAGAGCTTTTCGGGGGAAAGTTGTTGGCTAGTGGGAGTAAAAATATTTAAAAATATATATATTTCTTAAAACTGCCTATTTAAGAAGGCGAGACTGTGGTAAGATGGTGAAAATTGTGTAGGTTTTAGTTAAGGATGGCTATGTCCATCGATTGGTTCTGAATGGACTACCATGGAATTAGCTGTGCAACTCCATGCTCTGTAGAGCAGTGGCTCAAGTATTCAAAAAGTACATGCTTTGGACTTTTTTTAATTGAAAATTGAGTATTGAAAAGTACAAATTTCAAAATAAATGTAGTGGAATCAAAGCACAATATTTGGAAATGTAGTGGAATGTAAGTGAAAGTCATAAATATCCAAACATACAAATACTCAAGTAAAGATGATACTCAAAAAATGCACTTAAGTACAGTATTCAAGTTACTGTGCGCCACTCTACATTTCAAGACCAAAGTTGGCCACAGCCACATTATCTCACCCAGCCAGGACGTTGATGATGACGGTGCAGCCCACTAGGAAGGGAGCCAAAGGGGTTTTTGTCTTTGTGTTGACTGCCACCAGCAGCACCACCATAGTGATTAAGCAGGTCATTGCAACTTCTCCAAAGATCGCGCCCGCTAGCTGGTTTTCTGACTTGAGAATGTCAAAAGCGGCTCCAGTGGCATTGAAGTAACGGTCTGCAGGAACCATGATCTAGGGTGAAATATTTGTAATAAAAAAATCACAGATTTGCACTGTACTTGTACTAGACTATGTTGTAACTATAATAATAATTGTGTAATAATTTGTAAGAAACAATATAGGTTAAACTATATCAACTCACTTAAAAGCCACACCCACAAGACCCAACAAGAAAACACCACAAAATGCATAATTTCACAGCTAGAAAGTGTCATACTATACAGCAGTTTCACTTGAATAATTATGTAGCCATGGCTTTATATTAAACCCTATATTTACTTAAACCCTATATGCTTTGTTGACCTTTATCAACCTTTTCCCTGCCACCAAATTGCTTCAACGAAAATAGCTGATCATCAAGCTCACTGTGTTGCAATGCAACGTGTTATGAGCTTGTCGATCTGCTATTTTCGAGGACTTTTCACCCCAGAATAGGGATGATAGGGTTCAAGTGGTTAATTTGCCAATGGCTATGGATTTGACACTGACCTTTGCCATTCCAGCTCCCAGGACACCTCCGATGAGTTGACTGACGAGATAGGGCCCCACCATCATTAGCTCCATGCCTCCACACAGGTAGATGGCTATGGTGAAAGGCGGGTTGAAATGGGAACCACTGGGAGTGGAGTGAGAAATGAAGAGTGAGAAACAAAGACCAAGAGCAGGTGCCATATGGCCATTGCAAGTTAAGCCTATATGTGCACTGCAGGTGATGCAATTCTATTCTGAATATGCATTTAGCATTTTCCAAAGGATGCATAATAAGACAATGAGACTCAGCAATACTGATTGTAAAAAGATATAAAGCAGCATTTCCATATTCTCAGTGTAAAAGCAAATCTATTTTATTTGAAAAAACAAAAACAAATACCTGATGTTGTCCATGACAGCAACCAGCACTGCCACAGCCAGTCCATGCACCAATGCCGGCTGCAGCCTTCCTGCTGCAGGCACATTTTCTATGACAGACACACAGCCAATGAACACAAAAAACATGGTCCCCACGATCTCCGCCAGGCAGGGCTGGAACACCTTCTCGAACTTGTTGGGAGGTCTGGCGGCAGGCGGCTTCTTGCCCTTCTCCATCAGTGTGGAGTCAGAATCCTCCATCTCCATTTTTTCAGATGCCATCGTGGGCAAAAAGGTATTCTTGACCTGCCTGTTATATAGTAATGTAACAACAAACCAACCGTCCACGAATCTCTGTGGACTGTCAGACGCAACACTGGCACCTGTGATTATATATGGTCTGTGTGACCTATTAGAAATAACAAAATCTGGCAGAGCTGGACTGATATTACCACATGTCATAAAACCTCAAAGAGGGCCTGTTACAGTTTATCATTAAGCACGTTGACTGACCTCAATCTTTATCCCAAAGCCTACTTCTTGGCATCTTGTCCAAACTAGAGTGTAGATAAAGCTGGACAGTTTTACATGAAGGGATCAAAGTGACAGTGTGTAAGGTGAAAAGCTGCTGTAGCAAACCTGCTAATCTAAACTGATATCAAGCAAACAGAACAAACCTAACAGACATGGGATGATCAAAGCTTCCACTCTGCAGTTCTGGAAGTGTGTGGAATTAGGTGAAATTGGAGTTAGGGAGACATAAGCAGGACTCGATTCCGTACGTATGTCCATCATGACCATCATCACTGTTTGTGTGCAGATCCACAAACATCCGTCTGTGGATCTGGTTTAGAAAGAAATCCCACCATAGCCCTCTCTGCAGTGATTTTTCTGTCTCTTCCTTGATTGTCACAGCCTCCAAGTAAAGAAAATATAGTCCCTCACTCCCTGGAATACTTATTCATTCAGAACTGAAATTGTGAGAAGAATCCATTTGAATTAGGACATCAAAAAAAGGCATGCGAGAGATCAATGCATGCACGTATACTCGTATAGTATGTGCAAACATTACACATGCTTCGTGCTTATGTGTATGCAAATGCAACTGGCATAGCATACATTCATGGGGGTGCTATGGGGTGAGATGGGTGTAGAAACATTCCTTAATCATGCATAATTTGGGAACAAAATATGTTCTGACAGTAAAGAAGGAGGCTGTAGGCCTGCATTGCTACAGTATGTTACAGTTATGTTTAGGTGCAGACAAGGGCACTGCTTTATATGACTTTAATCTAGCTTTATTGTGCAATTCAGTGCCCTGTCCTTACTAAGTAATAAAATTATAGTAGCATGGTTTTCCATTCAAGAACTTTGAACCAAACAATGATTATAAAAAGACAGTAAACCGATAACAAACATTTAATCATTTGTCAGTATAGATTTTATTAATACCTTTCATACAAATTGCTCCAGCCACATAAACAAAGACTTCAGTTCACTACAGTGGCGTCATTTGGGGTACGGGTATGGCACTTGCCTCCCCCTAGTGTTCATATTTAACCTCAAATTCTGTTCTTTTATGCATATTTTCCCCAACTCTGAATTTCTTCTTTTTTTTGCAGATGAATCTGATTTCAGATCAACGCTGTTGCTGAATGCATCTCAATCCACGGACCACGCCCGTCCATCTACATGTGACATGTGACACATGTTATAGATATGCGTTTTTGTTTAGTCTGCAACCATACATTTATTAACCACTTTCAACCTGATATCCCATACATTTACCAACCGCTTCCAACCTGACATCTATATTTTGGGCATGTCATTATAGGCGAACATTTTCAAACATTCCCCACCACCCTCTATTTTTTCTGAAAAGAGGCCTAATCTAAATTAAATGCTCTACATTTGAATGACCCAGTGACGGACAGTTTTCAGTTCTACAATCCAATCTCTGACTTCCCCTCAGCCTCCCAAGAAAAAGGGTGCATAAGTGTAATGCAAAAGTTTTAAAATAATATAAAAAATGGGAGGCCTTCTCTAGTCGTCTTTCAACATGACCCGAGTCCCCTGGTCTCCAAACAACAATCTGCAATAAAGAACAAAAAGAAATAAGTAAATGGATGTCAGAACTGCCATTGATAGATGAGCAATAAGTTAACACTTTTAGGGTACACCAGAGTGACGTAGTACAGCTGTAAGAAAAAGTCAACATTTTGTATCAGACCATTCTTGTGTTGTGAAGCAAGGACACAGGCTTTCTGGCCTGGCAAATAGCCTACTGTTAAGCAATCCATCATGTCTACCAAATTCATGCAGAGAACATAATTCAGCCGTATGTGTCTAAAGTTTAAATTCAGTTTTCCAGTGTGTGGCCCCTCACTCACTTTATCAAAGTCAGTATGGCCGTCTGGAAAACAAATGCTGTACTAGAATAGACTACAGTCACAGTCACCAGCCATATACTAATATACTTTCATTGTGAATGGTACATTTCACAACATTTCTTCCTCTTTGGCCAGGAGCCAAGTAAAACATTGGAAGTTTTATTCTCAAAATCCAGTTGGCTGGTAAAACAGAGGTGTTTTCAAAGCAGGTAGCACAGCGGAAAGAAAAAGTAAATCCAAATTGTAGCAATGCATTTCATCAAAGTGTCCTTGACCAGACACTGAACTCTGTCATTAAGTTTGTCTAGACTAGAATCCATTGTCCGCCTTCCGATTGATCCCTGACCAACCAACCAGCAGGCTCCTTCCTACTGCCCTGGTTCTGCCTCCTTCCATTTCATTCCGTTTATGCTGAGTTTGCAAAAAAAAAAGAAAAATATCCAGCTTTTGGGGGAAAAAACATGTTATGCCCTCCACCGGAGATGTTACTTTTTACCGAGGCCAAGTTTGAAATAATTATTTTATACATTAAATCAATAGGAGGCATGCAGGAGGCAAGTGGTAGTCGTTGGAGAGAGTAGACTTGACAATTGATTGAATGAAATTTCATCAGTATGCCCATATATTCCCATATATATGAGCATATCAGTCAGATCAGAGGTTATGGGCTGATAAGCTGAAAGTAGTGTAGATGTGTATAGTGTGCGTCTATCACTCAAATTACAAGTGTTGTAGGGTTTCCGGATTTGGCAGCAGTTCAGTTGGCCTACAGGGCATTCAATACTGTACTACAGTAGTTGTATTGTTGACGCCTCAGAATTGTCCTTGTTCCGAATAGAAAATGACATTGCTTTATCACTTTGTAATATCTGTGTTCTGTATGCATGTGCTCATTACACAAACAGTTCTAAAGAATATACAGACATACAGAAGACACAAATATAGCCTACTACTTCCCGATGGGAATTAGCAGAAAGAAGAAGAAGACTTCACCACACGTATCCAGTATTCCTGGTGCCAACTCTGCTTTGGTACCCAGTTGCCCAGATTTCCCAAGTGCCTATTCTACCTCGGTGACCAGTATTCTCCTGTGCCCACATTTTCTGGTGCCCACTCTTTATGTATTCTTTTAAGACTAGTGACATCAGCCAGTTGGTCACTATTGTTATAATTGCTGTTATTTATTGACCAGTAAGCGACTAGGAAATACTGTCTACTGTGGAAATAATAATGGTGGTGGCTGCATGTTAAGAGTATTCTCTCTGTTGAAAACAGAGAAAGAGAGAGAGAAAAGAACAAGGAGAGAATAAACAGAAGACAGACTTAAATGTTAACTTAGACAAGGTGATATACATATATAATTAGAAAACCTTTAATACAACCCAGAAATAATACATGATTTAGCTCTGACCATTGCTCACAATATCTTGGATTATAAAGAAAAGCACAATTAAAGCGCAACCTAGTGGCTGCTGTCTGAAACTGTGAAAGTTAAAGTTGGCATACTGTAAATAGGCAATGATGATAGATATGCCAAAGTTACATTTTATTGACATAAGGCATAGGCAAACGATGGTGGTGATATTAAAATAAAGTCAATACCTACAAATGGTTTATGTTTGCTAGAACAAAAGGCAAGTTTCCTTGTGCCAGGATTAAATGATTGATAAGTGTTAACTTTCAAATCAGAAAATGATCTGACCTATAAACAAACTAGAACGACATTCATGTTTTACCTAATAATCAGTTGGAATTAAGTTAAGTGAGTCATGGATCCCATTTAAGCACAGCATTTGACCCCCTTTGCACAAAATGTTGAGTATAACAGCATATTGGCCTGGCTATAATTTTGCAAGTTAAAATAACAGACAACCACAAAATGACTCTAGGAGCCTACCTACAAAACAAATTTCCCAGAATTTCCCATGGATCACTGAGTTCATAGCTAGTTCTACAACCTTAAAACATACCTGACGAAGCTGACAGAGAGCAGTGATCCACAGAAGGGTCCAACCCAGTAGATCCAATGATGATCCCAGAAGTTGGCTGTCACTGCAGGGCCGAAGGCTCTGGCTGGGTTCATACAGCCTCCAGATACGGATGCTCTGAAACCACAATTATTGGGTGAACCCACAGGGATGGCTTCTCATTTAAGATGCATATAATGCCGCTTTTTTAACAGTTTCAAAGATAATGTACAGTATGACTATCATTCCAGTACGGAGAAGTTCCTTGCAAAAAATAAAGAAGAAAAAAGGCGAAGAGCTCTTAAGACATCCAATAGTCAAATTTACTGTGAAAGTCGAAAGGGAGCAGATTTCAGATGATTACTGTAAAAGTAAGAGTATTCATCTGCATGCTAGAACAACAACCTCACTGAGATAATGGGCATAGGACAACAACCTCACTGACAACTTGGTATTTACACCAAAACAACATGGTGAGGATGAACAAGCAAATGCTCAAACGTGTGAGAGCCTGTGGGAACTAATGCACAAATTGCTTTATTGGGTCATGTCCCATTTTGAATTATTTTAGTAGGCTATCACTATAAGGGTTCAGGTTTGGGTTAAATTGTGAGGTCTACTTGCTCTGTAAAGTAGGCTATCACATGTAGTGGTTGGGGGATGTGTCGGATACGCCTATTTATTTTGCAATAGTTCTGAGAATGTGTCCTGAAACAAATAACATCAATCTGACTTACTTACTAAATGTCCTCAGATTAAAACAAATGAATAAGTTGCCTATAATCACATAATGTGAAATAATGTTAGTTTTTGTTTGTTTGTTTTATAATATGTGAAAGGCCTACTGGCAGCGTGGCACTGATCGGTCTGCGGCGACAGACACACAGACAATGCAAAAAATTATAAAACACATTCTGAACATAGAAATATTCCCTGTATACTAAAAAACATAATCATCAATACATTTGCAATGATATAATAAAACAATTGAAGAAAATTACACTGACACCACTGAAACTAAGCTGAGCCACTGAGCTACCCAACCCTATAATGTAGGGTTGTAGATGAAGGTTTTTACAGCATGCTTTGCTCTGAGCCTTACGTGCCCAGTACACCAGTAGTCACAGTAAGGCCGATGACGAAGGAACCCAGCATGGAACGGGTACGGCCATTGACAGCTACCATGCACACCACCAAGGTGAGGAAGAAGGTCATCATCAGTTCCGCCACAATGGCTCCACCAAAGAACTCTGAGCCTTTCACCTGAATGAAGGCACCGCTGGAAAATAATAAGTTCCGTGCAGTGGGGAACATAGCCTGGATATAGAAGAGAGATTAGGTTAGTTATATTATATTTATATTATATTGTGAACTGAAATGATATATTATATAATTATTATATAGTTATGAAACCGGAGACATTGGCGTAAATTCTATTAAATATTCTACATCTGAGAATGTTTTTCTTTTGTTTCCATGGCAAAGCAGGAGAAAGGGAAACCATAGACCTGTGTATCCATTGTATTTGTCTGTTTGTCAAATACAATATTTGTCCGGTGCCATCAGAGGGTGAGGTGAATAGTCCAATAACGTGCTTTTATGATGTATCTATGACATAAGATTCCAAATTTCTCGCTCCCTGTGCTCCGCCACCAGACGGACGGACTCTCCTATTAGAGGGGAATATTTGGCAAGCTAATTACTGTAGGTGCCCTGCCATCGATAATCCAAAGCACCATGTTGAGCCTAAATTGTGTTATTCTGGCCCATACTGGAAGCCATTTCCAAGACAAGACAGAAATTATTTCCTGTCTACACGTTTCAGTGGGCCAACACCACCCTCACCTGCTCTGTTCTGGACAGTTTTTCTTGGTTCAGGTCATTATGGGACCATCAGTGCTGAATCACAAGCTTATAAAACCAGCTTTGTATAGACGAATCCACAGACGCGCTGCCTGTAGGCAGCCATAGCTGCGGTGTCAACGCTCCGCACCGCAACACCGCAGCAATGGCCGACTACAGGCAGCTACAGGCAGCGCGTCTGTGGATTTGTGTATTGAGCAGACAGTGCTCATGTTATTATAGTGTAGAAATAACAGTTGCCCCCAGACAATTTGCCAAAAATAATCCAATAATTTTCTTTTGACAATGTCTTGAATAGTTGTAAGCAAAGTGTCTTATAGTCCACTTTTGAATTATGTAATAACTTTGGTATGTAAGCTATGTCCAAACTAAGTACAGCAATTCAAAGTTTCACAGTTTGTGAAATGTTGAGTGATTGGTAGAAAAAGTAAACAGAAATGAATCAAGATAGTATTTTTTTGTAAAAAAAAAATCTATTCAATGCAAGTCTACTCAATAATATATATTATATGATGTAATATGAAAGGATAATAAATATGAAGTGTACATATTGACATTGTGAGAAATTATACTAAAACCAGTTGACTCCTACCTGGGCCAAAGCGGCACCAATCATTCCTCCAGTTAGCTGAGCCAGGAAATAGGGCAACAGTAGGACAAGCTTCATTCCTCCACACAGGTACACACTCAGAGACACTGCAGGGTTGAAGTGCCCTCCACTGAAACCATAGAGTCCATTACCTTAGGTCAACTGTCTCTGCACATTTCTTTAACCAGTACATAAGCTCTGGGCAACAGTAGCATAAAACTGATCATAAAATCTTCTGCCTTAAGGCTTCCCTCAAAACAGGCCTGAAAATCCACCATTCAGGGGGCCAAAGGGGGAGGTAAACTCCAATAGAAAGGTGATGGCATTCACAGGCTACAGTTCCCCCCCCCCCTTTTCTACTCTGTACATACATTTTATATTTGTTGATATTGTATTTTGGTGTTATATTTTTATACCATGTTGATGAATTTAATACATAGGACCACAATGGAAACAAGTCTCCAGGACTTTGTGTTATCCTCTTAGCTAAAATGTCTGATCGTACCTCATGCGGTTTACATTTCTGTCTAATTAAGTTTTCAATCAATCAATCAATCAATCAATCAAAGGCCTTGCAACCCTTCCAACCCCCCACTTATGAGCCACAGCCCACTGGCTTACAAACACTACTCCAGTCAATATTACATTCAAGATCAAGTTCCCTAGTTCACATGTAAAGCTTACACGCTTAGGTTTTTCTGTGTGCCTTACCTGATCTCTCCAAACGCTGCGATGAGCAATGCAAGTGCCAACCCTTGTGCCACAGCAGGCTGGATGGAGTGTGGAGCAGTGTTATCCATCACAGAGGCACAACCCGCGAACACAAAGAGGGTAGTCCCCAACAACTCAGCCAGACATGGCTGGGCATACTGTTCAAAGAACGAGACCTTCTTGCTTTTTGATTTGAGTTTGCCTTGCTCTGCCTGCATCTCCCCGGCTATGGTGAAGACCTCCGATGGCGACTTGGTCTCTGTGCCAGACATCTTGATTGTTGTTGTGGTGTGTCAGGTGCACCTGCTGGTTCTACTGGTCAAATGCTCAGATAAGTTGTGGACGTCTTTCTGATGCAGACAGGAGAGGACACACGCACATCCCTGGCTATTTCTGATGCCCCACCTACTCAGTATTATTCAAGCCCTCGTTGTTATTGGCACCAATCCATAGAAATTAATAGCTCTTGGTGTCATTGGCTATCAGAGAACACAGATGGACAGATAAGTATGAGGAATAGCTTATCATTACAATACAACAGCAATCAACAATATCCAGAATGATCACACCTTGAGCTGTTTTACAGACAGCATTTCAAAATAAGTATCATACGGTTACGGTATGCAAGCAATGACAGAATCCTTTTGACGACAAATTTATTTTAACTTAAGCAAAAGGTTGTCCTTTATCACACATGGCCAAATGCCACCATTGATGGTTAAAACAAGGTCACATTGGCTTATTGTTTCTTGGTGAAAAGGGGTAGAGCTGATAAGTTAATGAGCTACCAGATATAAAAGGTGTTTTACTGATGAATGAGTGGACATCTTGCTTCTAATGACATTTTAATCTCACCCTCAATAGATTATGCTGACTTCTGCATTCAATAACATCCAGTGGCTTCAGATTGCATTAATACTGCCTGACGTTTCATGCATTTTGTGGTTGTTGCAGCCTGAATGGCATATTTACTTGATTGACATTTTGTGTCAATGGTCAAATCAAAATACCTTTATAATCGCCAAGTGACATTATGCGTTTATTATGAGCAGATGAGTGACACAGGGACAATTTAATCTATTTTGAATTCAGGCTGCAACACCAACATGGATTCAAAGTCAAGGTAGTTGATGTTGTTCTGAGGGCACCATGTAACAGAATGTTAAAATGATCATGTGACTGGCGTCTACACAAAAAGGATGTCTTTATTCAACTGCACCAGATTAGCATTCATCGTTTGATAAATTGGTATCTCAGTTTCTAATATTTGAAGAAAAATAGCTGTCACTATCACATTTCTTTTTCTTTGTAGAAAATTTGTTACGGGCAAATACAAATCAGCCAGCATTGGCATTTAAAGCAAATCAGGTAATTCAATACTAAAAACGAAAGACGCATGCAGGTGAACATAGTGCCCAATTTTTTATGTTTTATGAAAATATTTTTCTGGGAAGTACAACTTATAAATAAATGAAAGAAACAATGGCACAATGAAAGACAAATGACACAAACAGGTACAATTAGGGTTGCCACATATGATGCTGACAAACTGAGTAAGTCAGACTTATGCAGAGTGAAACTCTTCAGTCTATGTTCCATATTTAAAGGGGTTCCAGGTTTTACATATGCCTAGTGCAGAAGCCAGCTTAGTGAATTAGTCAGCTTTGTGAATTATCCCCTACATGACTAAAATGAGTTGGGGTAAACAAACAAAACAATATACCTAAGTGTATATATGTTCAGTTTATGGGTCAAATTACATGTAGGAACTAAGTAAAACTGGACGCTGCATACATCTAATTGAGTAATACTATATGTATGCCAACACTCAAAAATACTCACATTCCTGGACATTGCCATTTTCTTCCTGGACCGACAACAAAATTCCTGGACTGTCCAAGTGAATCCTGGACATGTGGCAACCCTAGAGACAATTACAAGATCTCTGAAGTCCTTATAACTTCTTTACATTCTTCAATCATCCAAAACATATTAAAATGGCTTACACAGAGTGGACACATGATCATTTACACCTGCTTGTGAACGCAAACAGCCTGCTCTTCCAAACAGCAAATACTGTATATAAAGTATCCAGACAGGGTCAAGAGGTTCATTCACTGATAGACTAATTGCCTGTTTTATACTTAGTTGTGTGCTGGTGTCACACACCAAAAATAGCTGATCTACAAGCTCATAATATGTCACACTGCGATTTGTTGTGAGCTTGTAGACTGCTATTTTCGGTGTGCAAAACTGAAGTACAACTACTGTATGTATAAATCAGGCTTAAGCATTAGCGTGGGAGAGATGCTTTATTTAAGCGACTTTGAACACAGCATTATTGTTGGTGCGGTGGTCCTAGCAGCCAGCAAAAGGGGGTCCTACTCAGTACTAGGCAGGTGTGACTAATATTTCACATGTAACCCTAAATAAATGTCATCCTATAATCAAGAGCAGATCTGATCCATTCCTTCATATAGGATATGCTTCACTCCCACCTTCTGTAGCGTCACACTTTGTCACATAAATCACCCCCCTCTTAATCATGGCACAAAAAAAGACATGCTGCGAACACTTCAGGGACGCAAAGAAAACAAAGAGCCATTTCTGCTGATGCTTAGAGAATCCACACGTTTGCTGCTTCCAGAGAGGACAAGCTTGGCGGAGGAGACGGCTTCCTCTTCCATATGCCTCTCCTTCCTCTTCCTTTGCCAATTGCTGATTGTGGCACGCACCGATTCCCATGCTAGTCTGACCAGCACTGTGATTTCACACTCAAAACGACACCTGTGACAGACCTGAGGAAACAAAACATGACATGCTTATAGTCAAATGCTCCAGGAACAGTATAAAGCAGTGCAATGACTGCTGACGCATGCATGACCCATGCTAGTCCGATCGGTGAGGAGGAGTGGATTTATGGAATGAAAGTATGAATGAATAAAGCCTGATACATACTACACCAGAACAACCGTGTTCAGTTTGGTTCGGGAGGGCTCCCGAACCGAAAAAGCTGTAAACAGACACATTTCACAGTTATGGAACCCAGACCCGGCCAACTACTCTCACGCTGTTTGCTCTGACAGAAGCAGTGTACACTACAGCCAGCATTACTACTGGAACAGATGCAGATGCTTAACCCATTGAGACCTGTTGCTACCTATACGCTGTTATACCTTTCAATCCGGATGCCACCTCTGTGTCTCATTAGTTGTTGCTATAATATAGCAACATCATTTTTTATTTTTTATTTTTAGTAAGAATTTGAATGTTTTCAGAAAACTATGGTTAGGTTTTAGAAGGCGTTTTTAGAATCGGCCTCAGGTCTAAATGGGTTAAATTAATACCTGGATATCGCCTGCGATGCAGGGAATTTCCTGACAGAGGTATGGAAGTTTTGCCTTTCTAGCGATAGGTTGTGTTTATGAATGGTCACTAGACAGGGATTTCAGAGGTGCTTGCGCCTCCTGGAAGTTGACTTGTGTCTCTTCGCTGGTTTCACTGGTGACAGAATGAACTCGAAACTAGGCTGAACAAATGAGGAAACAATGCGGAACGTCTGACCATTCACTGTAGCCGAACTAGTTCGTAGTTGCAACATCTCAGAGGCGGCACGGAACAACTGACAAAAGTTCTGATTCAGCAGCAGCCCACGTGAACCGCTTAATGAGGCCGTATTGTAGTCTGGACCCAACCGAACCGAAGAAACGTCAGTTGTTTAGCTGTAGTATGCATTGGGCTTAAGTGTAACAAGAAGTTAGCCTGGAATCCAGACGGAGGTGCTTGTTCAGCCTTTATTTTGAAAAATCACTTCACTTCTCCATCTGGCTATCATCCGATTTGAAAGGTCGCCACGGCTTCTGATTGGTCTGTGGGTGGGGCGGGACCAGTGGCTTCCAATATAAAGGTCTGTGGGTGGGGCGGGGCAGAGCCTTCTTATGTAAAATTTGAGTTACTTCCTGACTTGCCTATGTAATTGGTGACGTTTTGAAATCCGGCTCAATTAGGATGATAGCCTGGGTTCCAGGCTAACAAGAAGTGGCAGTAGTGAGGTTAGAGCACAGGTTTCAAAGTGGTGGAGTGGAAAGGGGGGGGGGTCATTAAAATGTATATATATATTAAAAAAGAAAGAAACCAATTCAAATTCATGAGATTATTGTGCCAGTTTAACCATTTTCAACCAGGTGTCCCTACTTTGGGTATAACAAATTTGTCAGAAATAACATCTACAATCTATCTCAATTTTGAGGGTAGCATAGAGAAGTTTGGGAACCCCTGGGTTAGAAGGTTATATCAACAAGCTCAGTGGTTTCATCTCTGCAACATCCAGTGTATGTTGCAACATCTAGTGTGTCAAGAAGAGAGACAATCATTTGTCACTCAGTCATACAGGTACAAGCAACAAAAGACTCTGCTAACAGCTGCAAGCTAATAGAGATAACACTGGATGGATTGTAATGACATTTTAAGAATGAGGTTAAAAAGTAGAGGTAATACCTTGCAATGTGTGGTGGGGTAAGGTATATAAAAACAAAACGAGGACTCGCAACTCACTTTTTGAATGCTCCAAGTTTTTATTTGCGACAAACAGCAGATACAACGTTTCGACCCTTTTGGTCTTTTTCAAGTATATACTTGACATATACTTGAAAAAGACAGAAAGGGTGGAAACTCGAAATGTTGTATCTGCCGTTTGTCGCAAATAAAAACTTGGACTGGAGCATTCAAAAAGTGAGTTGTGAGTCCCCGTTTTATTTTATTTTTATATAAATATTTATATATTGGAGACTCAATATTTTTTACACGCGCACACACACACAGTACCTGCATACATCAGGTACACTTATCTATGTACATGAGTTTAAGTAACAGCGTGAACAAAACAAGAATGGTTATTTACAGATGAATACAGTTTTTGTTCTCTTTCAGGGCTCTGACAGCCACACTGACAGCTCTGACAGCCCTATGTTTTCATGAGAAACAGTGTTTGTATCGTGTGTTTTCATGAGAAACACTGTTTGTAGCACCAGGTGTCTTAACCTCTCACGCTGCAGCGGGAGAGGCGTAGACGAATGGACACTCACGCATGTGCGATGAGGCTGACGCCCCCCCCTCAATGGCCCAGAAAAAGCAGAAAATAGCTAACCAAAGCTGGATAGGCACAGAGGATTGGCGTCATCATTCAGCTGAATCTGAAGTGTGCAATATTTTTTACACGAATAGGCATCAACGAATAACACGTGCAAAGCAACAGGGCCAAGACCGCATTCCAGGGCATGTGCTCAGATCAAATGCAACACAGTTATCAGGAGTTTTTATGGATGTTTTCAACCGGTCCCTCCATGAGAGAAGAGATCCATCATGCTTTACATAAGCTACAATCATTCCAGACCCCTTTTACCTCCCACACTTTCTGCAAATACGTAGTATAGATAGATTATGCAAACACCCATATAGCCGGTCAAATGAACATTTGGCCGGCCCAAATGTATGTATGTATATAAACTGCCCACAAAAAGTTTGTTAACGTAACTTCGGTCGATTATTTCTCCCCTTTAATAATACTAATTGGTATTGTATTATATCATCACCTTTACAACGAAACGTGTGGGTAGTGCCACCCAAACATTTGCCAAAATCGTGAAAGTCTTTAACTTCACCAGTCTCACGGAACTTGGTCCTAAGGAAATGGTACCAGGGCTCACACCAAATAATGCTGCCCCTCTGCATGCTGGAACACCAGCTTCCAGTTGCCCTATTGCCCTGAAGGGACAAACGTGGCATCTTTCCACCAGTGTTGCTGCTTGGAGCATACACAAACTCAACCAAGTTACAGGACCCATGCTCAGGTGCCTGGCACACACCTGCCAGCACTTTAAGTTAAAAACAAGAGTGAGTGCCAACAGAACAATATTGCAGGGGATTTTGGCAATTTTGGGGGGGCACTAACCACACATGTTGCTGTGTTGCTCATTCCATGAATGCTCAATTGTAAAGGTGACTAATCAACGATACAAATTATATAAAATACAATACCAATTGATATTTTAAAAGGGGAGAAATAATCGACGGAAGTTAAATTTCCAAACTTTTTGTGTTATATACAACTGTGAAATAACGGTTCCAGCAAATTGCTTCATGAAAAACCTTACCCAGTTTAAGCTTGTCTTTGGTGGCCCAACAGATGCTGTAGTGCTGAAGAAGTTGTTGTAACAGTTCCTTCTCGTCGAGGAACTCCAGATGTTCAATTCTGGAAGCAAATGACACACAACTAGATGAGACCTAATACACGTAATATAATAAGACAACACAATTATATGTATTAGAATACAACTGGAGTCAGGAGGAAGTTGCTTCATGTGTGGCATTCCATACATAAACTACCGTATATTTCCAAATAGTAGCCCTACTGCAAATAGCCGCCCACTACCTAATACTCGCCTGGGGTCTTACACCATTTTGCGTATAAAACGCCCCGTCCAATTAAGCTGGGGCTATTATTTGCAGTTTCTTCAGCCTAATTGGAACCGTAACCAAATAATGGCCTGCGCCAGTGCAAAAATAAATAAAAGGCTGCTGCAAATAGCCGTTTGGTTCGTTTGAAATGCCCGGGGTCCAAATCGATTTTGCGTATGGTAAATGGTAAATGTTACATTTATATACACTGTAGCGCTTTTATCCAAAGCCCTTTACATAGATTACATTTACCCATTTACACACACATTCACACCCCGATTGCGGAGGAAACCATGCAAGGCACCAACCTGCTCATCGAGAGCAATTAGGAGTTCAGGAGCGCGGGATCGAACTAGGAACCTCGCGGATGTCATCCGGCCGATCTACCGGCCACTCTACCCCTGAGCCACTGCCGCATAAAAGCCTAGGCTACTATTTGGAAATATATGATATGAACATCTTTGTTTACATTCCAGGCTCACATCCAGAGCAATGTTCAGACCTTCCACGGTGTGAAAGTTGCCCATTAAACAGCTGTATATTTTATGCAGCAATGCACCCATATGGGATTGCTAACTACTGATATCCCTTGCAATTAAAAAAAAGAAAAAAAGTCAGAAATGATAACTCTCTGTTACATCCCATATCTGCCTATAACTCTTGGGTGAGGTGGATCTGTATTACCTTATTATGTCCTCCTGTGGAAGAACACTGTATACAGTCATCATGTCCAGAGCATCTGCATTCTCCCAACCAGTCTTTAGAAACCGCTCTTTCTGAAAACCACACATACACAAACTTGTACTAGCAACAACACATGCAAACATGTCTTTTGAGCAGGCGATCTATAAACATTCTTTAAATTATCAGTTGGGCCATGACCTTTCCTTTCCACCATGTGAGTATTAAAAACACTGGCTGTTTGTATCACATTAGCAGTGCATTCACCTATTTGTATTCTTTGTTGACATTAAGCAATCCCTGGGCCTGGAAAAGTTTGGTAGAAAGCTTGTGATAAATTGCACTGCAAAATCTAGTGTTAATTTATAAGGATTAGTTCAGAATTTTATATTTGGGTTTGATACCACACTTTCCAAGGTACTGGTCAAATTGTAGTTTAACCCCCTTCTTCTAATATGCACTATACAGTTACTGTAACTATGTAGTTACTGAGAAATGTGCATATTGCAGCAATGCTAATAGAAACAAATGATATCATGATGTGAGTTACCTGGGATTCCAGAGACTGGCAGGCCTCTACTCCTGCCAGGTTACACTGTCTGCGCTGTAGGTTCTCAATCATTACATGGCCAAAACGATCCGTCATGTTCACCTGGATTAAAACAGAGAGTCCTGTTTAGAAGAATACCAAATACATAAGAAGAGTAGAAAGTAAATTGCTTTGAGAACCAACGGTTCCTGAGTCATGTGGCCCATAGGGCAGGAGCCTATCTCCTGTTTCTGTAGTGTGAGGAGGCTTGATGTACAAGTACATCCCCCTGCCATGACATGAATGTTGCAGGGACTTTAATATCCCCAAACCAACCCTTGATGCTGAGTGCCAAGCAGGGAGACATTGGGTGCCATTTTTATAGTCTTTGGTATGACCCGGCCAGGGAATTGAACCCTAGTGACCTCCCAATCTCATGGCGGACACTAAGCACAAGGCCACTGAGCTGGTAGTGTAGTAGTAGAGTAGTAAATATACGTAAATCACAGAGATAATGAAACGCCCATCTTTTATGAAGTTCCGGTTCTCCATTTGGGTCCTGGGGACACAGAGTCCTACAAGTTTATCCACATAAACCCTCTATATACATAGTAAATTGGACATGAGCTACCTCTGTACTTGCTCCACTCTTTTTTACACTCTAAACCAAATCCATTGCCAAAAATAAACGATCTACACACTCGCAAGTTGCAACACATCACAACGCCTGAGCTTGTAGATCTGATTTTTGGTGAACATTCCCACCAAAACAGGGATGTTGGGGGTTCGGGTCATTAAATTAACCTGGGACATCAGGTGAATGACAAGTTGGATGTAGCCTGAACAACACATGAAAACCGAAAACATGGAAGCTGAATTATCAATGTATGGATGTGAAGGAACTGAATCTGAAAGAATGTGCTTACTGTATTTACAAGACAGCAACAGCCCAATAACCAGGGTGGTTTGTGATGTTTCCAGCATCTTACAAATTTCAGTCAAACATCCATTTCAAAAGCCAAATCTCAAGCATTTAGGTTTTGTGAGCGCATGTCACAACTGTAATTGGTTACCCACCTCAGTTAAATATTATTGAAGAATCTTTATCCACACAACACATTATTGATCTTATAACACATTGTGTGTTGAAGAATTCCCAAAGCACTGTACCATCAAAATGTCTTAGTCAGAGGCACCGATCCTGCAAGTTCTTTGTTGCTCGAGCACATCGGAGAAATATAGAGCACCCAGTAGAAGAAGGTGCCCTTGATTTTAGCCGTTGTGCGGGGCCAGATTTACATTCATTTGATAGCGAACTCCACCCAGCCAATGCTGCGCAGCATATCCTGTGTTGCAAAACAATTTGACCCACCCACTGAAGTTTAGGCAATCCACGCAGTGTCTACACCTATACTACTTATAGGTCACACTATGGACCATTGATATGCATACGCTGTTAACACTCGGCAGCTTTTGTAACCTTTAGTAGATGTGAAGAGGTGCGTGTGTACGCACAGTGCACATCCATGCATGTCATGGCTTGCCAATGATAAGATGGCAGCACCAACTCGAGGGAGTGAAGGACAGTCAACGAGAGACACAGAGAGAGGGCGAGAGATGTTTCGTCCACAATTTAAATATAAAAAACATATATTAGCACTCGTTTTTTTTTCATACTACTTCAGGCTCCTGAAGTGAAAGTAATTTAATTAGTTATGAGGTGATATTTATCTGCCTTACTCGTTAGTTAGGCTAAGCCTTTGTGAAATCTCGAATCCGGCTTATAGGCAAAATATTTTGTGTGATTGTAGGCTATGCCTGTTGATATGGTGCTGAAATGTGCATTTGGCAACATTTTCCAACAAGTCATATGAGTGAGTCATGTGTCATAATAAGCCCTAGGACATACATTGGAAAATCGTACCAGTGTACTATCAGCAAACTGTTAATAAAGTAGGCTATTCAATCAATAAAAAAGGGGTTGGGATTTAGCACCCGTGAGCACGAGCATAACTCGGCGTCTATGGTCTTAGTTACAGTTACCTGTTCATAGTTGATAAACATGGCAGTGTGGAAGTTGTCTGCAGCCCAGTGCAACAGGTTGGAGGACTGGGCAGGGGTCATGTAGACCAGCACACACTCTGACACAAGCAGCGTAGGCAGCCTGGAGGAGAATACAATGTGATGTTATAAGAGAATGACTAGGCATGTTTTAACAGGAAGGCATTGTGCCGAAACACATTTGTGTGCTGTTGCCCGATCTAAAAGAAGTACCTGAAGGGCATTCCGTGAGTGCTGGCATTACTCTGCTTTCATGTTTTAACAGGGAAATTGGCTATTAGAACTCAAAATAACATCCCAGTGATGGCTGATAATCGATTATGGAGACTGGTTGAGTAGATACATACCAACCACAGTTACTGTTGTCCACCATGATTATAGATTAGTTCAGCATAGAGCATTTTCGGTAATAATCTCTAAACATATAACAGTCCCAACAGTCAACAGCAGAGGGTTGAACCATGCTGGAAGTCCCTCACTGTAGTAGGGTTAAGTTTAAGTATGGCTTCAATCAATTAATTGTAGTTAAGGTTAGGTACTGTTAGTATGGTTGAGTTTAAGCACAGGTTTAATCTTTATAAAGGTTAAGGATATGGGGAGGGCCTTCATTCCATGCCCAGAGGATGCATTTAGTATTTCCCTGGAAAAGAGACAGTAAATATGGGCCGCTTTTACGACATCTTCAACGCGATGTCAAAGCTCAGCTCTTTGATGCAGAGATGAGAAAACTCATGGAAAATTGAAGAGTTCCTCAGGGATGTGATTGCCGTCATTGCGAGGCACTGCATGGTACGATTTCCCAGTCATATAAATATGAGAAATGAATTTAGGAAGAGGTGTCTACCAGACAGCGCAGTGTCACATACCCTTTCCATATCAAACTTCATACTGCACTAAAACACTGCTGTTGCTAGTCTGCACCACTGTTAGTTAAATACTCTTTATACATTTCAACCGATTTTCTTTTACCATTAATGAAATCTCACATATTCCTTAAACTATACACAAAGACTACAAGTCCTGCACTACCTCGATTGGGTTTATATAATAGTTTGAGTGAGAACACTTCAACAACATCTATATAGTCTCATACAGTTCAGGTAAAACTGAAAAGCTGCATGGCTTAAGACTCATTGAGGGACCCTACAGGTTTTTTTTGTGACCAACTTCTCTATATTTTATTAAAAGCTTTTCAAGGGGAAGAGACATTACATTGTATTCAAATTATGTATTCATAGACAAACAGTTCACACAAAATCCCACAACTTGATTGGAAAGTTGCTTTAATACGATGAGTTGGGATTCTTGGGAAGTCTAAAAGTCTGAAAAGAATCAAACCAAATATTTCATGCTCTACAACTAGAGATAAACTGACTTGAGGAATCAATTCCATAGAAGGCTCTGACACAACAGGAAAAAAGAAGTAGATACCTCCAATTCCACACACTGACGTAGGCTGGATAGCCGAAACGTTTGTTTTCTTGTAAGGCGAAATAAAGAACTGACACACTCTGAGTGCGACCCTTCACTCTTGCCAAATGTTTGTGTTTTAAGAGGACAACGCACCAGAGCACGGTGGTTAGCTGCAATTAATCACCACATTTCTTCTGGGACATGGTCTGAAAAATATCATATATCCTATATCTCCATATTTCTACTTAATGTTTTTTTCTTTCCATAAATTAATGCCATACTACAGTGTCACACAAAAGTAGCACAATAGCCTATCTACATGTACAAGCTCTTGCCGCATTATGAGCTTGTAAAATGTTTAAGTGAAAGTGTTTAAGTCTGTCTGTGGGCTTTATAAATATTTAACCAATGAAAAAGGTATTAACGAGAGCTTGTGGCTAAATAATAACTAGTACACAGGATTTATTCGAACACAGGTTATTTTTTCCATTTCCTGATTAGTAATAGTTTTGGACATATGAGGTTACCACCTAACAGTGACGATACGATATGTATTTTAACTCACTCTGGGTTAATCTGGAACTTCTTCAGTTTCTCGTCTAGACTTGAGATGTCTCTGAGGTCCGCTCCAATGATGCAGAATCGGTCTGAGTCAAGGCTATGGCTGTCTGAACACAAACGCAGAAAACGACACAGTAAAACTCTCTGTAAAATGATACCAAATGAAACACTCTGAGCTACAAAAGGATAAATTAACACTGAGAATCTTTCATTGTATATAGAAGGGTTGAGAATATTCTGAAAGAGTTCCAGCCACCAAGAATGAAGAGTGTTTTATTAATGTATGTATTTCATACATTATGTACTGTAAAAAAGAAAAAAGAAATCAGGTGCATGCAAACTAAAACAAGTTTAGGTCCAGTGCTGTAAAATATGAGTAGTAGGAAGAGGATAAACCTAAATAAGAATAATATAAAAATGAAGTAAATTAATATTATTAGTAAAAATAATATTAATAGTAATAAATACAATTTTTAAAAAATCGAAACATAAATAATTTACACAAGTCAATTTCTTGAATGACTAGAAATGTGTTTTCAGTTAATTACCTAATAATAAGGAGTCCGTGGAGTGGGTTTCGATGAGGGGTTTTGATAGAGGTGGTTTTGTCCTAAATAGAGAAGAACAGCAACATTACATTTCTTGACACAACGGACTGTTATCACAATTCACTTACTGCTAGGGGGTCTGTATCATTAAGAAGAGCTTTAAATTAATTGTGAATGGCTATGTCTCTCGCTATAGGTCACTAGCCCATCTATAAATTCAGGAATCTGTGTGTGTGTCCCTTTTATGCAGAAATATGGAGATCCCCGACCTCTCCAAACGTGTTTGTCATAGACAGGTCTCCGAGTACTCTGACAATGGGTACTGCACCAGTATTACAAACAAATAAGCCAATAGCACTATTGTCTTACTTTATACTGTGGATCTTACGGGACACCACCACTGGGAAGTCAACTTCAAAATACTTTTTAGGTAGGAGGTCTTCATCCTGTAAGCCATGTGAGCATGCACACATGCGCGCGCACACACACACACACACACACACACACACACACACACACACACACACACACACACACACACACACACACACACACACACACACACACACACACACACACACACACACACACACACACACACACACACACACACACACACACACACACACACACACACACACACACACACACGTATAGTCACATATACGGTACATACAAAAAACATAGTTCAATACAAACATGGAATATGTTACACAAATCTTCGAGGATGAATTAATTATCTAACCTAGACTAGTAATAATGTAGAATTAGTAATCATGACGAAAAGCCCAACAATATAATGTCAGATTCTGACCAACACAACTGCAGTTAGTTCAGGTCCATTTGGGGTTGATATGCTCACTTGTGTTTCCGTTGCCATTCTACAGTGCAGTGCTCGTTTTATTTAACCACTTACACTCTACTCAGTATAGTATTAATAATATAATATAGGATTACTATTATTACCATGCTCAGGCGGTCAACATGGCTGGATGATGTGTACCTTTAGCCTCCAGAATGTGGTGTCTAGACCAGCACCCAAGTTGATAATCTGACAGTTACACTCAGTCTTTCTGATGAACGCATCAAGGAGGTGGTTCACTCCTCGCACGCGGGCGTAGTATCCTGCCAGGATAGATAGAAGCATTACACTAATGTACAAAACATAAACCAATCCACTGAGACTATGACCACAGGTTTTCATTCACAGCAGAGGAAATAAGGGTGATGGTGATGCAGTAGGGGCTTTACTGGGTCTCCAGGGAAAATTGTAATTCTAAAGTAAGTATTATTTTCTACTATTATGCTGGTATGTTCAGTTCAGATGCTGTTTACCCGAACCCCACCCCCTCTCTTTGCAGACATGTACGAAAATGTGACTGTGATCTGAAAACGAGTTGAGGTCTGCTCTCGCTACTCTGCCAGCTCAGCCTACTTAAATTAACAATGATAGACCCATTACTCCCTGGCGTGACTCCTGTGATTTCCTCACTGTCAATCGCATGCATGATGTGGAAACGAAAAGTTTATCAACGTAACGTTGGCTTTACCAACCTTGAGAGGCCTCAAGGTGCTCAGTAATAAGAGCTTAAAAATGAACAAATTGGATCATCTCCAAATGACGCATGCTCAACATCGGGACAGGTTAAAGGAATGTTTCATGTTTAAATAACAGCGTTTCAGGAAACTGTTTTGACAGAAGAAAAGTAAGTCAGTCCAAGTGTTTGTTTGTGTAGCAGAATTGTTTAGGTGTGTCTTTTAGTTGGTGAATAGTATGTTGCTAGATAACCCTACATGTCCGTGCTGCAATTGATTATGTTATAGCCACAATTGACAGAGATTAACAGAGAGGTGTGTGTGTGTGTGTGTGTGTGTGTGTGTGTGTGTGTGTGTGTGTGTGTGTGTCTCAGTCACACACAGACAATAATGGAGGGAGAAAATAATTAAGAGTGATATATTAACATATTTTCAGTCAAAATCGGAATATAGGAAAATATTAATTTGTTATTAAATGTAGTCGTCTCATAAAATGCTGTATTTTCAGGTGGAATAAGTGAGAATGGTGATCGTTAATAATATCCTCTTTGTCATCTACCTGTCATTCAACGGGAAGAGGGCAGCACTGATGGCATCATACCAAGTCAGCTTCCACTTTGCCAAGGCAAAGAAGCCCCATTCCATTGGGGAGCAGCTGATAAAACAGTGTTCAAATGACGTGTGTCTCACAATCTTTGGTGAGGAAGAAAGTTGGGATTGTGACTGACTTCATCTCAAATGAAACTCTTGCAACCAGAATCAAAGACATGGCAGCAGTTATTAGAAAGTCAGTTACAGAGGAAATATTAATGCGACGCTCCCTCAACCGGACCATCTCGACCCCTCAGTCAAGACAGCCAGTTTAAAAAAAAAAAACCTTCTGATACTTTTTATTTAATAGCTAGCGCCGGGCCTGTACAGACCTGTAAATAGGACCTCCTGTAAATAGGAGCCTCAAGCGTCCTTGAGGCTCCTCAAGTCCTCCACAGACCCGTTTGAGAACCACTGATCTAAGCAAACCTTCCTATAGATCTGTCCCATACACACTTAACACCGCATCACTCCACAGTTGACGTCACAAGCCTGGAGGGATTGCCAAAGGATACGATAAAGAGGGAAATATAGCTATGGATAATACTCAGGAATTTTATAATAATTAGATAATATTCAGGTCAAACATTTTTTACTCAATGCACTTATGTAATGCAGTGACTTTTTAAATAACAGAGGGCAGTCCTCTCCACATTATTCATATTATTTTATTTTAGATGCCAGACATAATCCCAGGCCAATTGCACCTCACCACCACCTACAGGCAGGACTTTGTTTAGTATTGCGTGAATTACTTTACTACATGTTAGTAAGTTACTGTTGTGATATTGCAGGGATTTTTCGGAGCACATTATGCTCAGCTGTGGGGTCCTTGAGTGCAGACAAAGCTTCACACATTGAAGTAGATGTATTATGAAAATTGGGCTTAGATTTAAATGACCCGTGTCAAGTCCGTTTCTTTCTCAATAGTATCAACGATTGCGTAGAGAACAGATAAAACGGTTCAAAACAAATTTTAAATAGTAATAAATAATAATAATCATAATAGCATCTCACTTACCTCTATTGATCTCAGGAGCCTTCCGTTCCCCCACAGACCTCACAAAGTACTGAATGTATGGATCTTTCCAGTAACCTTTACTGGATGCAAACCTAGAAATTATTACATAATGATGAAAAAGGGGAATGCATGTTTCCCATTCCATGATGGACACTGGACACTACCACTGCTGTAAGTGGTGTAAAGTAACTAAGTACATTTACTCAAGTACTATACTTAAGTAAGATTTTGAGGTATTTTTTACTTTACTGGAGTATTTCCAGTATTTCTGTATACATTTCGGCCATTTGAAAATAGCAGACCTACAAGCTTGTGATGCAACGCACTGTGAGCTTGTAGATCTGTTGTTTTCAAAGGATTTTTATACATTTGAAAATTGTGAAATGGGACATTCTGCATATTGAGTACTTTATACTTCAAGTACATTTTGATACCAATACTTTTATTGAAGTACATTTTCAATTCCGGACTTTTACTTGTATCAGAGTATTTATAGTACTTGTACTTAAGTAAAACATTTGAGTACTTTTTCCACCACTGATAGACTACAGTAGGTTCTTGTTCTCTTATGCACGCGAGGATGATGTAGTAGATGCTAAATAGACCACTACTTCATGTATATTATTCCTCCTTGTGAAAACACAGTGCGTGTGAGACTATTATATATAGCTTTGTAATATAGCAGCGTCATTATCATGGTACATGTAACCCAGCTGTAGTCTGACGTAACGTTACCTCAGTTGTTTACGATGGACGGACGGTTATTATATCTACTATGTGTATGAATGAATGGCTGGAACTGAGGTATACGGACCGTTTGCATGTCGTCGCATCGTCACACGTTGCCCTCACACCCTCGTCCGCAGTGTCTGTGTCTGGGAAGACTCGCCGAGCTGGAGCTGCCATCAGTGCGCCTTATATTCTCCCTGTTGTAGTTTAGTTACCATTCAAACACGGTAACCACTGTGTTGCCAGCTTGTGCGAGAGAAATAAGCAACCAGGTCTATGAAGACAAGCACAACAGAAGCAACATGAGCACTACATTGGCTATGTGACCATCATAGCCAATCTACACAGCTTTTATATATATGCTATTTTCAAAGAAATATCTTGAAGAAAAGTGAAAATTTAGGCATATCTTCAAATTCACAAAATCTTGTATGGGGGTCTCTCTGACACAATGTTTTGTGCCAGAAACCACACTAACATTAGAAAACAAGCCCAAATAAGCAACTCCGCTTTAGAAACAAGCCCCAAAAAACGCAACCCGCAAAATACCGATAATTTACAAGGAACTTAACAGCCCAAAGTCGCTTATAACAAGCAGACAAGGCAACACTGACGGTAACGTTAAGCAACTGCACCTGCTAAACAGCAGCTTCACAGACCAGGCTCAGCTGTCTGAACTGTCCCCAGGCTCCTTATGGGACAGAGGTGCGTCTACATACAATGCTGGTGAGCTATGTAATAGGTTATGTAGATTAGACACAGTCACAATTAATGTACAATCGTGGGATAATTAATAATATGCGTGCTAATAACAGCTAGCACAATGCTAACACAACTCTGGTTTCTCGCAGCTGAAGTGGTGACTCCTCCCCATCCGTCTCTCTATCGGAAGTACCGCGAATTGCCCAAACAAAATAGCAGATCTCCACACACACGCTAGCAATGCGTCGCAACGATAGTTTATAGGTCTTTCTTTTTTTTTGTAAGCGGCCGCACAGTTGACGGGGGCTAGAGGAGCAGCAGCAACATCTTTTGGTACCTTGTTGTCTAGCCCTTGTTCAGAGCGTGTTAGAGGGAACTCACTAACGCACTGAACCCATAGAGGTATAGTCTGAACCAGGGCTACTTGTTGTCGTTACATGAGATCAAGGAATAAAAGGGATGGAAATCAAGCCCCCAGAACCGCAGTGAAGCTGCCGCCGCCTGGTGGTCAAATCTGAGATTGCAATACTTTCACATTTCAAACTCTACGCCAGGGGTCTTCAACGTTTTCAGCCCAAGGACCCCCTGGCTGAGAGAGAGATGAAACAGGGACCCCCTCTATATTGTATAAAATTGTGTTTCAGATTAAACTTTTTTCCTCTTTTTCCCCTCGGCCTCTACACCTATACCTCTTTGCCAAAAATAGCCGATCTACAAGCTCACAACGCCTTGCGCTGAGCTTGTAGATCTGCTATTTTTTGGCCAAAGTTCTCCTCAGAAAAGGGATGCTAAGTGTTCAAGTGGTATATGTAAAAGAGAAAATCAGATCACAAAGATTTGGCAGACCCCCTAGGGGTCCTCAGAGTTGTTTTCCCCTTTTGTTTTTGACGATGGGTTCCCAGATTGGATATTATAACTATGATGGAGATGCACACACACGCCAAGAGAGACAGTTAAATCAGTGTCAGTGGTGGAAATTAACCAATTACATGTACTCAAGTACTACTTAAGTACACTTTTGAGGTATTTTTTACTGGAGTATTTTCAATTTTCAACACTTCTACTCCACTACATCTCAAAGGCAAATATTGTACTTTTACTCCACTACAATTATTTTACAACTTTTGTAACTTTGTAGACTTTGATTATTATTACAAAACATACATTAAAGGGGAAATCCACCCATTTTCAATATTTAACTATGTCATTAATATAGCATAAAGGAGTTGTGTGGAAATAAGAAAAAAGTTCCCCCCTTTCTGTGTTGCCTTGAACTGGAGGATTGATTGTGGGTTTAACATTGCAAATTACAACATGATGAGTCATCACGTTGTAATTTGCAATGTTAAACTCACAATCAATCCTCCAGTTCAAGGCAAAAAGAAAAGGGGGGAACTTTTTTCTTATTTCCACACAACTCCTTTATGCTATATTAATGACATAGTTAAATATTGAAAATGGGTGGATTTCCCCTTTAACCACTTAAGCCCTATATATACTTTGGCTATTTGAAAATAGCTGATCTACAAGCTCACGCGCGTTGTGAACTTGTAGATCTGACTACAAGTTCTACTGTTCACTGGAAGGTCTTTTCTGCCCCAAAATGACTTGATGTCATTCTTGGGGGATATATTTCAAACACTATTGCCCAGTCAGACCAATACACCAGTGGACATACCTCTAAAAGGCCATGTAAGCCATAATATGCATTATTACTTCTGCCAGCAGCTCCTACCTGGTGAAGACTGGTGATGGCGAGGTTAGGTTAGGTGACTGGAAGGTATTTTCTGCATCATGAAAAAGGCCCGGTTTCATTCTTGGGGGGTTCATTTCACACATTATAGCTCAATCAGATCAATGTTTCAGTGGCCATATCTGTAACTTTTAGCTCTGATGAACACACTTATAACAGCACAGTAATGTATAAAGCAATGAAAGAGCTAACTAGTCTTCCATCACAACTCATACAGTCAACAAGTAAATCAGATTTTAAAAAGTAATTAAAGAAACACCTCATGGAATATGCTTTTTGATTAATAAACGATGTGCAGTATGCATGTGTCTTGGTCTGTGTAGACTATATGTGTAGTAGTATGTGTAGAGTATATCTGTATTAAACCTTAAATTGTAACCATGGTTGTTGAGGTATCATTAAGATGTTATATTTATGTAATGATTTACCACTCCATATCATTGAGATTGATTTTTGATTTGGTTGTATTTTAAGTTTTTAACTGTTCTCTTATACTGTCATCTAATGTTTTATTTCTGTGTGGACACTGGACCCCAGGAAGAATAGCTGCTGCGTTGTAGCTAATGGGGACCCAAATAAACAATAAAAAGTGATTGTGGCTTGCCTCCTACCTAAAGAAAGGTTATTGTTTCTGCCTCAAAATGACTTGGTTATATTTCAAATATTATGAGACCAATAAACCAGTGGACACATCTTTAAAAGGCCATATTACATATTCGCCCTAATCTGCGTTATTACTCCTGCCAAAAAGTGATTGCAGCTCCTACCTGGTGACTGGAAAGTATTTTCTGCATCAGAATGGCTTGGTTCTTGTGTGCTATATTTCTATACATTTATAGTGCAATCAGTCGAATATAGCAGTGGTTATACCTGTAAAAAGCCATACAGTATATGGCTATATGCCATAAAAAATAAGTTCTCCTCCTGCCAAAGGTGATTGCAGCTCCTATCTGGTGACTGCAAGGTATTTTCTGCATCAAGTGCCTGAGTATTTCCTTGAGTTTCCTTGAATTCTTATTGCAACTCAAGTGTTGTGAATCTTGCGACTGTTTCTAATTTTCAATTGAGGAACTCTTTTGTTTTCTTCAGTCCATCTAACATTTTGGAAATTTAAACCACCTCAGCTGCTAAATGTAAAACTATACATAACTGAAAATTCTATCTGAGTTTAAAATATCGGAGCACCAGGAAAATGAATCCAAGGTGGTTTTAATGTTTATTATATATTATGTTTTTTTTTGTTTTGCAACTCTTAGCCCTAGAATGTCTGTGATCTTACATACATGAAATGTATGTAAGATCACAGACATTCTAGGGCTATGCAACTCTATACTAAAAAAAGTATGTAGGTCTTGTTGTTCAGTAAATATGGAACAATATTGATTTAGAAAACATAACTTTTTTCTTTATTTAAAGTGGTGGTGCAAATTAACTTGTTTCAATTAATAGTCAACAAATGACATTTTAAGCAACAAAAAAAAACACATCGTTTTAAAGTCGACCCACATATATGCACAGACGCACGCACGCACGCACGCACGCACCCACGCACGCACACGCACACACACACACACACACACACACACACACACACACACACACACACACACACACACACACACACACACACACACACACACACACACACACACACACACACACACACACCACCATCATCATCATCATCATCATCATCATGCAACACCATGCAATCTCTCTTGCTGTCTGTCCCTCGTTCACATTTTCTTCACCCTTTTGTCTCCCCTTTACCTTTCTATTCGTCCGGGGGGGGTTATAACCGTATTATAACCGATATATATTATAACCCTATGATTATAACTCTATAAGCTGACGAGGCTCCATGTACCACTTCATGGCGTTGAAGGCAGCACTACTCCTGTGGCTGCAGAAGGACTGTTGGCTGGCTGTGTTTTGCCAGTGTTGCCATATTTTGTGAGGGAAATAAGTAACCAGGTCTAGGAAAATAAGCCCAAAAGAAGCAACTAGGGCAAGGCCACATGAGCACTTTTGCATCGGCTATTTGAAAATAGCCGATCTACAAGCTCACAACGCGTCCTTGTAGATCTGCTATTTTCAAAATGTCTTGCAATAAAATGTGGAATATTTGGAAGATGTTTTGAAACATAACATTCTAACAACACAAATGCTCCCTGGGCTGGCACAAAACTTTTTCATGAAAATATTTGAGAAGTTGAGAACCAATGGTTTAAATAATAATTAAAACATTTGGACGCAAGCCTAAATATGCAAGTACACTTAGCCCAAAAAGCAGCAACCCGCAACTACCAATTTTTACCAGCAACTTTACAGAACAATAAGCCAAAATCGCTTATAATAAGCAGACATGGCAACACTACTGACTGCCTGGTGTCCCGTTAACACATCTATGTAACACACTCGTCAAGAGAGACCTAAGTAAGCGGTCAACTTCCTGTCAGTGGACTTCAAAACAAGCCAGCTGCCAGCTGTTCTTGGATAGCATGCATGCTTACTCAGCAGCCTCTGCAACTTATGCCTACAGAGGCTGCGCTAAGCCACCACAATCGCTTTATTTATGAACATTTCAAATGCCTAGTGGATGGTGGTAGAACATTTGTTAATACTACAGGTGTTTTCAAACTTTTCATGATATTTATTGCATCTGTAAAAAGTAAAGGTCACAGCTAATTTTACTTGCATCATGCACATTTAACTTAATATATAGCCTACCTTAATATTAACAGCTAACACATTATTCTATCACTGTCCAGGCACTTAAAATGTAATGACTTTTTACAAGGGCCAGTTCCGAATTGCAGCCACCTGTAAGTGCTCTTTTGGAGTGGTTTTGAAAGAGAGTAAGTATTCAGACTTTTTTTTTATAACTGTTGGTAGGGCATTCCACATTTAGTTCCTAGAGTCCTTAATGTATTCCTACTGACCAGTGAGATGATCCTGTACACAAATCTTGTTCTTTGGTTGACTTTTTTTCACTGGAAAGATTTGCCTCTAAAATGCAACTCAGGTAGGTAATTTCCTCTTTACTACTTGTGATCACATTTACTGTGAAGCAGTCTGCCTTGCAGAGGTTTATTTTGGACCCAAAGAGAAAGGATTCAGTTTTACCCAGGTGTAATGATGGTTTGTTATCAGTGAGCCAGGTGCAGATTCAGAGCTTTTTTTCACTGGAAAGATTTGCCTCTAAAATGCAACTCAGGTAGGTAATTTCCTCTTTACTACTTGTGATCACATTTACTGTGAAGCAGTCTGCCTTGCAGAGGTTTATTTTGGACCCAAAGAGAAAGGATTCAGTTTTACCCAGGTGTAATGATGGTTTGTTATCAGTGAGCCAGGTGCAGATTCAGAGCTGAGGATTTTTTCGACCTATAATTTGTCCTTGTCTGGAACCAGGAGAGCCGAGTCATCAAACAAGAACAAATTGCAGTCACAAGCTGATGTCATGTCGTTCCTTGCGGAACACCACTGCTCACTTGTAGGGGGAGGACAGGGTTCCGTTCACCTCCACCACCTGTTCTCTCCCTTCCAGATAAGATTGCCTCCAGTTCACTGATGTGCTATCAAAACCGATATTTACGGTGTCAAATGCCTTTTGGAGGTCCAGCATGACCATGCCGCAGTATTTGCCCGGATCCACCTCATGTATGATGTGGTCGTTCAAATAGAGAAGGTATGGGTCAGTGGAATGAGATGTACTGAAGCCCGATTAGAATTCGTACATTAGTCTTTTTTTCCAGTAAGATACTTTTCAACCTGTTCATAAACTATTTTTCGCATAACTTTAGAGATAGAACTAAGAATAGAAATAAGGCGGTAGTTGCCGGGGTCTAATTTGTTTCCTTTTTTGTACAGAGGGGTTACTCTCCCTGGTTTAAATCTTCTCCATCAACTCATCAACTCTCCATCAAACGCGTCCCGGTTTGATGGAGATGTTTATTATGTGGGCAATGATTGGAGCAATGGAGTCTCTAATTATATTTAAATTATTAATTAAGTAAAAAAAAAACTGTAACAACAATGTCACTCTCAAACCTAATCTAAACTTAACGAGGCTTTATTTTGAAGTCCGCCGAGCGGAAGTGAAATGCTAAAGTAACGCTTAATGACGAACGTGTTCATATTTATGTCTACTGAACAACAGTGGTGTGTCAGCGTCAGGACGGATTACATCCATTCACTGCTAGTTTTAAGTCCCTCAACGTTAGTTAGTCGTCGGCATGCAAGACGAACTATGATCACCTGCGGCAAGCAGTGAAAGTGGATTCGTGTGTTTTCATGTGCGACTTTCACGCACGGGAGAGAGAGGGAGTTTCGAGGGGGATCATCATGCCGTCACCCCAAATGTTTTTTTTTTCCTAGACATTTTTTTCCAAATTAGAAAAGGCTAGCCCTACGAGGCTAGCCAAGCTAACCAACTGTATTAGATCCTTTTTGGGGGGCTGCTCAATGGATGTCGCTTGTTGTTCTTTTCCCTCTGCCACCTTATTAACGAACGCGAGGAGAACGTAAAGGAGGGGATCAGTACCGAGCTTCATGACAAACCAAAGAAGTGTCCCATTCTGAGACGACACAAAGCAAAGGGACTGAAAATGAAGAAACAGTTCAATCGGATGAAACAGCTCGCCAATCAAACAGTCGGCAGGCAAGTACCGTTATCTACAGTGGTGGAAAAAGTAGCCTACTCAAATGTTTTTACTTAAGTAAAAGTATAAATACTAACGTAGAAATACTCTGTTACAAGTAAAAGTCCGGAATTCAAAATGTACTTGAGTAAAAGTATAAAAGTATTGGCATCAAAATATACTTTAAGTACTAAAAGTAAAAGTACTCGTTATGCAGAATGTCCCGTTTCTCAAGGTATCATTATGTAATGTATTAAAATCTTTTGATGCATTAACGCATTGTGAGCGGCTATTTTCAGTGGTTAATGTATGTTTTGCAATAATAATAATCAAAATCTGCTATAGTTTTGGAGTAAGTGGAGTAAAAGTATAATATTTGCCTCTGAGATGTAGTAGTGGAGCAGAAGTAAAAGTATCAAAGTAGAAGTAAAGTACAAATGCCTCTTAAGGTACAGTACTTGTAAATGTACTTAGTTACACCACTGCAACGTTATAACGTCATTGGACATCATATTTTTTTTCACCAAGTACATTTCTTCCAAGTTTAGCTTAGCCTGACCTGCTGCTGCTGGTTTCAGTGAAGTTAAGCCTAATGTATACTTCATCGTACAAGTGTCAGCATTATTGCGGCTATACTTTCCCTACACGTCACATACAGTGCATTTATTAATGTAACTGTTTTATATCCTATATAAAAATTCCAGCAAAGAAGCGTCCGTCCGTCCGTCCATCAGAATGCTGTTAACACATAGAGGCTATCTTGACATAATATATAACGCCACGCATTTGGTTTTATTACTGACAGCGACTCATTGAGGTTGGGACGGCTTTTAATATCGCTGTGATGTGGCGGATGCATTTGCTTAACTATTTCTGTGTGTGCATGAGTGAGCGCACAGTGCACTCACACAACTTGATGAGTAATCAGATTTCGTCGTCACGTCACCCTAATGCAGTGGTTCTCAGCCACATGATTGGGTGGGGGGGGGGGGGGGGGGGGAGACAGTGTAGATGAGATGACAGTGGAGTGACCTTTTTAATGCCTAAAAAAAAAGAAAGAAAAAAGACCATTACTGCATCAAAAGTAATCAACAAACTACTATAAAAACGGGTCAAATTGTCGAATAATACAAGAAAGATGCAAACATTGTGAAAATAGCTGATCTACAAGCTCACAACGCCATCACACAACATTTATCTGTGGATAATATACAAACAAAATGTGATGCTTCAACTCCTTCAATTCCAAGTGCTTGTCAGGGTGGGGGGGTCCTGACTCCCCAGTTCAAATATGATTATTTTGGGGGATCACGGCCTGAAAAGGTTGAGAACCACTGCCCTAATGAATCAGCAACGCACATCATTTTCAATAGCCTGCTGTCCATCCCAGCTCGTCATCCCTATGGAGACAGTGATGGCCATAATCAAACAACATTGAGATGTTGTTCAACATAAGCTCATATTCGGAATGCTACATCACCAGTCTTCTAGGTTCATGCACAGACCAATATCAGTGCATGGGAAGAATAGCAAACCACTTAAGTGGTGCTGGTTATTTTGAGTGTCTAATGTAATCTGCTTTTTGAATGAAGCTATGTTCTGCGATGTCATGCTGCACTGTGTGTGAGATCTCATTTCCATGATGATGTCATGTGCTTTGCCTGTAGTCTGTATTAATCATCCAATTGTGGGCTGTCATTTTGTCCCATCTGCCAGGGCAAATTCCTTGTGTAAAACCTACTGTATACTGCACTCTGCAATAAAGTGGCTTATTCTTTTGAAGGCAAATAGTTGGACTACTATACTCTGTGAAACTGAACTAGATAATGTAACACACAATGTAACGGGACTAATGGGATATATTATTACTATGGATGTGCAATTTCAAGGCATACTTTCACTCAAGCTTCATATACTGTACATGTCATAGTGTCAATTTGAGACACCATATGAAACAGGACCTTTCAACCCAACCCATCAAATAATTTAATGTCTTTAAAAGCTACGTCTACGTAGATGAGTATCAGCTGACTAATGCTCCCTGTCTAGCCGTGATACTGCCCTAAAAGATTATGGATTCATTCACCTTTGGAGAGATGAAGCAGATGGCAGAGAGATGTTATCTTTTAGAAATAACAGATAAACATCCAGAAGATTGTTGATTGAGTTTTGTTTTCCCAATAAAGGGTTTCACTTTGAAACTACTTTCCGATGTCAAATCATGTCACTCATGGAGTTGGGGAACTTGATCATGGGGGCTGGGGGTCTAGCTTGGCATATTTGTAAATGTTTAGAGACTGACCAGTGCCAGATTTTGGGGTCTGATCATCCTGGTTGTGGAGAGACCTAGAGTCCTAGACCACCCATTATCAGCAGTTTCCCCTAGGATGAACAAGAAACAGTAGCGCTGAGCATCTCTTGCTGCTCTTTGGGAGTTCCGCTGATCCGACCGACTTTCCACTTGCCGATATGCTCGCCAATCTTGACGTTGGTCGGTCCCACATATGGGCATGCCTAATATTCGGCAGTTCTAGACAACCGGATCTCCAGTCCATATACCTGTATATGGTATCGGTCGGATCGGCGGTTCTGGACATCCGCCTATCCGACTGACTCGACACCAGGCATGACACTCCCTCAGGCCGATTTTGAAGTCGGTCGGTCGGTTCTCAAGATACGTGAACTACAGACAGAGGGACACACAGACAGAGATTTCGCGCAATAAACAAGTAAAACAATAAATTAAAAATTCACATAAATTGGACTGAAAAAATGGACTATAAAGCCGATCTACAAGCTCACAACATGTTGGATTGTGCCGTGTTGTGAGCTTGTAGATCTGCTTTTTCTTAAAGGTTAAAAATCCAGACACATCGTCGGTTACATATTGTGCATAATTGCTGATGCTAATGTAAAAAATAGGCAAATAATGACCGATATATAATCGGCCAAACTATAATCAGTCTGGCTCTACAAATGTTCTTATGCTGATATGTCCTGATGAAGGTCTGTCCCTGTAACAGGATATCATAAATTGAGAAATGATGAGCCCTGGCCTGCCCTGTGGGGGAGGACAGGAGGGACAGCACTGAGCTGTCGGAGGATGTTATCATCACGTGAACCTGGCCAGCGGTTGTTGTGATGAGTGCTGTGTGCATGTGTGGGTCAGTCAGAGACGGTGTGTGAGTACATACATGAATGTGTCTGTGTGCAAGCATGTGGGAGTCAACAGTATTAGCACCTCTGTCAGCCCAGCACTGCATGGCTTCCGATATGCAGTCGGCCAGGTCAATCTATAGCCATTGAAGGGATGAGAACGTGGTCTCGTCTCGTCTATCCACCGGAACAAAAACTGTTTTACCGCGATCGTCCATTTATTCTGTTATCGGCAGTTGAATATGGCTTGTTTTCATTAAAAAAATTGAAATCTGAGCTAGCTGTGTTTTTCTACATCTCATAACATTGGAGTGGATGGAGTGACTTTTTTGGGATGATGTCATTTCTGCTTCTATCATTCTCTCGCAGTCAAGGGATCATTCATAGATTAGCGAAGAGCGCCCTCTAGCAGGAGATCTCCGTCAATGGCAGTCAAGTGTTGGATTTGAAATGACGGAGATCTCCGTCAATGGCAGGGAATGTGTTAAGAGCTGGCATAATGTCATGTGGGGGAATGGTTTAAAATGGGAACACTATAATATTGCTGTTGAGCCTTTTGGATGTGTCATGGGGCATAATTCAATTAAACTTGTGATGGGAAGTGGCCACTTCATAACTTAATTCCATACCTGATCTCACCCTCCAACAGAAAAGCCAGTTTCCTACACTATCTGGTACTGACCCATAAATGGCACAAGGGCTATTTACTTTAGGTCATTTGTATTAAACTGTTTAAAGGTTAGTTTGCAAATACAACCCTAGCTTCTTTTTCTACTACTAAGCTAAGCTTACTTCTTGGTTGTTAAGCAAAGCAATTTGCATTGGTTGTTATGCATAGCAATTTGAGTCATTGGATTGGCAAAGTCAACGTGGAGTTGGCAGAGATGCACTCATATGCAAGAGCTGCTGTTCCCCTTTGCAAATCCTGCTGTTTATTTGACTGTAACCTTATCTGCACAGTCTACAGAGTGAATCTGAATCAGTGGTCCACTCCACAGCCTTGGCTTCAGGATCAATGCTAGCGGGGCTGCTGGAATACTCATCGTTTCCTGACTGTATTTTACCAGCAATGAATTGGGACAGGAGAGTGGTGTGCAATGCAGAAAGCAGACGTTTCTGTTTGTGTCTGCATGTATTGTGTATATACTGTATACAGTATATGCGTGCACATGAATACCTGTATTTCTTGCTTGTGTTAGTACATATGCTTATGCACTCATACCTGTGCATGTGTGTAGGGCTGTGAATCTTCTGCTATCTCACGATTCCATTCCGATTCTTTAGGTCACGATTCAGATTTTTTTCCTTTTTCTTTTCAAAACAAACGATTCTCGATTAAAAAACGTTTTTTTCCCGATTTTTTCTTCTTTCCCCGATTCAGCCCAGAACTTGCCACTTCTCAAAAGTTTCATTATACAAAAATAATTGTTTGTTTTTTGTATAGTTTTTTTTAAAATGAGAATCGATTCTGAATCGTGATTCGTATTCTAATCGATTTTTTCCTGCAGCCCTATGTATGTGCGGTACACATTTCAGTGTGTGTGTTTATAAGAGTAAATATATGCATGAGGGTGCACAGTAGCTGTGCACACAGGCCAATACCTTCCTGAGCAAGTGCTTGCCCTGTGAGTACTTGGATTAGTCCAGTACATTGTGGGGTATGTGTGTGCCTGCTGCTTACAAGAAGCCAGTGTTCGTCTACTAAAGTTTGAATGGAGGGTCCTTCAGTCCTCCCCCTGGGTTCCTGTGATTGTGCGAAGGCAGAACACTGTGTCCAGCCGCTCAGAGGAAATCTCCCCTTCTTCTTCTACAAACAGGAAATGGCCTCCCAGAAAAGTGCTTGCGTTTCTAGAGAGAGAGCAAGAGAGAGTGTGTGTGTGTGTGTGTGTGTGTGTGGGTGGGAGGGGAGCAGCAGTGGAGAATTCTTGAAACGGAGATTGCACGTGTGTCTGTATGTGTGTTTGTAAGAAAGAAAACATTAGGTAGAGAGTCGGTGAAAACAACATGCCAGGGAAAATGAATGGCATTCTCTGTAGCTGAAGGATGTTTCTCTAATCAGCCCTTTGAACTCCTGCTGCGCTAACACACATTCATGCTGGTTATTTACAGGTTGGTCTGAAGTGATAACGAGACACCATATCCAAGAGTGCAGAAAATAACCTTCTTCTGTTCTGATCCAAAAATGCTTGCAAAATGCACAAATTTCCTATTCGATGAAATGTCCTCTCATAGCCAGTGAATTGATAAATTGATCAGCTTGGTCATCGTCGACCAAGACTTTATTTGTTGATTAGTCATTTGTTATGCTTTTTTCCATCTACCGGTACATCTCTTGCAAACTCTGATATAACACTTTAATTCTACCAGTCTATTAGCTTCCAATAGCCATTGTTAAATCAACTGTAGAATCACTCAACCTCACCAACCTGAAAATCTTGGTGTTCACCGTATGCAGTAAACATAATTGTACAGATTTTGTTAATAAAAACAACTACCGGTAACTTCTTCGTCAAATTGCTATGACTATTGGTCGATGAAGACATTTTTTAGTTGAGGACTGTCTTTAGTGTATACGCAAAACCAGGGTACGAGTGCTGTGGAAGGATATAGACTTGGGATAGGGTGGGGTGTACAGAGACGAACAAACAAACTAAGCTCTCCAGAAGACATGATGAGATCAACTTTGTTTAGTCTGCCTATTTAACAGCATAGATTTGAGCTAGTCTGAGATGGTGACCTCACCATCTGTTTGTCAGGAAATCAGCCCTTTGATAACTTTAACAGTAGCTGAGGAAGTCATCAACTCATCTTGCGGTTTGGACCAATCACAGTTTAAATAGGCAGCTGATTAGAGCAGAGTCATGCCGCGGTAAATCTGGAGATAAGATTTGTAGTCGTGTGAAGACCAGGGACCTGTGAAAGCAAAGACACCGGCATAGATGAGCTGATGAGTAATCTCTGACATGTCAGGGCTCATACAGGTGCTGGAAACCCTTGAGAATGCCTGGATTTGAATAATTTATTTCCAAGATCAGAAATGTATTTGGATTTTGAATGAAGTGCTGGAAAATACTCAGATTTATTACATCGGTAGTTAAGTATTCTAATTATTGAGACATACTCTCACAAAACATTGCCTATCTTTATTAATAGCATAGCAGGGCATTTGAAATGCCTAGTTCTTGACTAAAACAGAAAGGCACCAGGAAAGTTTCTGTTGATCTCAGTCAGGTAGCTCCTTTCGGGTGTTTCCAGTGTTTCTCACCCCGCCTGGGCCTCAAGGGAGATGAGGTGTGTCAGTCATGATGCATGAGAGATGACGTTAGCCAGTGTAATATTGCTTATCATAATACTATATTATAATGTATTTGGCTACATCATAATCGTAGGTAGGTATAAAACAGAGCAATGTGCGTAGCATATTTGGTTGCTTTGTGTCATTGTGCATTCATTGCCCATGCCTCCTGGAAAGAACTGTGCCACTTAGCGATTCTACATGTGCTGCATTCTTTTTTGCAACCTGCATTCGGTTGAACTACAACCCCATTAGTCGCGCTCGTGGTTTTACCACTACAAGAAACACTGGATAACACCCCTCCAGTTCTCTCTCTAATGTCAGATTAGACTGCTACAGCGCAAGCCTAATGTAAGCCTAATAGCCCATACAACTATATCAACCCTAGGCTACTTAAAACCAAAGAGCTGCTGAAGTCACTCAATTATTCTCCTGTTCCCCTTTCATCTGGCCCCAGTATCCATTACCTTTATGAGCCTTGAGCTGCCAGCAGTTGCAAACAACAGACACGACCCCACCTACTCCTCTTTATCCCTACTGATTGTGTGCCGTGGCCTGGTAACAGTTGTTGTATTGTTCTTATGGTCACGGTGTTCATTTACACCCCCCCTTTGATAGTAGGTCTCCATGGCTACCATTACCATTATTATGGCTACCATTATCAGACCGTGTGCAGAGGAGTAGGTACATAGCCACACAGTGACTTTCTCCAGAGGCTGTACACTCCCTGCTACCGTTATGCCTGCAGTGGGGTCAACTCCATTCACGCTGGCTCAGCTGATGTGGACCAAAACAATTGTTGTTTTGTTGTTGTTTTGTGCCTCTGTGTGCCTCTGGGATACGGGCTGGCAGGGCAAGCCTATTTTCTGCCTCACCTATATGCAGTGTTTATGTTGACTCCGCCGCTTTCGCACAGCGTCGTCGTTTTAATACAGTGATCCCCAGCGTACTGGATCAATGACCAAATCACACCGGTAGTCTGTGACCCATAGTGTTGTGTCTGTGCCCAGAGAGACGGGCAGGTTCAGTTTTCAACATGAGCTGCTTGGACAGTCAGGGATACGTCAGGAGCTGTTGAACATGATGCGAGCGTAAACCAGAACAAGAATTCAGCAGTTTCACACTTGAGCTGTGTGTGTGTGTGGGGGGGCATTGGCGTGCATGTGTGTCTGTATTCTGTGTATCCACTGTTCTTCATTATGGCCAATGTGGCTCAGATATCCTCCTCTCTCCAGTCTCTTGGATCCTGAGGATCTGGCAGCTTGCAGATCCTCTCTCTCTCTGATACATGTTAGACGTCACCAGCTTGGCTCGGGGCGTCCCTCCGGAAAAATGCTCCTGCACTTGACGATTCTGGTTTGGCACACTGGGCCCTTTCACCCCCATGCCATGTATCTCTCTTCCCCTCTCTCTTTCTCTCTACACCCCCCCCCCCACCACCACCACCCCCAGTCAGTCTTGGTTTCTCTGTCTGTGTGTTGTAATTGAAAGCAGCTGTCCACCACCACTGTCACAAGGTTACTATAGTTCATTCATACTTACAGATCGTTTTTCCTTAATTCTTTTCCTTTTTGGCAGTGGGTCCTGTGTTCTGTTCACAGCTCCTATTCAACATGGCAGTCTATGTGGATCAAACCTATTGACTAGTACTACAAAACGTATCACCCTATTTCTGGCTGAATGCCACAATATCGATAATGTGATGATAAATCGTGCATTTATATAGCATCACAGATTCTCACACTCACATTCATACACAGACGGCGGAGGAAACCATGCAAGGCACCAACCTGCTCATCAGGATAGATTAGGGGTTCAGTGTATTGCTCAAGGACACTTTGTCACTAACTCTGATGGAGCCCGGGATTGAACTGGGAACCTTCTGTTTCCCAAGCGGCTGTCTACCTCCTGAGCCACTGACTGCCGCCCAGTACATGATATTTTGGGGTTGTCTATTGGCGCTTGCCCGGTCAAGATATTTACACAACAAAATGTGGAGAAACTGTGGTGCCCAGTGGCTCTGCCAGGTAATGCATGGACCACATTCTTCTTGTGAGACAGGGGGGGCAAGGGAATAAAAAAAGACGACAGGGTAATGGTATCTAGACTATCTACATATTTACACATAGCATATCCATCCAAACATTATGTACATGAGGTTTAGAAATTAGGTGTATAAAGTAATACCCCAAACAAGGGATGTTTTATTATTATTATTATTAATATTATTATTATTTCAATGCTTTTTTATCATAGGGATTTCAATCTATGCAGAAAATCTGATAGTTATTTGGTTAAAACTATAATCCATAACTTTTATATCCGTTGTCTCTATCTCCTGAAAGAGCGATGATTGCAACAATGTCCACACTACAATAAAGATGGCTGCGCATTTTAGCCATATTCATGCAGCCCAAGGCACAACGTGAGATCCTGTTGTCCCTGTATGATTTATAACTGTACTGTTATTATGTAATCTGTTCTGTTGATATGACAAAATTCCAGGCTGTTTGTTGTGCTTGTCTGCTCAAGTCATTATGACTGTGATGCATGACCTTCGTTGTGTGAGTCATCTTACCCTTCTGATGAAAATACATACACTAACCAATATGCTTGTGGCAACTATAATCATGTAGGTCGGCTTGGAATACTGATCGGCCGGACAATATGAGTCCATATCACTGACTGATTTACTACTGTCTGGCTGGGTGACTGACTCCCCATTGTTGAAATACATGCATGAGAGAGTTATCTGTTCCCTACAACACATGTACCACGGATGCATAGACTGAGAGTGATGAAGTTACAGCATTATCCTCAGTTGGCCTAACAAGGAACTAGCCAATCACAGAGCAATCGCCCCTCCAGGCTATGGTAAAGGGCTGCAACTAACGACAATTTTGATACTAGTATATCGATTATTGAAACTATTAATCGTCTAATAGGATTATGAACGGCACAAGTTGTCTTGCTCTTATTTAGCTATCAGTTTTTTAATTGAGCTTGAGGTTGTTTTAGGCATGTGCTAACTAAAATGCTAAATGCAATAAAGATGAGTTAAATAAACTTAGCTGCTGAGTTGCTACTGTTGATAACAAAAGATGAATTCTAATCAGGTTTTTGTCATTTAAAACCACGCTGATAAAAAACTATCAGCGTGATAAGTGATAAGTATCCTTGTGCATTCATTTGTATGTGCAAAATTACAGTATACCGTACATATTAACACATAGCATATCCATCCAAACAGTATGTACATGAGGTAAAGAAATGAGGTGTATACAATAATACGCCAAAGGAGGGATGTCCATTTCATTATTATTATTTATTATTATTTCAGTACATGAGCTCCAGACTGAATCTGAGCACTGAACAGTAAATGGAAACCAGGCTTTATGCTTTGGAAAGCGCTTTTCAAATGCTTGTGAATTACTGACGTGCTGAGTGCTCCCATGTCAAGCAACGTCCTGTGTACAGTACAATGTAGGCCTACAATATGAAGCCATTGTCAGTATCTGTCAGGCCAGGCCCAACAGTCACAGGAGAAACACCTGATTTAAGTAAAACCCTGGCCAGTTTTCCTGCCTTTTTTAATAGCATTCTCAAAGTGATCAACACGCCACGGTAAACTCAAAGTGTGTGCCGATACTGCAGTATGACTGTTCAGGCCTGCAGACAGGAATTATGGGTGGGGGACAACATTTTCTAAATGTGTCAGTCAGACATCGCTGTGTGCCTGTGTTGTTTTGCCAAGTTAAATACACACATTTTCCCATTTCAACATAACACCATTAGAATGAGCTGTAATGTAGTCTTTTCAGAGCATCCCTTTTAAACAACTCCCATATTTTCATATTAGTTAGCTGAGGCTCCTATTTTATCTTTTCAACATTTCATATTTGACATCATCAAAATGCAGAACAGTCACACGCACACGCACACACACACACACACACACACACACACACACACACACACACACACACACACACACACACACACACACACACACACACACACACACTCTTAGACTTGACTCACATGGCTGCAGCAAACGCTTCAATAATCTTCTTCAATAAGTAATTCAATTTGTGGGGAATATGGTGCTCATTTGCCATTTCGATCAGTCCACTCCATTCAGAAGGTCTTGACTCTCTTGAAGTTGACCAATTTATAGTTGTTTTCATGAGTTTCTTTGCAACATAGGTTTGAAGGTTGAACAAGCATTTATGAAACGTATTAACAATCTTTTTATCAGGAAGGCCAAGAATTAAACAAACGGGATCAAGTTCAATCTCTGTATCAAATATCACATTCAGCTATTGTACAATGCCCAACCAATATCGTTACATTTTATAACATGACCATACAGTGAATGTAATCTCCCACCTCAATCTTACACGTAAGGCAGAGAGGAGGGTTCATTTTATGGCGAAGGCTAGAGAGATCTGTAATCAATGAATAGTTCTCAGCTGAATCAAGCAAGCTCATGAATAATTTATTTTAAATAATCTAACTTCATGGTCCATTTGCTGCTCTATTAAAGACTTGTCGCAAACACATAGGATGTATTTTATATCTGTGTATTGTGTGTACCGGTATGTCAGTTGAAAATATGTACTTTCAAGCCTAGAAATAATCACTGATAATTGGACACAAAACAAATTACCCATATCTTTAATAATGGACTGTCCGTCCCCCTTGCACGCAAAGCTGAAGTGACAAGCAACTGAAAATGTTTTTTCTCTAGAAGCCATTCAAGCCAATGATATTAACAAAATAATAATTATGATAAGCTTAGTTTACATTTAATATCACACACCATATGCACTCCTGAAACTTTCACTAGCAAAATGTATAATTTTTTCAATTTATTTTTATCGAATAATGTTGCACTCCTAGTAGCATGTACCATGGGTACTTTCAGTATCAGTATCAGTTATCATCCACAGATGTAGGATGGTTCCACCTTCATTTTCAAACATTAAAAAAAATAGCGTAAATAGCCGATCTACAAGCTCACATCTCGTTGCGATTTGACAAGTTTTGAGGTTGTAGATTTCCACTATTTCTAAGAACATTTGAAAGTATAAAATTATCTTGTTTCCGGTCATTGTTTGTCATTTCTTTGTATATTAAAGTTATTTGTCATATCTGTGCAATGTGTGTTTAAAAAGCCTAAAAGGCAACCAGAAATTACATTTTAATTCATACCTTCCAATGTCCAATGCCAGAAAACACACATTTGTTCGACAATTACTCGTCAAGTAAAATGTCATGATTGTGACAACCGTTTGTGTCTGCAATGCCATGGCACCAGGCTGATGTCAAGAGTTGTGCATTTGACCCCATCGTGTCAACAATCTTCACATGCGATAAGCGCAAAAGGCAGATCAAAATCACACATAACTAGGACTTTTAGTCCACTACACAGTAGCGAAGCCGACCTGGTCTCAGGTCTGTGTGACGGAGTGTTGATAAGCCATTAGAGCAGTTTTCCCAGCCCCTTCTCCCTTTAACTAATCTAATCTGTCTGACCTCTCCAAGCCCAACTATTAGCCTACTATTAATAGGCTCAGAAGAGGGGAGGGGAGGGCTGGGTGCAGAGACACACTGTCAGGCCTGCCAGCTATGGCTTATGACAAACCACAACTTGTTGAATGCTGACAAAAATAGGCGTATGGAGTATACTGTTTGCAGTTTTCATGAAGCTTCTGTTTATCTTTGAAAATGGTCAGATTCAAATGTAGGCTATTGTTTTTATGGTCAGGAATGTGCTTTAACCATGGATTAAAGTTCTCAGTCACCACAACTGATTTCAGTCATTTGGATTCCATGGAAGCCAGCATGTCTTCTTCTATGGAATCATGTTGTGTACTAGTGAAAATAGCCAATCTACAAGCTCTCAATGCTTCATCGTAGATGGGCTATTTTTGGTTATTATTTTAAGATTAGAGCATTTAAAGTGGTCAAACTAGCAACATATTCAGCAGCATCTTCCATAAAACCATAATGGTCTCGGATATTTCATTAAAGCGAAGTGTAAGGCCTGGTTGGCAGTATGTAGAACAGCAGGAATAATATTACTAAAACATCATAATTTTACATATTGTGTTAATTGTTTGGGAAACAGCGCTAGTGTGGAGGGCTCCTTTTGATAAGGTTTCACAAATCGCACATTGGGAAAATGCTTCAGTCGTGAGATTTTATTTTGCTTTAATCCATGGCTTTAACCCATTCAGACCTGAGGCCGATTTTACAAATGTCTTCTAAATCATTTATTTTTTTTGTTGAAAAGACCTAGCTATATCAGTGGTCCTCAAACCTTTTCATGTCAAGAACCCCCAAAATGATATGTATTTGGCCGCGGACCCTCATCTCAAAATATTTTGTTCCAGGGACCCCCCAGGAGCAAAGATTTGAGTTAAAAATGTTTGCTTGAAAAAATATATATATTCAAAGATTTGCAAAGAAATTCACGATAAAAAAAAAGCAGATCTACATCTGCTTGTATATATGCTATTTTTGAATAGCCAAAGTACTAAGTGGTTACACAGATGTGTTCCCGGTTTTAATGGGTTAAAAGGCCTGGACAATGCTTGAACTTAACTTGTGCAGATAACTATTAGGCTATTATCACAAACATTTTGATATGGTTTCACAAACTGTTAGCCCTATCGCAGAATAATTTTAAGTGAGGTGTGGTTTTTGTGTTGGGTGGTACATTGCTGAAACTACTATGTGCTGGAAAAAGTCTGTCTGTGCAACTCGAAGGCACTTGCAATGTGCTTCAGTTTGACTATTGAAAACCTCTACAAACTCTGTGCAATACTGCCTGGTCCCGTTTACCTACATTTGTCCATTTTGGTAATTTGGATAGATGCCCAAGAAATGTCTGAAACTTTGCCCAGACACCAATGGAGATTTCTTCATTTTAGTTTTCTGGCTGCAGATTGCCCTCCTCCTTATGTACATAACAGTAGGGTTTCATGACATAGGCTACACTTGCATGCCTGATTCATTTTTCCTAATAGTGGAGTGGACTGGAGCTATAATATAACAGTCGGTTCATGGCAACACAGCACTTATAAAAGGAAAAAGCAGAAAGGGGGTTGTCTGTCTGTTGGAAAGGGACCAACACTAACATTGAGGGCATCCTTCAGAGACTTGTCCAACCTGGCAACCTAGCAATGCTGTAGGTTTTGGGACTAGTCTGGCATAGCCTTGATATTGACACAAACAAATTATCAACAGCCTTCAAATCGGCAGCCTACAAAAACCCACACTGGTGGAACGCTGATTAGGTGTAGCAGTCTGAGGCCAATGTGGCTACGAGACTGTCCATCAGTCAGCTGTCTAGAGTAGACCACCCACCCAGCTGTATGTTAGACAGAAAATATGGGCCTCCCTCTAAACTAGTATGAGAGGATGAGAGGCTTTTAATGTGGAGCTGACTGATGAGTCAGCGCAGCCCGCTAATGTGAAGACTTTCATGGAATTCAATGTTGTCTCTTCCTCTGTAAAAATCATTTAGGCTTCATGTGAGTGAACCATTTGGGGCAGGAAGAGTATGAGTGATAAAGGGAAGTGGTTGAGCTACAGATTTAACCTGATCCTGGCTGTGTGTGGTAAAGAAAGACTGTTCTGCATATTCTCCACAGAGTTTCACAATATGATTCAAGGTTCAGTTGTGTACAAGGCAAGCTATAAACAAGAATTCAATTCGGTAACTAGGACTGCACAATATATTGTTTCACCATCAACAACACAATCTACACAACGTGAAATAGTGACAATGACATTGCAAGGGATAGCTAAGGGAAATTGGGCCAGGCAGTCCCACTACTTACAACACTTTTACTTCTTTATAGAAAATGAGAACTTGTGCACTCGGGTGGTGAAATGCCTGCCCACCACCACGGAGGTTGTTTGGTTCGAATCCACCGTGGTGCATCCAGCTTTGTCGAACGTCTAGATACAAACATAATTGGTCCGTGTTCGGGGCAGGGAAGTCGGGCGGGGAGGGTGATATTAGTCACTGCACGTATTCCTACTGCGGCACCTGTCAGCAGGGAGTGTTGGGCGGGAGGAGTAGGGCGAAGGCTCTATGTCCTCCCGGCGGGGGCTCCTCACCGGTCAGTAGGATACAACAGCAGTGACAACACACTAATGTGTTGGGAGGAATTAATTGGCATAGCCTAAGGGGTAAAAATGGGTACAAAAAAAACTGGCAAGGACTTTATTTTGATGATGCTATCTAATCTGATGATGAATAACATAATGATAATGACTTCTTGGTAACTGTTCTTGCAATTGTATTCACAGAGGTATCATGTGTCAGATAATTGACTACTGTAGCTACTTAATTTCACCCTCTAAAATCACTCTAAATATTGCTATTGATACTTTCTTTCCAAATGGAGGTATTGAAGTTAAGAGATATAGCAGACCTGCATCTGGTGAAATTATGTAACTCCTGCTTTTGTATATTGCAATCTGTGCGTTTTCACTTTGTGATGACAGTGAGATGCAGTGAACTGGCCTGTGTTTAAACATTCCCAGGAATGCCCATATTAATACCTAACCATGGTTTATAACCACTGTTAAAGCTCAGTGTGGAATTTAGACTTTCAGGACCTGACACCCGTGTCCTGACACCTGCATGTAGTACGTATAGATCATTTTACATAGACCAAGACCACACAGCAGAAATTATTCACCTTCATGTGGGTGATTGTTTGGTTCTTTTTTTTATCATATGTAAAGCACTCGGTAGCATAATGATAAAAACAATACTACTACTACTAATAAACGTATTATTATTATTAGTTGTACTGTAGTGTTGTGTTATAGGCCTTTACCACAGATATTTCTGACCTTGCATTTAGCACTCTGAACACATTTACAGTACCTTACTTGTAACCTAGGCTACTGTTGGTATTAAAGTAGTTTTAATTTTACTCACTTTGTTTCTTTTTCTGCGAGGGATTTTTTTTAATGAGAAACAAACAAACAAACAAACAAACAAACAAACAAACAAACAAACACATACAGCACAACAGTAAAGAGCCTCTAATCATCTCATATTTTGCCGGTGTCCTAGCATTATGTAGGATCTTCTGAGGAGTAAAAAAGAAAGTTAATTTAGCTAATGTTTTTGTGAAGTAGGCTTTTATAGTCGTGCTTTGTTGAAACTCGGCCTTCAGCCTCATGCCTAGATTATTATTGCTTAATTATGTTGATTAATTGATACTACAATATTAATAAAACCCTTTTAATAAACTGGTGAAAGTGATTTACTACAACCAAAGTGTAGAAAAGAAATGCAGATAAAATAGAAACAACAATAAGAGCTTGAAAACAAATGATATAGGAGGCTACATTTCAACCTGTGCTTTTGTGTTTGTGTTTGATTGTGACCAAGTCACATGTGCTTTAACGAACCTGTACACACTGGCATTCAATGGGTGTGAGAAGGTATGGCGACCTCGGGCAAGTACAAGACAGTCTGTAGGGGGAGTGACATATGGCATTTGATACATGTCACAGATAACTGTTGTCCACAGCACAGTACAATATACTGTAAGCATGAATCTGTCATCATCCCTCAATGAGTCAGAATAATCAGTTTTGTTGGAACAAGAAGAAAGGGTCAAATAATGGTGTGGCTTCCCTATGCAAACTGTAGCTATGGATAGCAAGTTACTAGGTTTGCAGTTTGTGAGCAACATCCTGATGTCATCAATATACTAGGTCTGGGTGATATTGTCTTCGAATCAATAATTACGCAATTACTTCAAACCTTTGCATGGATTACGATTAATGATTATATTATTATTTTTTGTATGCTACCATTGTGGCTTGTGGTTAATCAGACGAACGATTTAGACGATTACCGGTATAAAACAATCTATTGGAATTCTTTCATGTTGATTAGTTCATTTATAAAAATTATGTCGGTCATTGGTTCTAAATATTGGTTTCGGTGTATTTTTGGTTAATTGCCCGGCCCTTCATCAATATGATGTCAGTCCTACCCAAATATAGATTTGGGGTACAGTACATACATACAAGCACTGCTCTAGACTGCTGATGCCTTCGGTCCCATGCCATAACTAAACTGTTTAGTTGAATCATAAATGTGATTTAAAGATAATTGACAACATGCCAGTTGGTGCATTGAGTGCTCATGCTATCTGTTGTGTTTCTGACCCACAGGGCGGAGAAAACTGAAGTCCTCAGCGATGACCTCCTGCAGGTAAAACATTAATTTGACACTCAAACTATGTACCCACGGACGGACTCTACAGTGCTTAGCTAGTTATGTAAACATCAAGACTGGAAATGTAAAGTTAACTTTTTGATTGCCTGTTATTACACCATTTTAACATTAACAGGCTGTTAATATGAAACCTTTATAACAACAGCAACAATATGAATAAGCAAGTCTAAAGGGCTTTTCCTACGGGGAGAGACACAACGCCTGCGTTCTCGCTTGGATCAGCGGGGTCGCACTGCGCTTCTCATGTGAATACAGTCAATACATACACAGACAGACACTCGCTCCGTGAGTAAACGGCAGGCGATCTGCGCCTGCTTCAAACTGTGTGACGTCATTGTGTCACTGCATGTCACGTAGAAGAAAGTTGACCACGATCCAGCTCTTCTTGCGGGCAGGCGTGCGTGTGAAATGAGCACAAACATCACAGATTCATGGGACTGCGCCTCCCTACCTGCCCGCTTGTCTCTCATTGAGTCACTTCCTGTGTGAAAAGCCCTTAAGTGTATCTATTTTATTTAAAGAATATATATATTGTATTGTATTATCTTAGTTTGGCTCTTACTTGTTTATGCTTGACTCATATGGCTATTTGTTGGTGCTATGACACTTGAATCTTCCCCCGCAGATCAATAAAGTTTTATCTTATCTTTATCTCAAGCAGTATATTATGAACATCAGTGCAGTTGTCACAAACAGCCTGTATGGGAGTATATTTTCCAGTCTTGGTTGCCACGCAGTTGAAAATTCCCATGGAATATGTGGAAAGTTTTTCATAGATTATTCTCCTAAAAATCTGCCCTGTGCTCCTAAATATTTCATGTCTGGAGCTCTTTGGCTACGACGCTATCTTAGAAACCTGAGCGTGACTTTGTCAATATTTTACAGCCCTTGAATGCACCTCAAGGGTGATAAGAGTTGAGACAGAAGCCATGGCATAGGCGTGTGATTTCTTGCTCCGGCAGTGGCAGTTCTCTTCAGGAAACTGAAACCTTGCAGTTTTGAGATAAAAAACTTCTTGGGGCATTCTTTCTGCCTTTTATTGATAGTCCACAGTGAAGATTGACAGGAAACGAGGAGAATCAGGGAGTGACATTCAGCAAAGGTCTGATGGGCTCGGGAATCAAACCCGGGACTCACTGTCAGGCATCAGAGCTTATGTGGTATGCCCCTAACTACTCAGATATCGGCGCCACTCAAGAATCGGTCTTTTTGTATGTCTGCTTGTCTGGTTCTGGAGCGTGAGGCGGCTTGATGTACAAGTACGTCCCCCAGCAATGATGTACCAGTACACCCCCTGGACATGACGCTAGTACAGTATGTCTCCACCCTGTGTAGGCCTGCATACTTAGCCCTGTGTTTGCCCAGGGCTCTAGACTAACATTTTAGTTGGTTGCACTGGTGCTTCTAACGTTTTCATAGATGCACCCCACCAGCAGACACAGACAGACTTGTTAAATGTAAGGTGCACTGGTGCAACCAATGAAACATTTTAGTGGTACTGGACAGCAATACAAGCTCACAGCTCACAGAAATACAACCTTACAACGACGTGATGCGACATGCTGTGAGCTGGTACTGTAGATGGGCTCTTTCCGTTTAAAAAAATAAGTAATTTCTATACATATTTAAGTTATTTATCCTATCTGCCCTGTACGATTTGTTTACAAAGCCTAAAAGGCAAACAGAAATTACATTTTTATTCATATGTTCCAATGCTCAATGCCGAAAACACTAGTCACTAGAAAACAATAGTCGCAATTATTTGTCGGCAAGTAAAATGTCATGATCGTGGCAGTCCTAACCCTGATGCCTGTCTGTGTCTGCATGCATGTGTATCTCTGAGGAGGGCTTTCCCAGGGAGGGGTGGGGGCTATCCTCATACCGTCTCAACAGAGGCGACAAGACAGCAGGTGGTGCGTCGGTGAGAATGCCGGGCGCCCGGCACAAAGTGCATTCCCACCGCTTTTAACTCTTGTCACTGTGGAATGTCCCTCTGTGTGAATGGCAGACATACTGTAGCTAGGGGAACGCTGACTAAACGAGACGACTCCACTTTGTGCCACTCCTTGAGAACAAGTATGGCTCTACATTTCCATGAATGACTTTCTCTATTGATTGCCCCACCCTTGTTTGAAGTCACTGTATAAACGAAAGTCAACCAAAGGACTATATATACAGTACAGTATACATATTTCTTGTCGCTATACAGTAGAACTGGGGATATGGATAAAATCAAACATCAATCAATATCAATGTTTGACCAAATACCTCAATATTGATATTGTGACGGTAGAATCATATTGTGATGATGATATAAAAAAAATCACACCCCGTGTGAAGAGAGTGGTGCCTTTGATGAGCCCCGTATCGTATTGATGTTGTCATCAATGTTTGTTTATTGGACAGACATACATACATACATACGGACACACGGACAAAGCCAGATATAGGAGTGGTTGGCACCACTCAAAAATACACAAAAATTGCCGATTGCCGATCTACAAGCATCACACCACATGTCTATTTTTGAAAATGTTCTTCCTTTTCACCCCCGGTAAGTATAAAATAGGGCATAAGTGGTTAAAAACAGGAAAGGCAACACTCATGCCATATCATGATATTATGATACCAAAATCCCAGATGATATTTAGTCCCATATCACAATATCAATATAATATTGATGTATGACCCAGCCCTACTGTATAGTATGTTATAGTATGTCTCACTGGCCTGTTTGAAACTGAAGTTAGGTCAAGGGCATTTGTGAGCTGCTTTCACACATTTTGTAGACTTCTCCTACCCACCTGTCACCAACACTACACTCAGAAACCTTGTTATGACAGCTATTGGGAAACAAGACAGGTTCTAATGTGTATCTCTGTTGTCATGTTGATGACGTCATACTGATGTCAGTCTAGCCCAAATATGGAGGGACGCTGGATCTGATATTATGAATCCGCAAATTCTTCCGTGACCTAATGAAATGTGATTAGCCCTGCTCTGTCTGGCACGTTGCAGACAGTTGTGCATCTGATGATGGAGATAACCAGTCGTTAGTGGTGGTAGGTAGATGCGACAAAGAACCCTGGAGATATTGAGTTTGTGAGAGACCATCATAAATAGCAACTCGTTTGTGTAGCAGTTATTAAGATGCTATTCTAAAGACCTGCGTAAGTTCCGGTGGCACCTGCAAGTAGCAAAAACTATAAGGGTCAGGGTCACGGTGCCCAGACAAGATGCCAGCCTCGTCTCAGCATGTGGGCTGTCTTAAGTTTCATTTTATCCAGCAGTGTTGAGGGTGTTGCTCCTTGTACTATACTTAGCTTCTCCTTAACCACCTCCATCCCAAGCGCTGTCACATACATGTCTTCATCACGTGGCACAAAGCTTTCCCATCATTGCCATCCAGCTGTCTAGTCCTTGCTGTCCATCATGCTTCAAGGGCTACCGCATAAATACCAGAGAAATATGCCAGGCTGCCAAAGAAGGGTTGCACCCGGGGAAGGGAGGGACTGTCCCATGTTTTCATGGTTGTGACGAAGGGGAATATTTTGTAATATAACAACAAGTGGCTATTATGCAGCTCTGCAACCACATAATTTGTTGACAATCTCTCCAGGCTACCGTCATAAATATTTTGGGTGTTGTCAATACCGTAATGGATAAATCTACCCTCTCTGTCTTGCACCATTTCATTCATGCTATTTCTGTTCCTTCTGTACATGTCTAGGCATGTTTTTCTTTCAAGCACAAACGATAACACACGCACACACACACACACACACACACACACACACACACACACACACACACACACACACACACACACACACACACACACACACACACACACACACACACACACACACACACACACACACACCCAAGTCTCTCCACATTTACCTTGAATATCTCAATTTAGCATTTTTTTGGTCTCGCTTCTTTCGTTCTTTCTCTAATTCTCTCTATTAACCTCACACTTCTCTCTCACTCTGGTCTATTCAGCCCCCTGTTTTCTATATGTTTTCTCTCCTCCACCCTCTCTGTCTCACACTCTCCTCTTCAGTTTGGGGATTCCCTGTTAAGCATGTGATGCGTCATAGGACTGACCAAATTGTGGCCTCGTCTACCGACAGGAGCACAACACACCCTAGGCTTTGTTTAGGCCTTCTAGCTCCCTTTGGCCTGCGTTTCTCTACACCTCAGCCGTGTGCGCGTGTTTGTGTGTACGTGCACACTGCGCATGCATACATACATGTATGTACTGTATGTGTGTATGCGCTCAATAATTCTTATGTCCACATAAATAGTGGACTCCACTACTTATGACCCATGGAAGCACACAGCAACACCCCAGCGCCATGTAACCCAAACATATCAAACACACGCAAACAAACATGTACAGTACAGACACACACACACACGCACACACGCACACACGCACACACACGCACACACACACACACACACACACACACTCCTTTCCTTCCTTGCATAGAGGAAGGGGATTCCCCTGTTCCTGTGCCAGGTACTGACTGAGACTAAACAGTGGTATTCCCACGACAAATGTGTCTTCTGTATGGCTGCATCAGCTTGTCTTTTTTGTGTGTATGCGAGTATAGTGTGCACGGTAAGCTCGTGCATGTTTGTTTACACCTATGTGAGCTTGTTACACGTGAGTGTTTAGGGTTCTTTATCTGTATTAGCTTGACGGTACAGTGTGTGCGCCTTTCGTTTGCATGTTTGCATTTCAGCCAGCTGTTTTGGGAATGCCAGAGGCCACCATGGGTCGAGAATGACGTAAGCGCTTTAGAACAGAGGGAGGGAGAGGGAGAACTTAAGGGGTGTCTGGGAGGCGGATATCTCCTCTCCAGGCTGTGGAATTCCTGAGCTGCGACTCCACGGTTCTGTTTTTGGAACACAATTGTCTGGCGCACCCTCCGTGTTTTGTCCTCTCGTCCCGCTTCGAAGCATTTTTGCCCTCTGGCCCGCACTGTTCCAAATGTACGTTGTCAACAGTGTTTGTTCCTGCTCTTCAGTTGACCACCCTCCATCCACCCACCACCTTTAAAGATGGAAAAATACATTTTTCACCCTTTGAGAACATATCCGCAGTTATATAATGGGAACATGTTTAACAATAGATGCCAAAAAAGTTAAATAAACAAAAATCAAATTTTTGTGTATTTTTATTTAAGTCCAATCTCAATTACTTCCTGTCAAACAAAACTTTGTTTGTGTGCGATCAGCAGGTACTAAGTATTAACCAATTTAACCTATGATATTATGACATGCACCTGTCAATACATTTTTCACATGGGTTTGTCTTGTCTGTGTTTTTCTCATGTTAGTTGTGCTGTTTTCGATCAGCTGGACAGCCCCTCTTTTTGTTATGTTTTGTGTGGTGACAAACGGTGACCTGTCTTTTGACATTCAGACGAGCGCTGGGCAGACCAAACCAGTTTCCATCTCTTTCAAGCCCTGGTGTCGGCTGGTGTGCTGGACCAGATCTGTAGAGAAATGTGAACGGCGGCCCTGCAGATCTATTGATGGGGCTTGATGACAGTAGGCCTACATAGCACAGGTTTTAACGCCTAACGCTGTCTGCCCCGACGGGGCACCTGGCAGCAGCATAGCCCGGCGTCGTCAGAGGTTTTAGCCGACCTCTCTGTCTTCCAGCCAAGTTAGCTGTGACTCTATCATTGACCGGCTTATCAATGATAGCATTTATAGCTAGTCTGACTGAAATGCACAAAGTGGATCTGTGTTAACTGTGGTGGCAGACAGGAGAAAGCCTGTGTGCTCCCAAAAAAAAAGGCCCTTTAAAACCTTTAACAGAACCCCCCTCGCGGCTGGTCACAGCCCAGTGACAGTCTCCATGGAGACGCTTCCGATGACTCATGTGTTTCAAAGAGAACATTCCGGCTCTGCCCTGCTGGGATCAGCCTTATCAATCATGTTTGAACTTTGACCCTCCCCTCATCCTCTCCTACTCCCTAAAGTCAGCTGCAAATCAAAACTGACTCGCATATGAAGCTCATTAGTGCTAAACAGGGGAACAGAGAGAGAGGACTGGGGAGGAAATGTTTTTATTAGCAAAGCAATGCAGCTAGTTAATGGTGTTTTCCCAAAGAAAGCAAACATTTGCATTATTACACCATCTTTACTGGCCAAGTATTTTATCTGGGCGTATCCCTAGATACTTGGCCTAATTCATGACTATTAAAAGTTTTTAATTATTGCACCAGATAATCAGGACTTGTCAGAGTAGTATGTTTGCATACAGTACATAATATACTGTATGTGCCACGTATAGGCTAATGTTATATGTGTTGCTGCTCAAAATTATACTTGCACAATGCACATAGAAATAGGCATTGGCAAGTCATTTTGATATGTATGCCTTCTGCCTCTTGCACATTTGACACTGCTGCTAAAAGATATCATACCTGACTTCAGAGGTCTATCTACCTGCTAATTGTTTTACATCCCGTATTATTATAATTTTTTAATCTTGTTGTATTGTTGTGTTAGCAAAGTCTCTGTGGATGATGTCCCACCAACATTTGGCTGCTTGTACCTGCATAAAGAAGTGACAAATAAATCCCTCTTGATTCTTGATAGTCTCTCGAGACAGACTTGTTGGCTCACAATGCTTCCGCCTAACAGTTTGTACTTTCATTGCAGTTGCGTAGTTAATTCCTACTGGAAATCTAATTAGTCAGCCTATCTAGCTTGCTGAAACGGAAATTCAAAAACATATTTTAAAGATTTTATAACACATTGTGTGAGTGTGTGACCGTAAATGACAAGCAGATGACAGCTTCCTGTGCAGAACTTTTACCAGGCAAAATTGCAGATTCTGTAGCATTGAAAGATCATTCAAAGAGTTCTCTGGCTTGAATGGCTAACGTTGATATGGGAACGCCGCCGATGCTGGTCCATTTATCCGTATTCACAGACATGCAGCCAGGTGCTCCCCTTTCAATCTGTTTCTCAGGTCAGTTTTGACGTGAAAAACAGACAATTGGCTTTAAATTAATAATACAGAAATTAAATGTGAATTAAATCCATAATTGAGTGCTGTACTCTCTCTGACTGCAACAGTGAGACACAGTACTCTCAGACATTACATATTACGTTGTGTGTATTAAAAAATAAAATTAACCCCCACACGTAATAATTGAAGCTTATACATGTAATAATTGCCATTTGCCTGTTCCTCTACTTTGGATATCAATGGTACAGTGTGGAAGAATGATTACAACATCAGATTCTACATTTTCTATTATCTTCTATTTATTCTATCTTACATCAACTATTTCTTTCATGTACTGTAAATCAGTGGTTCTCAAAGTGGGGTCCGGGGACCCCCAGGGGTCCTTGGGGGGGTCCCAGGGGGTCCCCAGCAAAATATAGCATAATTTACCACTGTAACCACATTAACTTTGGCTATTAAAAAATAGCAGACATACAAGCTCATAGTGCGGCACTGTTGTTGTTGTTCGCTCAGCCCCGATCGGAAACAAGTGTCTTCCCTCTGTGTGTTCCTGAGTGAGTCTTGAACAAAGGTTGAATTGATTGCATGTTCTTGTCCTCTGCACAGATCGAGCGGCGCATGGAGATGGTGCGTGTGGTGTCGCACAACACACACAAGAGGATGGTCACCTGTCTGCAGGGCCACATCGGAGCCGAGGCAGAAAAACGACATGTAAGTCAATGCTGTGTTGCAAATGATGCCCTTCAATCACAAGCTCCACTTAATGCATTTCCTTTATTCATTTTTGTTAAGCTGTAATGCATTAATGTAAAGATTTGTTAATAACCTGATGTTAATAAATGCTCTTGATGTTGATGTTTGCAGCCATCTGCGATGATCAACAGTAAATGTGACAATTAGACCCCAATCAGACAGAATACAACAAAGATTAAATTGCAGCGTGCCTTGAGCACTCTATGGCCCTCAAAGCACCCTGGACGCCCCCAAGTTGAAAAAATAAAAATTCAACTCAAAGCGAAAAAGGTGGTGCAAGATGCTGTAGACTTCGCAGTGCGGCACCCCCTGTGTTTTGCGGCCTGTAAAATGCATCCTGTCTGATCTATTCTGCTGCTGCTTCTATACATACACCTTATGAAGACCAAATAGTAAGGAGTTCAAGGGTCAGAGCCATTGTGCCCAGACCAAATTTCTGTGATCTTAGAATGTCTTTAACAACCGATAATATTTATTTAATTTCGTCCCATTTTATGATGTCTGGTTTTCAGTGTCTCACTCAGGGACATTGTGTGTGAAATTAACATGTGACTGTTTGGTTGCAGGATGGTCTCTCTAAATGTGAGGCCACCCTGCAGCACCCCCTGACCCCTGTTTTCTGTTTTCTGTTTTTTTGTTACCCACTTCAAAACATGCACCACAGTCCGTCCCACGCCTCTATACAGGAGGAAATGGTCAGGTAAAAAAACAAAAAAACAAACGACAACTAGAGATGATCTTGTTTAGATTTTTGTTGCCCTCACCGCTTCTCATCTCCATATCTCGTCCACCTGCAAGCTTCACTGCCTTCCAATGGGAGTAACTGTGCATGATACTATCGCTTTGGGATTTATACTATGATAAAAAACAGGATATTGGCGCAACCTAATTTTTCTCAGTAGCTTAGGCTATAGGGCTGCACAGTTTGTTCAAAAAGCACAACATTACAATGGATGATGGTTTCCAAACCGTTCGGCTTCTAAATTGCACAAGACTGGAATTTTGTCTCTTAGAGTGCATAGTGCTTTTATAACAAGGTGCCTTTGTGAGATTTTTTTAACTGAGCAAATTTTAAGAGTTAGCACCTAAACAATAGGGACCTGTGTCCATATACTGTATGTATTATAATTAATACAATTACAGTGTTGCTAAAATAGTAGTCTAATATGTTTTTTTTCCTGGATATCGTGCAGCCCTACTAACGTACCTGTAGGTCTTTGTGAACTTTGGCTTTCATAATGAGATGCATTTCTATCATGTAATAGGATTGATTCTCTAGACTAGAATGCACCTCATATTCCATTTTAACATCTGTACAGTAGAATCCTCTGTTAATTTAACTCTGAGAGTGAAAAAAATACATGTCCATTTAATTTGTTAGGGTTAAATGGACCTCAAATGAACATTGAGGATTTTACTGTTTATTCTCCCTCTTGCCTCAAGTAAGGTTCTCTCTGCCTTTGTCTCCGTAACTTTCCAAACTTCCTCTTCAGCCACTGAATTTCAAATGGAAACTTCTTGATGGGTTTTCCATTGGCTTAAGTACCAAGTAGTGAAGGTAGCAAAACCAACACTGGCCTCGGCCACATTTTGAGGCTTTCTGTGGTTTATTTAATTGCTAATCAGTGTCCACATCTCTCTCTCTCTCTCTCTCTCCCTCTCACTCTCACTCTCTTTCTCTCTCTCTCTCTACTTCTCACTCTCTCTCTACCTCTCTCTACCTCTCCACAGAAAAAGCTTCCTCTGACAGCACTATCCCAGGCCATGGTGGATGGCGGGAACCAACTGGGAGAAGACTCTCTGATAGGGTGAGTGACTGGTTGACATCCCAGGCAGCCAATTGAAGCCTTCGCTTGGTTAACTTTTGCTATATGGAGCAGATGCACCCCAGAGAGTGTGAAATAGGAGGCCATGTCTTCGGGGCAAGCAATCACTCTGCCTTTTTTTACCTACCAATCGGGTTCCCTGTAGTTTATAGAATATAGAAGAAGATCAGACGATTCCCTGTTGATAACTGACACGATTCTGTGAGGAAACTGACCGCTGACGGATGAAAGGGGATCCGTTACTGAAACTAGAGAGCAATTCTGCTTTTAAAAACAAAACAAAAAAAGATTGATCCTGGCAAGTCATGAACAGGATCAGAAGCAGAAATGAAATGCTCAGTAAGCTCATCGACATATATAGCCTTGTAAAAGTCTCCCTTTTTACTTAATCACTACCGAGTCTGTGATGGCCATCACTGCAAATTGTACTAATGCAGTACAGATGAAGGCTAAAGCATGAAGGGGGACTTCTGTAGTGGTGAGATTCAGAATTATGTTTGTTCCCTTCCTTCATGATGAGTTTGAGACAAACAGAGAACACATGGAACAGGAGCAGACAGACGTAGACATAGCGGATCTAGAAAGTGAATGCTCCGTGAAAAAATCCCACAGATCCGCCTGACTGTCTCTATAATGTATCTGACTGGAACTAATGAGGAAGAGAAAGTACCTCTGTCAGCCTCTGCCAGGCAGTGTGATGTACACGTTGTCAGACAGGATTATGCAAACATGCTAACACTTTGTGTTTCTAATGCAATAGTTACTAAAAATGTTCAACAAACCTGGGGAACCCCTGGGGGCTTCTCATGGAGACCGTACAATGCTGCACCAATGTTAGATATTGGCTGATAACAATAACCCTTTCCTCAATAATCTCCTTTTCACCTGGATGATAAACTAAATCTAATGAATTTTAGTTACACAACCTCCGATACAATTTAACATCATTGTTTTTTTTTTTTTTTCGACAACATTCCTCCTCCAAATGGAAGCACATGCCTGTGTTTCTTCTTCTTTTTTTCCCCTTCCAAAGGTTTGAAACCTGTCCAAGACAGCTGCATTTAATAACGAAAATCCGGAAAACAAACACAACTCTTTTGTGTACAATCATCCATTCAGGAATGCATCCATATAAAAATCTATCAAGCCTGATTTATACGTGGCTGTACCGAAAATAGACAATCTGCAAACTTTGCAACGCGCTGTTATGAGTTTGTACACCGCCTCTCTCTGGTGAGACGATGGTGTATGACACCAATGTGCAACCAAGTTTAAATCATAATCATTCATTAGCTACATGCAATATATTGATGCATACATTCGTGCAGCCAAAGATGTAACCAGGACTGTCAAGACCCTTGACCCAAATGACAAGCTGGTAATGGTGAACTTACACTGACCTGGTTTAGTTTCCTGTTATTGATTGGTGCCAAAGGCAGAACTGGTGGGACAGATTATTGACAGATACATTGCTGTTTGTGGGAATGAATGGATGAACTCACGATTCATGTTTTCTTTCTTTGTGTGTGTGTATGTGTGTGTGTGTGTGTGTGTGTGTGTGTGTGTGTGTGTGTGTGTGTGTGTGTGTGTGTGTGTGTGTGTGTGTGTGTGTGTTGACAGGAAAATGATGGAGGTGTGTGGAGAGGCAGAGAACCGTCTGGCCTCGGAGTTGATGCAACATGAGCTGCAGCTGGAGAAAGATGTTCTGGACCCCCTCAACCAGCTAGCAGAGGTCCGAAAGTAAACGCACCTCACACCTGGGCAGAACAGGGAAAATAGGCAGCAAAATCTTGAGAAGTGTTAATTTAACTCATGGACCTACAAAGGTCCATTTTTACAGCCTTGTGCCATGGAGGGATGAGTGCCTATTGACTTTAATTCTAGCCTAACGGCAGATGATTTCACTAATTAGCTGACCATAATGTGGCCTGGTTATCGCAGGTGGACATCCCCAACATCCTGAAGCAAAGGAAGCAGTTGGCCAAACTGGTGCTGGACTACGATTCAGCAAGAGCACGGTGAGTCCATCTTTAGTGGTGGTGCATGATCACATGGCATCCCCCTGTCTATCTCAGTGGTTCTCAACCTGGGGGTCGGGATCCCCAGAGGGGTCCCCACATGATTTTGGGGGGGTCCCCAGATGACAGTAAGTGACAATTTAAGGTAATACCTAAAAAAAATTAAGACAATTTGAAAATATAAAAAAAATGTGTCAGACATTGGCCGAATTGTCATATAAGAAAGAGGTAAAAATAGCCGATCTACAAGTTCACAACCGCGAGGCGTTGTGAGCTTGTAGATCGGCTATTTTCACTAAATGTAATACCTACAATTCTAAGTGCTTTTAGAATTGTAGGTACAATTCTAACTGGGGGTCCCCAGTTGAAATATGATTATTTTGGTGGGTCGCGCCTGAAAAGGTTGAGAACCACTGATATATCTGACTCCTGCCTATATAGTAAAATCCTGAGTGTTCCAGGTCTATATGGTTCATTTTCTACACTCTCATGGGTTACAAATGGATACATTAACTATGAGGACTTGACAGTGTTTCAGTGTTGATTTCAGTGTGCCATTGTCTGTCTCAATCATCCTTGTGGTGTTTTCCCCTCTCAACGCAGATGGTTGCAGGCAACCAAGTCGATAATCTCAGGAACCAACACTCAAGCACTGACGGCCAAAGCTGATCTTTTGAAGGAAGAGGTGGATGAAGCCTTGAACAAAGTGGAGCTGTGCAAGGTAACAAGCCTTGCTGGCCTACCAGGTCAATGGTTGGAATCTCCATATTGGCCACCACCATTTCCATAGCTCAAATTTTGTTGACACAGGGAAAGTTATTCCTGGCGGCTTCCTAAAACAATAGTCCAGGGGGAGGCCATTCTGAATGTCTGACCAACAAATCAAGCTACTGTACACATCAGTGAAAAAGGAAGTCTTTAACCAACTGCTGTCAACTTGCTCTGTTTATCTTGCACACAGCCGGGATTGGCACTCGCACTAGTGGGAAGGATCACAGATCCAGGGGAAGCAACAGATTAATAGGCCTATCACAATGATTACATAATTGCCTGAATCGCAATTATTTGAGAGAATCGCTATTTTTTTGCATAATTGTCAATCGTTTCCATGTTGAAAATGTTTCATCCATTTTCAAACGCAGATATACAAACTCACTATTTCTTAACAATGTTGAGTATAAAATAATTGACTATGGCCTATTTTGGCATAATACATTCCATGTGCAAAGTGTTAACAAAGCCTAAAAGCCAAACAAAATGCATTTTAATGTACAATGGAATTACACAATTGAATCGTTAATCTCAATTATTTGTAGGACAATTAATTGTCAAGTCAAATTTGTCACGATCGTGACAACCCTACAGATAAATGGAGAAGAGATCATTTGTTTGATATCTTATATTGTTCCTTCCTTATATTCTTTTGTTGTTAAAAAGTTAAATCTCTATATTCCCATAGTAATCATCGCTATAGAGTATTTGTTCACTAACAGGGAACTCCCCGTCTTTCCAGGTCTTTAGGAAACAGAAAATACTGTACATTTGCGGGTCAGGATATAAATGTTATCCAATCTGGAGAGAGAACCCCACAAAGATCATTTATCAGCTTTGATTTTATAACGTACCAGGTTCAATTTAGTCCTCATACTTTTTTGTTTCATCACTTACAATGTCACTTGTTTATCCTGTATGAGTTCTCTGCCCTGATTAGATAAAATTGGTATGCCTGAAAATATATTTTCTGTTGTGTCTGTGTAAATCTAGTCTGGAGTGTGGTGTATCTCAATCAATTTGTATGTCCTCCTCGCATGACTGTATGTGTAACCCTGCACGATGTGTCAGGTTTTCTGTCCAGGAAATCCAGAGCCTTGTGTTTCCTCTCTCTCTCCCTCTGGCTCACATTGAGACCTGCTGCCAACAACAGGAAGATTTGTGACTCACAGAGAGCGCAAACTAACGGTCTCAGCTGACCGCTAACTACACCCACCACTCTGCTACCTGGCTGACACAGACTCTCTCATATGTGTCAGAGGGGCTGATGGGTTTATTAACGATATGGCAAAACCAATAGCCTGGAAGGGCTTTGTGTTTCTTTATAAAGGGAGACGTGGCAGACCACTTTCCCTTTGTTTGTTCTGTCGAGACAGACAGGAGATATGATGGGGGAGATGAGACTGACGTGTGTTGTAAAGGTTGACCTGGTCAGAACGCTGCTATCACGGAACAGTGCATACCGGTATATGTTTTTGCACAGCTGCAACATAAAGTCAAACCCAAGAAAACATATTTCTAAATATAGAGAGTAAACTGACGTCCACATTTTTTTCTGAGCTGGAGTCATGGGTTTGAATTCAGCTTTTGTCACACGTAGCCTCTTCCCGTTTCTCTCCCTTGCGCTGTCTAATAAAGTGGAAATACTTTTTTTTAATGACAAAATATTATATATAAAGGATAAGGAACAGATAGGTGGTCATTATTGAGAAATAACCCCTGACAGGGTGATGCATCCTGAATGGGTTTATTTCTCATTAATGACTATTATATAACTATAACCATTATATGGCTACTTAAAGAAATCAAGAATTTGCAAACTGCAATCTTTATATAGTAATTGTCATGATTTACCCAGGACTTCTGTTTACCCTATGGCAGACGTCTTTGTTCAGTCAGGCAGTGAGGCATTCTGTTTGTTACTGGCATGTACATTAGTTTCAAATGGAATTTCTCTTAATCTCTTGGTCTGCTTCCAATTGTTTCCTGTATTTTTTGGCACAGGATCAACTTGCAGCTGACATGTACAATTTCTTCTCCAAAGAGGGGGACTATGCTCGCTTCTATGTAATGGTGAGTGTGCCGCATTGACGCGAGCTTCACAAAGCTCCAAGAGTGAGTGTGTGTGCATGATGATTCGTGGGAATGTTCACAGCTGTACACATTAACTGAGAGAGCAGAGAATTGGCCAGCTTCTTATTGACTTTGCTGTCATGTCTTTTATTTTTTTTATAGTGGTTCTCACTCTCTGCTCCCTACGTCCTTCTTTGTCTGTCCGTTTCTTCTCATAACCTCTGACTGTTCTATCTTTCTGTCTATTCTACTCTCTCCTTCAAATTGTCCCCTACAGTATCACTTTCTTTTTGTAAATGGCTATTTATGTGTGTGTGTTGTTCTGTTCTGTTCCATTCCCAGCTTCTAGAGGCTCAAGCTGATTACCACAGAAAATCTCTCACTGTTCTGGAGAGTGTCTTGCCAACCATCCAAGCACAGCAAGGTACTGTACAACACATACACACAAACTCTAACACAGACTTTACACACTTTCCCCTGAACAGCACAGCACTGCCATTCTGCTCCACCCCCCTCCCCAGCCCCCTTTTTTCCCCTCAACTTTTTTTTTACAATGACGAACTGTGCAGAACACCACCCGACCCCCTTTTATTCCCCCACACAGCACAAAATGCACCGCCAGCACCAACACTGACCCAAGACAACTCCTGTGTCCCTTTAGTTTCAGTAGCGTGTGTTGTCCCCATCCCCCACTCCCACCATCCCGCCTTCCTCAAAGCCTCTATCATACTGTGCAGGTCTAAAAAGCTCCCTTCAGTACCGTAAAGGTTCTGACCGAGCACAACAACAGGAACCTTCGGCGGGCAGAGAGCTGACGGGCTTTCACTCAACAGAGGAAAACATTAGCCCGCTCAAGTTTAGCGGAGAGATGTTAACGCTGCAGTGCTGCTTTGTGGTCTCATGTGTACTACTGTTCACTGAAGGCCTGTTTGATGGCAGATCCGGCTCGGCCGAGGCCAACTTTGAACGCCACAAGCGCGCCACAGATATTCGCCAAAAGCCAGAGTCGCTAAGGATACGGCTGTTTTGTTTCAGCCTCTCCGTCCCATAGCTGTCGCTTCTCTCACTCACTCCTTCTCTGACTCTTTCAGTCTTTGTGGTCGTAAAGTCTTGTCTTGTTCTTTGGAGCTTGTTTTTCTGCGGTAAACACATGTGGTCCTTTTACCAGACGAGCCTGCTGGCCTCCCAGCATGTGGCGATGACTCACAAACTCCATACACGCGCACACACACACACACACACACACACACACACACACACACACACACACACACACACACACACACACACACACACACACACACACACACACACACACACACACCTTCTCACATCACTCCCACCTGGGCTTTACTTCAACCCCCTGACTCAACTCCACCCAGTTCCCTCTCTCTCACATGCATGCACGCACAAACTTTTGTAGTGAAGTTGTGAACACAGCAGTGCACTGTGTGTACAATTTATCTGACAGTGAAAAAACACATGCATGAACCTGACAAGCCTGAAAATAACCGATCTACAAGCTCACAGCACATTGCATCACGACGTGTTGTGAGCTTGTAGATCTGCTGTTTTCGATGCGATATATACCCTGTCGTACGACAGGGTATATATCAACATTACCTGTACCATTCTTTAATTTGATATAGAAAATATAGTATAAATACAATATTTTAAAGTTTTTGTCTTAAGAAATAAATAAATAATCATTATAGTCATTTATCTGGAATCTAATTTTGTAAAAAGATGTCTTATGGGGATCCCAGTATCGTGAATCGTGACGAATCGTGGGTTGAGTGAATCCTTACATCCCTAGTGTTGGTGACTTCTGTGCAGTACTGTACTGTACTGTACCTGTCAGTCCAAGTTGACACTTGGACTGACAGGTACAGTACATAGTGACATACATGGGATGAGGACAGCAGGGCTGTTAGACTTGAAAACAAGGCAACAACGTATTGATAGCAGTTAATGCATTGTTGCCTTATAACAGACTCATTTGTGAGTCTGTCAAGTTCAGTGTCTGTCTGTCTGACTGACTGACTGACTGACTGACTAAACGGTTAATTACTGTAATACTTACAGTCTAATAACTTCATCATTCGACCGTCTATTACTGCTCTTGTTTATTATTCTATTATACATTTTATTCTTCACTGAGACCCCAAGAAACAGCAAAATGTAAAAAAAAACATTATTTGGCTCACCGCGCTGTTTTTGCTTTCTGTTTTTCTGTTTTTGCTCTCTCTCACTCTCTTCGGCTGTCTGTCCATCAAGACTCTTGGACAGAAAAGCCGGCATTTGGAACTGCCTTGGAAGAGCACCTGAAGCGCAGCAGCAGAGAGATCGCTCTACCCATAGAGGCCTGTGTTATGATGCTGCTGGAGACCGGCATGAGGGAGGAGGTACGGGATCAGGGAAGGGACACGAGGGATGCAATGGATGCTTGTGATGATAATTTGTTAGGTTCACAAGCATGAACATTAGTTTATCCTGTGCCTCTATACCAACCATGCACCTCATATTTTTGCACATTTTTGGTTGGAAAATGTAAGTGCTCGAACCATCCAATGACGAGAAGAAACAGGGAAACGGTGGCCGGTGTATTATTCTGCTAATCCTCGAATGGAGGAACATTTTAGCAACTGCGGTGCTGTGTGAGAAGTGAGAACATTGTGTCTAAACTGTGTCTTTGTAAGAAAAGCTCATTTCGGTGTGTCCATTTCCAAAAGAACCCATGACCCATGAAAAGACCCATTGTGTTTTAATCACTTGAACCCCAGCATCCCTATTGTAGGGAGAACATTAGTCAAAAATAGCAGATCTACAAGTTCAATTTATTTTTGCCGAAGAGATTTGGTTTAGATGGAAAAAAGCAGTCCAAGTACAGCTGTAGCTCAGGTCCATTTTACTGAGAGTAGAGGGTTTAAGTGGTTAACATCTGGTCTCTCACCGCCAGAGTTTTGCCGGTCCTGTCAGTCCTGCATGTCATTCAAATAGGCTGTTGTATAGCGCTGTGCACAGTTGCGTGGGACCACGCCTGTCATTAGTGGTTCCCTCTGTCAACGGAGTGAACGGACGTAACTGAAACCAATTGTTTGTTCCCATGAACATCTTCAGTCTGGAGTTCATGGGCGAAGAGATGAACTGTAAACAGGGGGAAAAAAATCCTCCTTTGATTTCCGTAACACTCTTTCCCACATTCGGAGAAACTTGTCAACCACTTGTGCTGTAATAATGATTCATGATATGTTTGTTTTTGATGACTCCTCCCTTCCATCAGATTTAGAATACAATGGAATATACACGCCTCCTGTCCTTATGCATCAGATGTGCGTGTGCGTGTGCGTGTGTGTGTGCGTGTGCGTGTGCGTGTGCGTGTGCGTGTGCGTGTGCGTGTGCGTGTGCGTGTGCGTGTTGAGTGGCCATGAGGAAATTCCTCCTGACTTTATACAGGCCTATTTTAACGTTAGAGCCTAGGTGTAGCATTACGGTCAGGTTAAGGTTAGGATAAGGATAAGGGTTAGGCATACAGTGAGGGTCAGGTTAAGGTTAGGATAAGGGTTACAGCTGTGCTAGTGGTGGTGAGGATTAGGGAATGAATGTAGTCAATGGAAGGTCTTCACAAGTATGGTAACACAAACGTGTGTCTGTGAGTGTGTGAGAGAGTGTTTGTGTGTTTTTAGTGCATACCACATTATTTGTCCTCCCATTCATTCCCTAGTGAGCCCGGGCAGTGTCAGTGTGGTGTGAGGACAGGCTTGGTTTTGTATGAAAATGAAAGCTGTGCTATGAGTGGCAGGGTGTCTTTGTTTACATGTAGGCTATGCATCTGTGTGTGTGTGTGTGTGTGTGTGTGTGTGTGTGTGTGTGTGTGTGTGTGTGTGTGTGTGTGTGTGTGTGTGTGTGTGTGTGTGTGTGTGTGTGTGTGTGTGTGTGTGTGTGTGTGTGTGTGTGTGTGTGTGTGTGTGTGTGTGTGTGTGTGTGCGCGTGCGTGTGTTTTAAGACTCATTATGTGGCACAGGGAGGATGAGGGAATGTGTTGAATCTGTACCAGGGCCTGTCTAAAATCCTCAGTGTTAACATTGAGTATTTTACTGTGTTTAAACTAAGGCTTGCCATAAATGTGTCGATACAGGGTCCTGTCCTGTTTGCCTGTAGATCATCCATTTTATTGTGTGTGTGTGTGTGTGTCAGGGTCTGTTCAGGATCGCAGCAGGAGCCTCCAAACTAAAGAAGCTGAAGGCTGCACTGGACTGTTCGACGTCCCAACTGGAGGAGTTCTACTCTGACCCCCATGCTGTCGCAGGTATGCTCCAACCCAAATGCTACCGTCATATTTGCCCAATCTGTGCTGAGCTCAAGTTAAAATCTATCTGTCTGTCTGTCTGTCTATCTATCTGTGCATGTGTGTGAAATATATTTTGAATGTACTTTCTAAGTTTGGCTTCACCTGACTTAGACTAGGAACTAGGACCACTATGATTTAAGAATTGATATATGGTTTTATGCCTTGTATAAAACACAAATCATAGAATGCTGTGTCTTATTTTTCTCATGCTGTGTGTGCAGGGGCGTTGAAGTCTTACCTTAGAGAACTCCCTGAACCTTTGCTGACCTACCATCTCTATGATGAGTGGACCCAAGCATCCAGGTAAGAATGGAAGTCAAATATCTCTTTAGCTTTTAATAATATAGACATTCCACAGCCTCCAAGTGAGGTGAAAATGCATGTCTGACTGTTGTACTTTATTGAAACCTGCACATGACAGGAAATTTGTGCTTAGCGTATGGATATCTGAGATATTTACCATATTCATGGGTGTGGCCCTGTTCTATATCTGGTCTCATGTGCTCTATTCAACCAGTGAAAGAACAGAAATTGTTACTGTAACTCAAAAGAGAATGAAAGGAAGGGAAGGGTTCTATTGGAAAAACTGATGTTTATTCATCTTCTATGTATAGAGAGTGGATGTGTATGTCTGTTGTAATTTGTTTAAAATGTGTAAGGTCCCCCTGTGGTGAATGTGAGGTCCTGTTGTCCCTGAACCGTGAGCAGCAGTACTGTATGTGCTTACGTCACTGTTTGAGTTGTTGATAACTTCCTGCACCAAGGTCACCAAGCACATTCCTGGTCTTTAACCCAGTGGATCTCAGCTTTGGTCCTCTTCTCAATCTCTCCCTCTCCTCCTTCCAGTGTGTCGGACCCAGACAAGAGGCTTCAGGCCCTGTGGGTGGTGTGTGATCAGCTGCCAAAGAACAGCAAGGCCAACTTGAGGTACCTGGTTAAGTTCCTGGCCAAGCTGGCCCAGGAGAGCGAGGTCAACAAGATGACCCCCAGCAACATCGCCATCGTCCTGGGACCCAACCTGCTCTGGGCCAAGACCGAGGGGTGAGAGATGGTGGAAGGAATGCGAGAATGTCCATTCTGTAACTGTAAGGTTGTCGGTTCAATCCCCTTTCTGGCCATCGATTAATCATGTGTAACCTTGAGTGAAACACAGGGCAGTGTGTGCAGGTTTTCATTCCAACCAATATCTACATAATGTTTCCGCACCTGGTAATGCTGGTTTTCCATCCTACCAGCTATGTTGCATTCACCTAGTGTCCTACAGTAGGTCTTAAAGAGCTGGTGCCATGTTTTTGCACTTTTTCTGTTTTTCATGTGTCTATGAGGTTGATAGAACTTCATTAAGCCCCCCGGTGGTGGTTTTATGGTGGTTTTATGGTGTCTTCTCTGACTATTTGGAGTTTCTTCCTGGAGGCTGAAACCTTGAGGGTCAAACGTGCCAATAGAGAAACAGCGATTTAGTAACATACCCTCCCCCTCATTATCATAACACAGCAGGTGTGGGCATGAGGAGGAGGAGGGACAGGTGGGTGGTGCTAAGGTGGTGGAGGAGGTGCTAAGGTGAGAACCAGGTATACTTAATGAACTGGAGGCGTGTCCACATAAAAACATAATTTTAACAATTTGTATACTTTTTTGAAAAAAATCTTCCTCCTAGTATAACCATAATACCTGATTATGTTTTAGGGGGGGGGGGAATCACTGAAAATCACAGCACCCCGTCTTTAACTTTTACGAGGTGCAGTCAATTTCCTGTTAGGATAGAAAACCAGCAGTAGGTGTTAGAGATTGCAGAGGACTAGGGTTAAAGCCAATTATACTTTGTAACACGGCTGACAAAAATGACATATTCTCAGCGTATAAAAAAGTGCTGAAGTATAATTTATGTCTTCGGAACCACTGCTCTACACTTCGGAGCCCCACCCTGTCACTCTAGATAAGAGTGGCTGTTCTACGACTAAAAAGTTAAAGGGAGGGTCGGAGGAAGGAACATGAGGAAGTAGCGATGATGAGGCAGACGAAGGGATATAATTCACTGGCTAGCTACTGTGTGTATACACCAAAGAAGAAGTATGCCTTCCCCTGTGGATATCACAGTCTAAACAAAGAGAGTGGACAACATGGCAGGTTTCTTAAGAACATACTCTCTGTTATTGTAGTGAAGACCAACCTTTTTATGTGGGAAGGCATCCTAATCCTGGTTAGGGTCAGGATTAGGCATTTAGAGGTGAGGTTTATGGGTTGAGGTTAAGTTGAGCCTGATTTATTCTTAGTTGTGCACCAGTGAATTTTGGCGTTAGGGTTAAAAATTGTAAAACTGCCATTCAACTTAACACTTAACCTGCCAGAGTTATTTCAGATTTTTTTGCACAGTTTTCTGCCAGAGATTTTTCATTGAAATAAAAAAAAACATGTTTTTAAAATGTATTTTAAAAACGCATATATGCGTTATTGGCAGGCAAGTGATGGATTCTAAAGAACGCATATATGCGTTATTGGCAGAAAATGAGTTAATTGTCACATCACAGGTTTACAGAAGGGGGTGAAATTCATTTTTGCACAAGCTCAATTTTTTGTTTTAAGAAAGGGACAAGAAGAAAAAGGAGGAGGGAGAGCAAACAGTAAAGAAGCATAGCCAAAACTAAATTTATATCTAAATTATATACACATAATGGTGGGATAGGCATTCATAAATTGACCATCTTAGAATGTTGATGTCCTCACAAGTATAGTAATACAAAGATGTATGTGTGTGTGTGTGTGTGTGTGTGTGTGTGTCCAGGAGTCTGGCCGAGATGGCTGCAGCTACCTCTGTGCACGTTGTTACCATCATAGAGCCCATCATCCAGCATGCGGACTGGTTCTTCCCTGAGGGTGAGGAAGAAAGCCCCCCTGGGGCCTCATCATGTAGAATAAAATGACCTTTTGATTTCATGCTATGTCATTATTTTAAAGAATACAATTTAATCGCTTAGGCGAGAATTTTCCAAAATAGCTAACATAGCAGATCTATAAGCTTGCGTGTGAGTGTAAAATAGGATAAAATTAGAATGAAAACAAGCAGCTGGATTTTGGAGATGAATATTTGTATATTATAATATAATTACAGTAATTAATATGATTATATAGTCATTAAAATGGAGAAAGAATGGAGTGTGACTAGAGCCAAGGCTAGCTGATAGCTATTTTCCAGGGGATGAAAGAATGGCTGCACATGGTCATATCCTGTTCCATGAATAATCCCTGGAATTCAAGTACATGAGAGCATTTTATTTCATTTCAAGTCAAAACAACTGTTGGTTTTAGAAGTAGTCAAGTCCTCAATATAACATACAAGATGTTCATTTAACCCGTTAAACCTGGTCCCCCAAGGCCCTATCCTTTTTCCCCTCTACACACAAATCTCCTCGCCTAAGATAGCTGATGTACAAGTTCACAACTTATTGCGATGCGTTGTGAGCTTGTAGATATTCTTTTTTAGCCGAACGTTAGCCATTTTCCCCACAATGTTCACCTTTTATGTCACACCCTGAATACTGATCTTAGGGTTCATCTAGTTAAAGGATTTTGGTCCAAAAAAATATCAACGCTAATAATTACAACTCCTAATCAGCCATCAATATCAACTACGGTAATCCTTATATAGCTGTTATCTACTGACGCGTGACATGAATGTGGTTTTGCTGTAGATGTGGAGTTCAACGTGTCTGGCATATTTGCCATGCCCACCCCTCCTTCCAACCACAACAACCACAACCACCTAGACTACGACTGCAGCACCATTGAGAGGAAGAGACCTGGGAGCATGGTGGGACCAGACAACGACACACCTCGCAAAGACAGGTAAACAGCCAGGAGAACCACACAGAGGTGTCCCTGGGGCCCAACCGGGGTCCTGAATGATATGTTGCTGTTGGCATGTGATCCAGAATTCCAAACATCACTCCTGTCTACTATTCACACTCATCACAGTGGTCAGCTAAACACTAGGGCAGCTGGTTTTTAATGGCGGGTGTTTCCTATCTTGCTCTCTTTAGGCCTGAAGCTATATATCAATATTTATAACCAGCGAACCAACCAAGCCAGCTAATCTGTCTTGTACTGGAATTGCATGACGAACCATTATTAGAATTGTCATAGCAGTGCCAGATTTGTATATTGAACAGTAAAACACATCTGTCTCGGAACTGAAACATTAAAACTCCTGACGGCAACATCAAAACACCTGACGGCCGCAAAGGGAGCCAAACGATTCAGCATTAGCTCAGCTCATGTAGTTAAAAGTTGCCCTATTAATAAATTAGCCCCCTTTAGTTGTTTTGGTATGTGAAATTTGTCTTCTGCATTTACCCCATCCTAACTATTAAGAGAGGAGGGGAAGTGCCATTAATATGGCACCCAGGGATTTCCAGTAATGAATGACGTATGGAATAATAGACTGTGATGATGATTACTTTACAATTTATTTGTTTTGTCTAATCTAACCAAATCAGTAACAATGATATGTGCTTAATTGTGTGATTAATTGTCCTGTGAAATGTGGGTGCTGAAACTGGTATTTTTCCTAGTTTTCCTTAACTGTGGCCTTTCTTGTGCTTAAATTAATTAATATATAATTCCTGTAATATTGCTTCATAATCTATCCTGACTACACTTTGGGGTGTGTGTGTGTGTGTGTGTGTGTGCGTTTCTCTTAACCTGGTGGATTTTGGAGCTTTCTAATTTTCTAATCAGAGCTGCGGTGTCTTTCTCTCCTTTATTGCCTTTCCCTCTCGTCTCCATGTAGCATTTCTAACAAGCATTCGGACCACACCCTCCGTAGAGGCAGCAACACCTTAGGTAGAAAGCAGCATGCCTCACCTGCCTTCCAGCCTCCATTACCCCCCGTGGAGGCTGCAGGGCCGGGGCATGGGGCTGGGCAGGTGGCCCACGCCGTGACAGAGCCCCAGCCCCCAGCCCCCCCATGGGGCTCGGGCTCATCTGAACCCTGCCAACCTAGCTTGGCCCAGAGCATGGCTGCTCTAGCAGCAGCCCAACAGCTTCTAGCCCAGCACACTGAGGAGCTCAGGTAAGGGGCTGCTTGTTTGCCACTGGGGTGGGAAGGGAGGACACAGCATGCCATACAGACATGCAATTACAAAGTACAATGAGAGGAAATGTATTCAATTGCACGTGCAGGAAATACATGAAAGACCTCTGGAAGAAAAAACAAACAGAAAGGACAACAGTCCTTCCAGATTTTGGTTTGTGTTTAATGGATAAGATCAGTCTGATCAATCATTTTGTCTAAAAAGGAAGCAGAGCTCAATATTAAGCCGAGGCTTGCAGACACAGCAGTTTACTTTTTGTTCACTTTGCGCCTCTCTGGCAAGGCCGTCAGTCTTAAAACAGCTCCATCACTTGTAGCAGACACAGGCTCCTCTCACTGCCCTCACTGCCCACTGAAACAGCAGCAACAATGGCTGCTGTCACGTCTTAACATTCCCTCCCAGGCCGCTGTCCTCCAAATGCCTCCTCCCTCCCTAAAACACTGGCATCAACTGGAAACTGGGACTCAACTGCTCCGAGATGGGAGCCTGGACGTTGGTGCTTCTTATGTAACGATTGAAGGGTGTCTTTGAGTCAGTCAGTGAAAGGAGGCCATTCAGAGCGCAAGGCATTTCAGACAGATAACTCCATTCAGTTCCAGCATTCTTATTGATCCTACAGGCTGAGCTGGAAAGGTAAATTCAGGAAAGAGGCACACTCTCACAAATGTGGTTAGATAAGGCTTCTTGTAAAATAACTTAACCACTTAAAAATATAAACTGCTCAAAGAAATGTAGGGAACACTTTGGTCCCTTAATATTTTGAGTTTTCATGAACTGTGTACATACTGCTAACAAAAACTGCTCAAATGAATTAAGGGATCAAAGTGTTCCCTTAATTATTTTGAGCAGTGTATAATTAGTTGACCGCAGTGCCCCATGTCTATACTAGGCCCCCTCTTTTTCCCTCTACACCAAATAGCTTTGCAAAACAAGCTCACAATGCGCAGCGTTACAACGCGTTGGGAGCTTGTAGACTGGCTGTTATCGCCGAACGTTCGCTCCAGAAAAGGAACGCTAGAGTTCTTGTGGTTAAAGCACAGACATCAGATCACAGGTTCCACACTGTGATCTGATGTCTCTATGTCCAATGATTATCATCCAGCATTTTGAAGAGCTCAAAGTTTGAACAGGTGATTCCTCTCTCTCCAGCAACCCGAAGCTACGTGACCCCACCTCCACTCCCACCCCTCTGCTGCAGAGGAATGGCTCAGCAGGGGGGCTAAGTGGAGGGGCCGGGCAGTTGAGTGTGGGGAACCCCGGGGCCGGACCCATGGGGCCCAGTCCTCACATGATGCGCCGAGGTGAGCAATTCAAATCTGCACAAGATATACCAGAGACATACTGTATTATCTTCCATCATAAATTGGACACCCTTCTCTTTACACACACCCCTTTGCCCCCTTATTTTTTCTTCAATCCCTTCTGCCTCCTGTATTTGCTCTTTTCATTATTTTTGTGAAGGAGGCCGATGCACACCTCAAAGGTTGGCGACAGGTGCGTAAGTAAAAAATGCACAATTTAGGAGGAGATCTCTGATGGTTAAATCAAAAGAATAGGACCCGCACACCGCTTCGGTCGTTAGACCTTCATCAGGACAAACAATTGTCTGTCCTGATGAAGGTCTAACGACCGAAACGTAGAATAAAGAGCTACATAATTTTTTGCAAGTTTCTGACAGTTAGCGGGTCTTATTCTTTGATTTGACCATCAGAGATCTCCTCCTCTCTTGTCATTATTACCACTGAACATCCCTTTTATCTGATCCCTACTGTTTTCTATGCACTATTGTTTTGACCTTGTACTCCTTACTATTGCGTGTTTGTTAATCTAGGCATTGGAGCTTATTCTGCAGTTGCACTTGTACATCGCTCTGGACAAGGGCGTCAGCTAATGTCTAAAATGTAAACAAAGTCCTCTTTGTACTGTGTACAGCAGTAGCCACCGCAGAGGTCCCTGCATTAGTACTGCAGACAAGTCATTATTCAGTGTTTAGTGCAGTAGACCCAAATTAGTATGAGTTCACACAAAAACTCAAATGTCTCAACCAACTAGCTAACAGACCGTTGTCTTGTAACATCCAACTTCCAAACAATGTCTTTTGGCTGTTGGATAAGTTGAGTAAGCAGCTTGGAGTAATGATTGGGAATCAAAGGCCACATCTGTGCTCCACTTTGTTTACTAGTTAGAGAACAGGGAAGCAAATCTATGACTGTACAGGCTCCAGGAGCTACACTATGTGACTTTGTTATTTGTCTCACTGAACTGCAGTGTATAAACAGGATTTAATTTAATTGACCTCCTGCTGAAACGTGAAACAAAGACCAGTTAGTCGTTGGACCATACTGCATTGTCCTTGTTCCTGCATAGAACACGTGAAATTATTTTAGTCTTTGTAAATGTTGTTATTAATCGTGTTAAAGTCTTTATTAGCATCTTGGTGAACTTGACACAGAGGAACATAAAGGACACTTGCTGCTTTAAACTTGATGCAGTTGGGTGAAAAGTTAAACATTTTAGGTTGTTTGTTCAAGAAGGAAATTTGTTTTTAAGGTACCTTGTTTGGTCAGATTTCAAAGGAAGCATATCAGCGTTCTTTAGGTAGTGTACAAACACTTCCACAAACCCTACACCACTGTTTCAGCACAGAATCATTTAGATAAGATTAGATAATTCTTCGTTGTGTGTTGGTACAGAAATTAACTTTTTATGTCCCAACACACAATACTGCATAAACAAGACAGGGTCCAATAACTGCGTGGCTTCATGTGGCCAGTTTGTGACGTCAGTCACCTACTGTATGATGTATGTGCCTTTGCCCCACCGTTGCTCCTCTGTTTGACTGCTAGTGTTCCAGTATAGTCCCAAGTTTTTCTCTCACAACCTCAATGCTGATGCATTGTTTGCACCTACAAGACTGTTGCGGACACCGCCATGCCCCCCAAACACCCGTATGTGTCTCTCAAAGAAAGACGACTAGCGTCTTTCAGAGCCATGTACTGTAAAGAACCCCAGAGCATAAGACAGACCATGTTACAGAATAAACATATTATATGTTATAGAATAGACATAGACAAGGTTAAGAAACTATAACCTTCCTTTCCTCTGAACATTATTACTAATTGAACATCCGGATCCGCGGATCCAGTCCGGGTTTCTTCTTTATAAAAATAGAAAAATCAACAGGAAGTAACATTTTTTATTCAAAAAAAAAAAAAAACAGTACTGGGTTTGGTGATGTTCTATATTGTCTGAATCACCTTTGTTTGTGTTTGTTTATGTGCTAAAAGAGTGACTTTGAGAGCTGTTTAACCATACAATGTAAGTCAACGAGGAGCATATTTTGAATTATCCATTCATGGAGCAATTATTTTTGATTTCTTGTCCACCTTTGGAGTTACATCATGGCAAGGGAACTACACAACCCAAACCTCTACCAAAGTGGTCTTGCCCTTTAAAAGTCAGTAAGTCAGTACTCAACCCACAATACATAATAAACCAACTAACATAAAAAAGGCAAAAAATATATAATAATACATTAATGCCACAATTATCAGAAATGTGAGGGCTCTATAATGCAATCTTAAGGGTTTGTAATGTAACTGTTCAGCATACTGATAATGCTCTTCACCTTCCAGGTACCAAGAAGCCAGCTCCTGCCCCTCCTAAGCCGACCAACCCTCCTCCTGGCCACCCCACTAGCTCGACCAACCACCACCCTTCCTCTACAGGCTCCTCCCAGTCTATCAGCCCTACCCCTCGACCCCTCTCCAGCCACTCTCCCACCTCGCCCACCTCCCCTACCCCACTGCAGCCCTGTGCCACACCCAGGCGCCACTCCAACAACCAGACCCCCATCCAGGCACCAAACCATCCGCCCCCGCAGCCTCCCACCCAGGTCAGCCCTCCAAGCCAGCCTCGGTCACTTACCCAGCTCGCCACAGACCATCACCAGGGAACTGACCATTCACCACCAGGTACCCCCACCCCTCCAGACACCCCTCCGCCTTCCACTGCTGCCGCCAGCCAAGACAGCCCCGCCGCTGCACCTCCTCCGTCCCCCTCTCCCTTCCAGTCAGGCTCCCTCCCACGGCCACGACCCGTTCCCAAGCCTAGGAACAGGCCCAACATCCCGCCTCCGCCCCAACCCGCCACAACAGCTAGCGATACCAATGGGATCTGTGCAACCGCTTACAAGATTATGGGTGAGTGTCATTGCCTTTGTAAAGGTTGAGGTTAATTTTATTGCTCATTTTTGCCTCCTGTTCTCACATGCCATTAATTTGCGATAACAGTGGGCATTCTATCTCAAGTGAAACGTTCTTAATTCTAATTATCGAAACTTAATTGTGGAATACAATTGTATACAAATAGTTGTGCAGCCCTACGAAAAAGTTAAAATATAGTGTGTGTGTGTGACGTGTGTATAAAACACAGTCAAATTGGACCAATTGTACGTATAATGAAAATAATCCACTGATACACTAACTTTTGCGTTAGCAAAGCTTTTGTTTAGATGTGATGCTGAATCTTGCTGCTATCTTTCTTTTGTCGTCAGTCTTGTTTTGAACAAATAGAATGTGTTATAAGTCAGTGGACTCCAGTCATGTTCCACGGAGGACTGAAAATATTGAAGCTTATTGGTTGCTTGTGCTGTCGTCTGTATAGTCTGTACTCTGTAAGCGTTCCTTCAGCCCTCAGCCCTTCGTGGGGCATACAGTATGAACAGCTGTTCTCTCTCTCTCTAATAATGTTGTATTGCAATGCGTCCACAGGTTAAAAGGAGCACTTGTGGAAAGGTTTGTTGTTAATTGGACCTTACATTTGCAGCTCGTGCACTTTTTTGTTTATCTTTTGCAACATTTATCACCCTGGGCCATTCTTGTTTGCCTGCCTGCTGTCTACACAGACACCATGGTCACAAATCATTAACCTCCATTCCAAATGACTGAAATGTCTTTTCAGTAACATTATTCACCAAGGGTTTGCAACTGACAGCAAGGTGTTGATGATCGATTTATCAATACAATGATTTATTTAGCTAATTCAGTCATTTGAGTTTCAGCGTGTCATTTTCAAACCCTAAACACACCACAGTAAGGTTTTAATCACTGCAGTTTAGTCAGAATACTGTATATGAGAAATTCTACATATTGATCTGAGTATTCTCCTCATAATGAGCCTCCAAATTTGTACAACAAACACTCAGTATGAATCATGTTTAAGTCTGTAATGCATGCCTATGACTTGAGATGCTTTGTACCTGCTATGTATTGCCTAGTGCCTGTGGTTCTCAAACGTTTTGATTTTAAGGACCCCCCCTCATTGAGAGTGTACATCTGGAACCAAATGGACCCTTATGGGTCCATTTGATTTGAGTTACAGACATGTACGGGTCCATTTGGAACCCTCTCGAGAGTGTACATCTGGAACCAAATGGACCCTTATGGGTCCATTTGATTTGAGTTACAGACATGTACGGGTCCATTTGGAACCCTCTCGAGGAACCCTGAGGCTCCCTGGAGACTTTGAGAACCACTGGTCTAATGTACCATATGAAGTCAGAGTGCATAACGGCCTGCATGCTTCCAAGCATCCAAAGCTTAGCACAATATGCACTCTGCTAAGGCTTGCAAGGATCAGCTGTTTGGTTTCCCTGTCTTTGGTCTAGAATGGGGTTGGTTATTGTTAGGCTTCAGTTAATTCTATGCACTTTTTAATCATACATAGTCATATTCTGCTGTTTTATATATTTAAAAAAAACATTTTCTTCTTTCATAAAGGGGGAACATTGAGTATGATTCGTTCTTCTTTTGCAATTTATTGGTCACTTTAAACAATTATGATTTCCATCAATTACGATATACTTTATCAGCTCAATAACCAGCCCTATTTCAGATTAGCAAGACTATTATTTCAGTTATTCTGTCACCTCAGCTTACCACAACTTGTTGCACGTTGATGGCACTCTGGCCAAACAGCTCCACCTACTGTTAAATGACAAATCTGTCACACTTGTTTGATTGCAGAACCTTGCATTTTCCATTTGTTTAGCAGATGGAAACTATCATATTTGTTGAATGGCACAAATGGTATATTTGTCTCTTCAGAACATGGAATCCCTTAAAAGAATAATTATTTGTTTTTTAGTTTTGTTTTTTGAGTTGTACATGTACAGTAAATGTGGGCATGTAGTGTAATAATTACCATGTCAAGATATGTGTTACATAATGTGTGGTTGCATCATCACACCTCATTACTTGTAATGCATGAGAGAAGGGTTTGTCCTAACTTACTAACTGTACAGAGTTGTCACAGCATGCAGCTTTGATTATGGCAGCCATAATATGAAACTAATTATAGTAAATGTCTAGCCTGAGTGAGCTTAGGTAATTCCCCCAATTTTATGGCTATTATTCTGCATTATTGTGGTCCATAATTAAATGTATGACAAGTTCTTCACATCACAAGCACCCCCAACTACAGGACATTCAGTTTGCAGGAAGACATGCCATGCAATACCTGCTCACAATAGACAAAAGGCACATCAAATATAGGCGACACGATTCATTGAATAATAAGTGCAAAAATGACCCAGGAAGTACAAGCATTAGAGGGAGAGTCTAACTTACATGGAAAAAAGAGAAAAAGATTGTCAAATGTAAGTACGTACGGTATATTGGCTTTTCGGAAGTAAAGAAAAGAAAAGAAAAAAAGGCTAGTTTTCCAGGCTAAAACAAGTTGACCCAAAGAAAATGGATAGAGACACCACTTTGGGTCACACCAGTTAACAAAAACACTTGCTTTTTGGAGTTTGACGTGACTGTTGTCGTGTTCTTTTCAGACCCAGCCATGTCCTTTAAGGGGCTGACTCGAGCCCTGGTCCCCGAGCTCGCTGTGGAGCAGCAGCCCGCGACCACGACCCCCACCTCCTCCTCACTGACCCCTCCCAAAGACTGTGACCTGGACTCGGAGAGTACCGTCCTATGAAGAAAGGAGAGCGGGAGGGACAGAACACACCTCCACACCTTGAGTCCACCTCCACCCATTTCTCATCCATTGTCCATCATCCTCCTCAATCACTACACTGCCCCCCAACAGATACACAAACCTGCTGTTTTCTTCCCCACTCACGTGTAACACAACACGTATACACATACACATACACATACACATATACAGTACACGCGCACACACACACACACACACACACACACACACACACACACACACACACACACACACACACACACACACACACACACACATATACTGCCGACACCATACTCCACTCCATACCAAATCAAGACAATCGGCTCCTAAACAGTAGAATTGGGGGGGTCTCCTCCCTTTTAGCACCCTTACCTATACGATTGTAACGGTAGCACTGGCAAAGCCCTTCATGTAGCTTTGTCGAGTTTTAGATGACCCGCAGCAGTAAAGAGCTCAGCTGCTTTCTTTGGAGGAAAACTGCATGTCTTTCTCCAGGGCGCCTGAATAGACATGACTAGACGTTATGGGTTTCATTTGGAAAATGTGGACTGATGAGGCTTCTTTGGCTATTTTGGTGTGAGGTGTGAGTTTTTGTTTTGTATTTTTTTTAGGTGTTGTGGGAAAAATGGCCTTAGAACAATAAATAATGAAAGGTATTTCTGCAGCACTTGGGGACAGGGGACGATAGAAATAAAAATGTTAGCAAAGTGAAAGTGTTGTTGCTGAAGTGTAGCTGGTGACTGCAGGCTTCCAGTCATCTCAAACACTTTATTTTTCCTTTGTCCCCCATCATGTTTTTGTATGAAACCTGACCGTTGCTCTCTTTATCTTTATCTCTTGTATTTATTTACAAAAACACACATTCCCTGTGGCTTTATGTAATTATGCAGTCTTTGAAATCAAAATAATGCCTTACTGGTTCCTACTAGAACCATATAATGATACTTTACTGTATGGAAGAGTCAGAAAGTTCATTAATACTTCAGTATTTACAAGGAACTGCTGTCACTTGGCAACACGAATAGTTTGGGGATGTATGAAGAGGCCAATTTACCCTGCCTGTGATAATACTGTTGTTGTACACCAAAGCTGTATGTTTAAGATATGTCTTGGATGTTCAGTATGACTTTGGGTTCCACAAATAGGAGGGCTACGTTGCCACACAGTGACACATGAAACGCCCATTGCCCTGCAAAGCCTACAGTACGTTGCTTCATGGCAGGGTTTCAATTGTAAATACTGACTACTCTTCCTTCCATGACTTTTCTTATGTAATCTAAAAATCCAGGAGCAGTCATAGAAGGATGAGCATAAAATGTTCATATGGCTAGAATAAAATAAAAAAAAAGCCTTTCTAGCAGGCCATCAGTATTTCACCTCTTTATCTCCACTTGTTCTGTCTGGCGTTGCCAGGGCATTACGAGCGACGGACTCTGTATGAAATGAATGTTGGTAAAAGGATGATTTTCAAGGCGCTTGCCCGCTAACTCATCCTTGACAGTGAATCGCTTAAAATGGTTGATATTGCACTTGAGCACCACCCAAACTCAAGAAGCTATTGTTTTTTTTGGGTGTTTTCTTTTTTAGCCGGTTTCCCCTAACTGGGAAGACCTTCTCTTTCCCCACGGAGCTGAGTGTACAAAGTGCTGTACTAAACTCAGTAGTGAGGTGGTGTTAGATTTTTTTGACAGACAAAATGGTTTTGTGGTGATTTCCTGATGTAAACTCTTGCGCTCTCTCTCTCTTTTTTTTGCCTTGAATATAACTCGGGAGGGGGGAGGGGTCCAGTTCCCAGGGAAAGCCAGCCCAACATGGTACCAAGGGGAGGGGAAAATATGTCTCAGATGCTGCAGTTGCCATGGAAACATCTGTTTGTACTGCATATCAGAGACCATCACACATTATAATTGTTGAGTCAGTCTTCCCCCTTCTCTCTTTCTGCTACCGTACCTCACTGCCTTATTCTGCATCGAGACTGAGGGTCTCGCAAAGCTCCTCAAAGACAAGCAAATGCCATTAAAACTAGAAAACAATAATGATGCATTTGTAAGCTCAATTGTTTTGTATGTACAGTATGCTGTCTGGTGAGTTTAAAACCTGAAGAGAAAACAGATGTAAGGTAGGATAAGGTAAAGCTTTAATGTGGTTTGCAACAGCAGTGGAAAAAATGGATCAGAAAAAAATAGAAACAAGTATACAGGTGGTATACTATAACATGAATGCTTGGTTATACTCTCTCTCCAAAGAAAATAAAGTGTATGATAAAAAATTGACCAAGTTGTGAATTTGTGCTCATGTCTTACTTTACTTTTGTTTATGGCATTGTGGTATTGTATTTGGTCATAAGATTTGATGGGCTGAAATGTATTTGTTAGACACCCTAACTTTGCTTGTGTGCTCAGTGCCTTCTAAACACAATGAAGCTGTCACTCTTTGCCTTTATGTATGTGCTTGTATCATCTACTGTATGTCCCTATGGATGATGCCCTTAATCCATGTTATTCAGGGAAGGGAAGTGTCAATAGGCTGTTTTGGGTTACTTTTTTGGTTATAATTTTCATCTGTTTTATCCAATTTACCCTTGAGGATCTATCTTATGTATCTAACACTGTATCTCGTAGGAGACACGGGAATTGTTGAGTTTGTCCAGGCACTCTGACACCAGTGTCTGTACAGGGTTATTCAGAGAGGAACCATCCTGTGGGCTAAGAGGAGGGTTCTGATACAGGAAGGCCCACGGAGGGAACATCCGATACTCAATGTCACAAGAGATCAGTAGGATGCAAACTTTCGTCAAATGAGTGCTAGAGAGGTTAGACAAAGTAAAGTCTGCACAAAGACGAGGATCAACGTTAGATCTCAACTGGATCTTCATCAGGATATCGCACTTTCTATATTATTGTCTCTGTTATGGTACATTTATGCACTTTTCATTAGGTTACAATTTGAGGAGCCCCCACCGACAGGACGTAGAGGCTCCGTCCTACTCCTCCCGTTCAACATTCCCCACTGACAGGCGCCGCCCAGCCTGTAGGAGTGTGCACTGCATTAACAAATGTCACTCTCCCCAGTCCCCACCCTCCCGGCTTCCCTTTACCGAAAAATTGTGTTTGTTTAGATACTTGGCAAGCCAGAATGAACCGCAGTGGATTCGAACCCCTAGACTCCGTGCTGGTGGGAACCTGTAATTTACTACTGCGCCACCCGAGCACAGTTGTAAAGATGTTCCCTCTTTCTGCCAGTAATTGATGCTGCTTTAGGCAGTATTTAGCTAGCAGTTAGTACAATCAATTTTAAAAAACAAACTTCAGATTGTTTTCATGAACCCACATGAAAATATAAAGGTTCAAAGTGAGCCTGCATTGGGCTGAATCTAGGCCGAATTGTAGCAACAGCGACACCTGGAGAGTGATTTTAGTTTTGGGTCAGAAACCTTTTTTGCACATTCAAACTAACTTGGTTCAAGACATAGTAGTTGTTGCACTTGCAATATATGAAAGACTGGATGCTTCCTCATGTCTGTCCATCCATAGACAAGACTTTTCAAAGAAACTGAAGGCCTAATAAAACTGAACTACTCTCTGTCTGCCAGTTCATCAGAGAGAACCTTCACCAGCTAAGGAACAGGTGTTCTTTGGATGAACCTGGGCTGGCCCAGCAGCTCACGGTAAGAAACAATGTTAAAGGGATATTTCACTTTCAAAAAAACTTTTGGTCATTTTATGGTCTACTCAGGCTTTAGTGAGCCCTCCAGACCGTTTTTAAGTTGCTTTATTCAGTATTTAGATATTTGATATTCATTTTACCAGCCACGCCCCCTTCCTATACAAACCCATTATAACTTAAAACTCAATTTTTAACCTGTTTAACCATCAAAAACACCCGTCCTTGGTTCTGGTGACTCACCCTGCCCTCCTAATGCGTGAGGGGGCCGTGTTTTTTTGATTACTTTTTTCATTTATTTTTAATATATATTTTTTGTATTTAATTTTTTCATTTTCCAAAAAAAAATATTAAAAATAAATGAAAAAAGTAATCAAAAAAACACGGCCCCCTCGCGCATTAGGAGGGCAGGGTGAGTCACCAGAACCAAGGACGGGTGTTTTTGATGGTTAAAAAGGTTAAAAATTTAGTTTTAAGTTATAATGGGTTTGTATAGGAAGGGGGCGTGGCTGGTAAAATGAATATCAAATATCTAAATACTGAATAAAGCAACTTAAAAACGGTCTGGAGGGCTCACTAAAGCCTGAGTAGACCATAAAATGACCAAAAGTTTTTTTGAAAGTGAAATATCCCTTTAACTAGAAAAAGTGCTCCTCGGAGCACAGGTCTCCGCCAGGTCAGGTACGTTATTGTGGCCTCCTGGTGGCGCTATAATAGGCCAATTTGAAAAGGGTGCCATTTCTTCTTAGGCCTTTCACGGCAATCGGACACTGCATTCATGATTTGTGGCATTTTGTTCCAAAAATGTGTTTTGCTAAATTAGACCTGCTGGTGGCGCTATAACAGGCCAATGTCAAATGGGTGGCATTTCTTCCTCGGCCTAATGGGAATGTGCGTGTGAAATTTCACGGAAATTGCAAGCTGCGTTCATGATTTGAGGCATTTTGTTCAAAACGGACCAATCCTGCAAACTTTGGAAGCCAACCTTAGCCAATCAGGATGGAATATGGGAAATCGGGCAGATCCGGGTTGATCACATGACTGTAGAGATACTGTGTACCAATTTGCATGAGGTTTGGATAAAATCTGTAGGAGTAAGGTAAAACAATGGGTTTTGCACAAATCGGCCTCCTGGTGGCGCTATAACAGGCCCATGTGAAAAATGGCAGAGGTTCTGAATTGGCGTCGAGGGAGTGTGTGTGCGTGTGTGTGAGTGTGTGTTTTGATTGTATTGCTGTATGTATTGTTGTATTGTGCTTTCTGCTTTGGCAATGTAAACGTATGTTTTCTCATGCCAATAAGACCTTTGAATTGAATTGTGTGCACAGTTTCGCAGCGAGCGGGCCGACGGTGCCGGAGATTAGCTGGTAACACACGGACAGGACACACACACACACACACACACACACACACACACACACACGGACGGACGGACGGACGGACGGACGGACGGACGTACAGGGGGCAAAACATACTGTCTCGCCATGCCTTTCGGCCTGGCGGAGACAATAAGCAGGATGTAATTTGCATACATATGTGAGGGGACTTAATTTAACTGGCTACATTTTATTTGTTCTGCGATGGTGTCGCAGGCTGAAAAAGCAGATCTACAAGCCAACAAAGCGTCTCATTGTGAGCTTGTAGATTTTAACAGCTTACATTATATTTATAAACTAGTAGCAGGGCGGAATTTTGATACCATAGTGCACTTGGTGATACAAGCGCGAAATTTGGCACAGATGACCTTCATATGACCCTAATTGATAATCAACCTCTGGCCACGCGGAATTCCTAAGATTTCAAGATGGCCACCACCAGTTTTCAAAATGGCTGCAACTGGGCCAATGTTTTGGACTATATCGCTTTGCTGGGGCTTATTTTAATATAAGAGAATATGTTCTGGAGGTATTCCTACCATGTAAGATCAAAAATAACATTAGGTTCCAATATGGCGGCATGTATTCCAATATGGCTGCCGATAAATTGCAGAAATGTGCATCTGCTTATGGTTTATCCACATGAGCTTGTAGTACATGTATTTGTATTAATTACCATACACAGAATCCATTTATGGAACATTTGAAAGTGATTTATTAGCTTGGTAAAGCTTAGTGTTTACTTTTTGTTTTGTTATCAAGTCATTATAAACACATTCTCATTTACAATGGTGGCTGGGCAAGTGACAGGCCAGTGTACTAGCAACTGCAACCAGAGAGGGGTGTGCAGATAAGTCCAAACTTAAAGCATTTGCAGTGTCCAGAACATGCTTTTTTACATCCACATCGTGTCAGCTTCTGGCATAATTTGGCAAACAGGACTGCACAAGAGTGACTGGCCCTGTATATGTCCTGCTTGGAATGCACTTCACTTGCATTCACTTCCTTGTAGGAACTACTTCTATGAAGTTCTATCGTACGTGAGTACTATGAACTCCTTAATGACTTGCATATGTTTATCATTTATTGCAACAGGTGTTGAACCTAATTTGGAGAAGTTGTCTGCCATGCTGACCTTTTTCCCCTTCCATGGAAGGACAAAACTGTGTGGCATCCCCTGAATGCATGAAAGAAGCAAAGACCTGATGACTTTGATTCAATAGCTGATGCAATTTCATGAACGGGATCCATCTGAGAACCTTCCCTCCTTCCAAAGGCAATCCACAGCTAATTCAAGCCAAGTCTTTGAACAAGTGAAAATGTCAGTATCTGAGGCAGAGCTGCAGAGGATAGCATCTGACACACCATGATTCGCAGCTCCGATACTGACGTTGTTGTCATAGCAGTTGCACTTGTTCATATTAAATAAGTCTGAGACTTATTGTCAGTATCAGCTGAGAACGCAGGGGTCTTATAGACCCCCTGGTATTGCTTAGGTGGAGCGCCACACTCACCGTACCTACTCATACACTGATCCTGATCGAACCCATGACCATGTGATCCGAAGGTGAAAGCTCTACCGACTGAGCAACCCAGACACAAAGACTTGGCTTGAAAAAGCTGTCGAAGGACCTCAGATGGATCCCCCTTCATGAAAATGCATCAGCTATTGGATCAAAGTCATCAGGTCTTTGCTTCTTTCATGCGTTCAGCAGATGCCATACAGTTTTGTCCTTCCACGGAAAGAGAAAAAGGTCAGCACCTGTTTGAGAAAATATCCCTATATATATCTAAGTTTTTGTATTTATTGGTGAACATATTGAAAAGTCTGTTGCCCTAGGTCATTAAAAAGCTACCAAATCACTTTAAAATGTGCTATAAATAGATTCTGTGTATGGTAATTAATACAAATACATGTGCTACAAGCTCATGTGAATGTACATTTATGCAATTTATCGGCAGCCATATTGGAAAATATGCCGCCATATTGGAACCTAATATATATTTTTTTATCTTACTTGGTAGAAATACCTTCAGAACATATTCTCCTATATTAAATAAAGGAGGAAATCAAAGATTTACAGCTCCAGCAAAGTGATATAGTCCAAAATGTTGGCCCAGTTGCAGCCATTTTGAAAACTGGTGGTGGCCATCTTGAAATCTTAGGATTTTTGCGTGGCCAGAGGTTGATTATCAATTAGGGTCATATGAAGGACATCTGTGCCAAATTTCGCGCTTGTATCACTAAGTGCACTATCGTGTATTGAAAACGGCAAAATTCCGCCCTGCTATAGTGCCATATTGCGTCATCTCTTTTTTAATATGTTGATTTATTGACCACTTCCACTTGCTTTATTCATTTTGTCCACACGAGGGCGACAAAGACCGTTGAATAAAATGCACTCTATTAGTTCAATGCATCTATTAGTTCAATGCATTGGGAACAGTGGCCAGGTGCTCCCAATGCACCTGATTGCACCCCAATTCCCCAACCTACAGGCCCTGTGACGGACACAGACACGAGTACACAAGACACAACACAGGCCCTGGTAGGCCAGGCTACAGTGGTTGTGACAAAGCATAGCCACAAGGAATGGATGACAGCAGAGACCCTGAAAAGGATAGAGGAGAGGAAACAGAGGAAGGCAGCTAGGAATAACAGTCACACATGGGCCAGAAAAGCAAAAGCCCAAGTAGAGTACTCGGAAGCAAACAGAGCAGTCAGGAGAAGTATAAGGGCAGATAAGAGGAGCTATATAGAGGCGCTGGATGGCTCTGGCAGTGGAGCAGCACAGCATAGGAACATGAAGACCCTGTATGACACGATTAAGAAGCTATCTGTGTCCAAGGTGTCCACTGGATGCCATTTCTTTTGAGATGTAGTTGTCTTCATGACCCAGTCAATGGCCAGCAGGAACAGAACACGTGACAATAGGCAGCCTTGCCTCACTCCTGTCCTCACATGGAGGTGCGCAAGGAAACCAGGGTTTTGGTCTGCCTTCAGCCTTTCACTTCCGGTGGTGCGATGTTTTCATTCCCACTAACAATATTTCTACACAGAACACTAACACCACTTCTCCCAGACAACATGGATCGTTTTGGTTATAAGCCCACTTCTTTCTATGATGAAAGAGCAAGTTAAAATGTGAATATCTTTCCTGGGTTTTGTCTGCTCCGAGGACGTTATTGTTAGATGAGTTTCGGTTTGTTTCTAGTGGGGAAGGATCGGCACACACGTAAATCCCATCCACTACATTTGATTGGGTAAAGCGCGGCCTGCTTCCTGATCTGAAGGCACGCCCACTTGTAGGCCAGTGCGTACGCGATATGACGAACCCCCCCGACAGATTCAAGCAGAGAGCAGAATCTGTTCTTGAGAGATTAGGTCTGTGGTGCCCCAACGAACCTCCGGGGTTATGGATAGGTACAGGTAGGTACAGCAGCACTGGATGATGTCCATATTTATCCTCCACCTTTCTGTTCGAAAACAGGCTGTGATGATCCGTGGGCCATGAGCCTCCCATCCAATGAGAGCCCTCTGTGCAGACTTGGCCAACATCAGGGCCACTCCCTGGCTGTGGGATGCGTTGTCTCCCTCGTGGCCTGAGAACAACAACAACATCTCTCCTGTGGCTAACCTTTTCTGACCGGAACCGGTCCACCTTGCTTCACTGATTCCCAGGAGTTCCAGATTGTACCTTCTCATCTCGGCTGCCACTTGTGTTGTTTTTTTGGAGCTGGGCGTAAAAGATGTCCTTGTCTTCCTCTGGGGCATCTTCTGCAATTGCATAGACGATGCACGATGGTCACTTTGGCATGTCTGGTGTACAGACTTGCCGTGATGATGCGTTCGTTCATCGGTGTAGGGAACCAGTAGGGAACCACAAAAGGCAGGTGTATATCGGTAAAGGGGGTTAATTTATGGAATAACTTAGATAAAGAACAAAAAATGTGCAAAACAGCCCACTACATTTAAAAAGATGTTCAAAAATAAGTTAAATTAAAAATAAAATTAAACAAATATAAAACATTATGATAAAGTATTCCAACAGTTAGTAAAAATAAAAAAATCCAATGTACAGTAGCCAAAGTTGACTTAATACAGGGATTAATGCATTATTATTGAGGAGTAATGGGTGCATTCATTTGTATACTTACCGAACTTGGCACCAGCTTTGGACATGAATCGTATGTATATGGAGAGAATATTAGTAATGTGTATGTGTAATGTGCTTCTTTTTTGACATAGATACGTGTGAGTGTGAGTGTATGTATGTGTATAAGTGTGTAGCCATGATATGGGTGTATGTGCTTTGGTGTGTATGTATGTGTATGAAAATATGTGTGTGGAGCTAGAACCATATTCTGTGACCAATTAGCCACAGAGTATGGTATGGTGAAGCATCGAAGGTGCATTGGTGTGTAAATATGGACCCATATTCTGTGGTCAAATAGCCACATAGCATGGTGAACCATAGAAACAAATTCTATTAAGTGAAACCTGACTTGTTTCCTGTATCTGTTCTTGGACAGTCTATCCTTTTGAATTATCCAATGCATTCAGTTTCGTTACATCAGTGTTTTAAAAAGGATATTTTGTTTTTGTTTTGAAACTTCTGTTACTTTTGTTATCTTTGTTACTCTTTGAATAGTGTATGTAAAAGCCAAGTATTTTGCTTAGATTTGTCTTAGTTTTGTTAAACCAATGTTTGCTTAGATTTATTTCTTTATTCTATCAATTTGTCCGATGTATTTAGCTTAGTTAAACCAATTGTGGGAAAATGTGTTACTACATTTTATTTTTTTTAAACCTAAGTTGTTTCAAAAAGGGTAGGCAAAATAATTTTAGGTGCCACTAGCATTAGTAGACTTAAATGTATGTATTTATATTTGCTCTTTTTATTTAATGGACCGAAATAAAGATGTACTACTACTATAGTGTTAATTGTGTCGACTAAGACTAAAAGACTAAGGTTTTGGTATTTAGTCGACTAAGGGCAGGTACACACTGTAGGACTTCTAAAGTGGTCGGGGATTCATCTGATCATTGAGCATTACACACTGCAGGAGGTTATTTCTTGAAATTGGCTGTCATATATCGTTGTGGTTTTCACACTATAGATGGACCCCCATACAAGATCTGTGGTTTTGGAAAATATTCGACAATTTTCAATTTTTTTCAAGATGTTCTTCTTTGAAAATAGCCTACAACGTGACCTGGTAGATCGGCTATTTTCAATAAAGTGCTCATGTGGCCTGCCGCTTTTGTTGGGCTTGTTTTCATAGATCTGGTTGCGTATTTCTCTGGCAAAATCTGGCAACAACAACAAAAATAGGCACGGGTTCCCGAGTGACAGACACGCCGCTCAGGCACACACATATCACACACACACACACACTAGCTGCCAGATCGTCTCGGAGAGCCTTTCACACACAGCGAGCATTATCTCGCCGATCAAAGGCTGATCTGCGTCAGATCGGGAGGTTTTGTCGACGAGCGCCCAAAAAAAGTCGCGGACAGCATAATCGGACCAAATATCCTGCAGTGTGTACCTGCCTTAAGACTAGACTAAGACTAAGCTATTTCAGAAGACTAAAACTAACTGGTGTGTTATTCAAAAGACTAAGACTAGTTGCTCCATCCATCACGAGGCGCCCCTACCCAGTCCATCTCATCTCACTAACGCCTAGTATGTCGAGGCAATAATTACATTACATTATTACATTACATTATTACATTACAGTCATTTAGCAGACTCTTTTATCCAAAGCGACTTACAATAAGTGCATTCAACAAGTAGTTAAGAAAACTACTAATCACCAGAAGTCTTAAGTGCATTCTCTTCTAAAACAAGTAACTAAGAGTATACCTAAGGTATACGCTAAGATAAAAGTGCAATATATCAGCTACCTAGTTTCTTAAACGGATGAGACAAATAGGAAAATCAAATGAGTAAGAGCTAAAACAAATAAGTGTATCAAATAAACAAGATCCAATAAAACAATAGAACAAGAGCTCGTACAACTAGTTAGCAACAAGTAGGCAAGGCGAAGATAATCTCTCATCGGCTTCAGCACCTGGTCCATACGACCACACTGGAACAGTGTTTGGACGTTTCAGGTGCCTACTCTGGTGTTGGCCTTGGTGTTGAAGATTGGGGTCAAGAAAGAAAGAAAAGAAAAATGCTCATTAGATTGTTCATGAAATAATAGGACCATAAGTAGCACATTCAGATTTTGGATTGTATAGTTAGTTACCTTGCCATGATGTAACTCCAACGGTGGGTGAGCAATCAAAAATAGTTGCTCCATTGGTTAGAAATTAGGCCCCCCCCCCCCCACGTCCCGTCCTTTCGAATGATCTTTTGGACCTTTTGAAATGACCAGGTCCAGGCCTGGATTTACAGAGGCTTATGTCTAAAAACTGAATTGAATGCAAATTGTCTCTCTCACACACACAAACACACACACACACACACACACACACACACACACACACACACACAAAATAACAGCCACAACACTACCAACATAGTCGTACTACAACCTGAAAAGAACTACTTCGTAGATTCAACCTGTAAACAATAACTACACCAACCAACATAGTCATAGATTCAACGTCGGCGTTCCGATTCCACAACCTGAAAAAAAAAAGCTGCATAGCAACATCTTTAACCACATCAGCACACATACGACACAATCACACATACGCCACCAGCAGCGTCCAACAGCATACGCCACATCCAACAAACTGCAGCATGAGCTGCAGCATCCAGCAAAGGTAAAGGAAAACATTTTCCTACTTTGAGGTGTCTTCAGAGGAAACGCCCGGCGGACCGAGGTCTTTGGCGGAGACCACCAGTGGAGACCGCCGTGAGGTGACCAGAATTCTGATCACTCAGCGATCAACCACAGTGGAGGTCCACCGAAGACCAGGGTCAACAGCGCGGACGAATCCCCCCCATGCGGACGAATCCATGGATAGAGCGAGATCTCCATCTCTAAGGGCATCCTCGGCTTGAGCCTTCCAGCGGCGTGAGAACCTCAGTCTTCTGGTGTATGGGAGGGTGTTCTACTGTAGGTGAGAACCTCAGTCTTCTGGGCATTCAGGGCACAAGAACAATCTCAGCACAGTCTGTGTCTCCACTCTGAGAAAGAAAGAAACAAAGAAACAAATATTAATTCAAGTGACCGAGAGCCAGATATACATGTAGTGTTCCTGTCACAACATACACAGCCTAATGTATCAAATCAAACTTTATTTATAGAGCACATTTAAGCTATTGTGCAGGGGCATTTAGATTTATCATAAAATATATTTTTTAGCGGCGCTAGCCGCTCTATACCTTTAGTGCAACATTATGTTCTCACTCAACGGTAAACAAACCAACATACAGTATAAGTGTATACAGCAGGGGTCTTCTACGTTTTCAGCCCAAGGACCCCCTAGCTGAGAGAGAGATGAAGCAGGGACCCCCTAGCAAAGAGAGAGATGAAGCAGGGACCCCCTAGCAAAGAGAGAGATGAAGCAGGGACCCCCATATTGTATACAATTGTGTTTCAGATTCAACTTTTTTTGTTTACGTTGTCTGCTCTTTTTTCCCTCTACACCTAAACCTCTTTGCCAAAAATAGCAGATCTACAAGCTCACAATGCCTCGCAGAGCTTGTAGATCTGCTATGTTTGGCTAAAGTTCTCCTCAGAAAAGGGATGCTAGGGTTCAAGTGGATAAGGTAAAAAAGAAAAACATCACACAAAGATTTGGCGGACCCCCTGTAGTAACTCTGAGGACCCCCTAGTGGTCCAGGGTATCTGCACATTTATAAAGTAACAATTTAAGGACTTTTAAGACCTTTTTAATACCTCTGAAATGACAAATAAAAATAAACTAATAATAATTACTGCGTCCAAAGTAACCAAATATACTATAAAAAGATTGTGATACATTGGCCAAATTGTCAAATATTACCTAATAAAGGCAAACATTTTGTAGCCGATTTTGTAGCCGATCTACAAGCTCACAACACCTCGCACTGCGAGGCGTTGTGAGCTTGTAGATCGGCTACTTTCATAATATTTATCTGTGGAACCGAGTCAAACTGAACAAATGTCAAACTAAAAAGCAAAATTCAAATATGATTATGTTGGGGGGTCCCCAGTTCAACTATGATTGTTTTGGGGGGGTCCCCAGTTCAAATATTATTTCGGGGGTCCCCAGTTCAAATATTATTATTTGGGTGGGTCCCCAGTTCAAATATGATTATTTGGGGGGGGGTCCCCAGTTCAAATGTGATTATTTGGGGGGTCCCCAGTTCAAATATGATTATTTTGGGGGGGTCCCCAGTTCAAATATGATTATTTGGGGGGGGTCCCCAATTCAAATATGATTTTGGGGGGTCCTCAGTTCAAACATGCTTATTTTGGGGAGGTCCCAAATAACATAACATAATAACATTATATTATACTATTATCATAGGTATACCATTGTAAACTAATTGTACGATTATTGGATTATTATTACATACTAGGTCATTATATATCATATATTATACATTATCTATAGCTTACAACATAAAATGCACACGACACTTTTGTACACTTATGGTATGGCCCAACACAGAAGACCAAGCCCTGATAGACTGTAAACTGTGGGCTCAGACCTGTGTCCACAAAGTCAGTAACAGAAAACAGTGGGTTCATTTTAGTTACATTTCTTAATCCTTCCTTGAGTCCAAGTCCTGTACCCTTTTACAATGAGACTGTGGATGATTGTGGGTAGAGAGATGAAGCAGGGACCCCCTAGCAAAGAGAGAGATGAAGCAGGGACCCCCATATTGTATACAATTGTGTTTCAGATTCAACTTTTTTTGTTTACGTTGTCTGCTCTTTTTTCCCTCTACACCTAAACCTCTTTGCCAAAAATAGCAGATCTACAAGCTCACAATGCCTCGCAGAGCTTGTAGATCTGCTATGTTTGGCAAGTCCTGTACCCTTTTACAATGAGACTGTGGATGATTGTGGGTAAGCGGTCAAACTAAGGTGGGACTCAGGGTGGTTGGACGCCCCTGCCATGCACAGCCCCCAGTGAACATGCCTCACAAAGTTCACTGGTAAGTTTATTCCATTATAGTTCATAAACCCCTGAGATGAGCACAATTTAGGAGGGCCCCCTCTGGTGGTCAAAATAAATCATTACACATCTCTCCAGTTGGGACAGTTTTTGGGAAGTGATAGATAGGCCAGTGCACAAGAGCATTTAATTTGCATTTTTAAACCATCAATAACAATACCTAACCCTAACCTATCCTAACCCTGTTCATTTTCAGAAATTAACACTTGAAAGCTACACTTAAGAGAAAACAACATATCAGGAACACAGGACACTGTCAACCCATTCAATCCGGGAACGTGTCTCTGTCATTTTAGATTGTTTTGGCTATTCAAAAATAGCAGATCTACAAGCTCATAGCGCGGCACTATGAGCTTGTAGATGTGCCGTTTAAAAAAATCTTGAACATTTTTGCAAATGCTTCTGGGGATCCGCGGCCAAATACATATCATTTTGTGGGCCTTGACATGAAAACCACTATTATAGCAACATGTTTTTATTTTTTATTTTTGTAGAATTTCGTAGAATCCCCCAGAAGCAAAGATTTGAGTTAAAAATGTTTGCTTTAAATATATATATATTCAAAGATTTGCAACAATTTCCCATGATTTTTCAAAAGAATAGCAGATCTACAAGCTCATAGCGCGGCACTTTTGCAAAAATGCAAATCTTTGAATATAATATAAGTTTTAAGACTAACATTTTGTAACTCCGATCTGTGCTTCTCGGGGTCCCTGGAACAAAATATTTTCAGATGGGGGTCTGCGGCCAAATACATGCATAGCAAAATATGTATTTTTTCAACAAACAAAAAGATATATGTATTGAAAGATTTGCACACATTTTCACGATTTTTCAAAAACATTGCAGATAGCGTGGCACTCAGTGCCGCGCTATGAGCTTGTAGACCTGCTATTTTTGAATAGCCAAAGAAATGTAAAAATGACAGAGATGCATTCCCGGTCTTAATGTGTTAACTGCAAAAGACCCTGTGAGGGTACATTTTTACGCTCATGCACATCAAACTGGGGGTCCTTGAATTTAAAAAAAGGTTATAAACCCACTGGTCTATAGCATTGGTTCTCAAAGTGGGGTCCGGGGACCCCCAGGGGTCCTTTAGGGAGTTCCAGGGCTGTCCCCAGCTAAATGATGGATAGTTAGGAACCAAATGGACCCTTTATGGTTCTGTAACTCTCAGAGTTAAATCAACATTGATTTTACAATATAATTTGGGATCCCGGAGTACTATACTTAAGTACAATTCTGAGGCGATGCAACGCTTTGTGAGCTTGTAGATCTGCTATTTTCAAACATTTTAGTTCTTTTACTTTTGGTACTTTAAGTACATTTTGATACCATTACTATACATTGTCTTCATTACAAGCTGCTAGAGCATGCTGTTGAGGATTTATCTGCATTTTTTTAAAATCTGTTTCAGACTTTTCACCAATGGCCTGATGCGGAAATATAATATGTCCGGTGGTGGGCAGCAAAACAAGAGGGCGTTCAAGAATACAAACTTCTTTTACCTCATCCAGGGTAAATAGAACAATTGTCTGTGCTAGTTCTTTGTTGATGCTTCTTCGTGTTATAAATGTGTGACTGACATGATGACATACATTAACAAAAGATATTTGTCACTGTTTTGATTGCAGAAGCTGTTCGGGAGAATTTCGTAGAGGCAACGGAGGCCCAGGTAAGCGCATCAATGGCCGACCACTTCAAGCAGGCGCCAGCTCGAAGTGGTGGCCGGGGGGGGGGGGGGGGGGTGGGGGGGTACAAGAGGCCAAGGACAAGGACCCCAAAATGACTTTATCAATTACTCACCCCATGGAAACTTGAAGTCATTGATTATTATTTTTGTCTCATTCATAAGCCAATAATTTGATGAGCATTCAATATACCAGAGCTGTTTCGCCAATACACAAGCAGCAAGTTTGACCATTATTAATATTATGTATCAGTCACTCTATCTACCTGATTTGTATGTAAATACACAGAGACAGAGCCTCACCTCGGCAGAAGGAGCCCACGTTGTCCACGCTCTGGCGACACACACTGCACTGACGTTTCTTCTTGAACGTCTTCTCCTTGAAGACGTGAGGCTCCCCCTTCCCCGCCTGCAACGCACAAACAAACACACACACCAATGTACACTGTTACAACTACAGTACATGATGAGAAGTGCTGAATAAGTCTGTTGTGGCCAAGAATCCATGTTGGACCTGTTTCCAAGAGTTTGACTTGGCAAATGTACAATCTGTGCTGACAGCACTCTCATGGTTTCTACACAGCATCTTAGTTTTTCTTTGACAAGGTGACAACAAAACGCATGATGTGGACTGACCTAATCTCCTCTCATCAAAAGAGGAATAGAACAAAAAGGGAAAGAAAGGCTGTACAGAAACATAAGGAGAAGTATGCTATTATTATTGTCCTGTGACAGCAGCTCTATGTCTGAGGTGGAACAAGGTGTGCGTGCGCGCTCTTTCTACCTGCCTGCTGTACCTCTGTTCTGGTTGTGTAACTGTCTTCTAGTACTAATCCTTGTGGTTCCCGTCCAGACCACCATAATCCTGCATATTTGTGTGTGTGTGTGTGTGTGTGTGTGTGTGTGTGTGTGTGTGTGTGTGTGTGTGTGTGTGTACGTGTGGCGTGTGTATAATAAACTCAGTGTGTGGGGAGGGATCAGAATGTGTATGATAGTCAAATATATATGTGTGTGTGCTTGTCTATAGCAAAGTGTACCCACAAGTATAGTAAAGTTCAACAAATTGTTATATCTTGGTTTGGTTCTTGACTCTTACCTGCACCTCTCCATTGTTTCACTCAATATGAGGTGAAAAATAAGTTAAGGAATAAAAAAAGTTACATTTTGAATAATTGTTGAAACATGTATTGTGATTGAAATATAGTTGAGGGATAGTTCTGTTCAAAGTAGATCAATTTGAACAAAAATATATTTATTTATATCCTGTTGTACAGTATAAATAATTATGACATTAGTGTTACACTCAAAGCTATTTAAAATATCCAGAAAAATGGAACCAAATGGACCCATAAGGGTCCATTTGGTTCCATTTGTACACTCTCAGAGTTAAATCAACATTGATTTTACAATATAATTAACCATTATAATTACAATATATTAACCATTATCATATGCAATGATTTGGCGGTGTGACTCTGCTCATGTGATATTAAAAGATTCCCTGTGCAAAATGTCACAGGTCTTCAATCACAAACCCCCCAGAGCAGTGCATAAAATACAGTTTTACATAACATTGAACCTTCAATGCATAATTAAACTACCACAATCATAGTACAATCCATAGAACACAGTACAATACACAGAATCATAGAACCACAGTACAGACACGGAATCTACCTATAACAATATGAACTAAAAGCCACGGGGAGGAGGCCGGGTAGGTGGAGGGAATTTGAAAACAAACAGCTGTACACCCAGCTTAGACAGCGAAGCACATAGACTGAATAGAGAACAGAGGCTGCTTAAATGAACCGCCAAAGTTGCACTGTGGGTATCAGGGCGTGAGTAAATAGGCTCTATGCACAGCAGCCATATTGGGAATGAATTGGGCCCCTTCCTTACTTCCTTCATAGGTGTTACCAATGATACTAATTAAGGCTCTGTTCCATTTAGTGTGGCATAGTGGTTGTCTTATTTTAACGAACCCCCATAACTCTGAGAGTGTACAAAGTGTCCATTTGGTTCCATTTGTACACTCTCAGAGTTACACACCCACCATAAGGGGCCATTTGGGAACCAAAATGGAGTGTTTCTACTTTCTAGTGAGCCAACATGCACAATATTAGCACCCTGACCAGAATGGAACAGAGCCTTCATTAGTATCATTGGTAACACCTGTGAAGGAAGTAAGGAGAGGCCCAATTTCTTTCCAATATGTCTGCTATGCATAGAGCCTATTAGCTTGTAGCGAATGAGAATGACAAGAGGTTGTACGTACTGACTTAAAGGAGAACGAAGACTGTATAACTTGTTAGTTAGCGAATGGGGGGGGGGGGTCCGGGGAGTGTGCATGACGTATATATCAACATTCTGCCTTCCGTGTCTACATGAACTATCGTTACACTGAATTCTATAGAGTCAGACTATAGTGTTGGGACTGACCTATGAGCAGCACAGCACAGGGACCAGGCTTCGTAGCGCCATCGGTAGCAGGGTTTGACGGGACAGGGTGTCTGCACTGCTCCATCTGGGAGGAGGGACACGGCCTGCCGTCCCCCTGAGGGGCCTGGTCCTGGACCGCCAACCTCCGGCGCCCCAGCTTGCCTGGAGGACAGAGAGACATGAAGACACACCGTGGAGACAATGAGAGACTGATGAGTACTGTGGTGGACAGTAACGGATAAAAGCGTCTGCTAAATGACTGTAATGTAATGTCATGTAAATGTACTTGAGTGTATTCAAATATTTGCACACATTTTTTCGATTTTTCAAAAACATTGCAGATAGCGTGGCACTCTGTGCCGCGCTAAAAAAAATAGTAATAGTATTAAAAAAAATAAGTAAAATAGACTTTGCACTGACTAGGCCTGTGTGTCAGCGTCACAAACACATATATATTCACTTCACACATATGCTACATTGTTGCTTTTTACAAATAACATAAAAGTGAAATGACTCGCAATTCAATCAATTATTTTAATTCTAAGCACATAATTAGCCAAACTCACCTTTTTTACACTCTTTTAACTTAGTTTTAACAACAAACACTCGGTCGTGTCTAGTGTTTGCTGCTGCTGTGTGTGTGTGTGTGTGTGTGTGTGTGTGTGTGTGTGCGTGTGTGTGTGCGCGCGCGTGCGAGTGTGTGTTGTGTGTATGGGGCCGCAGCATAGAGTTAAGGGGCCGCAGCTGCTCCATTGCCGCCTTCTGTCCCTTTGATGTCACCGCTAAGCGTTATTATGAATCCCACGCCGCGTCCTGGCAAACCCGCTGTAAACCCGCTGTGATTGGTCAGTAGTCGTTGTGATTGACAGTTCTCGTTTTTGCTATTGGAAACACTCCAGTAAAGTAAAACATAAAAAAAAACCTCAAAATTGCTACTCAAAGTACAGTACTTGAGTACTCGGTTACTTTACAGTATACTGACTATAGGCCTCAATAAAACACATATATTCACTTAACAATATGCTTCATACTGAATAGTTGTTGTCTTTTTACCAAGTAACATAAACGTGAAAATTACATGCTATTGTTACGTCATCAATTCCTTTAATGTATAAGCACTTATTAGCCAAACTAACAACACCTGTAGAAAGCTTACATTTTTGGTGATAATTCGCTTGTTTTTTTTTTTTTTTTGTAGCTTTCTTCACCTCCCTAATAAACACTGATAACCTATACTCATAACCATGTGCACTAATATTACGGTATGAGTTGTTTAGTTCACTATAATAGCCTTTTTACAAACTTTAACAAACTTTTCGTCTTGTGGCTCGGCCCGCTCGTGCAGCTCTCCCTGCTGGTCACTCCTGCGAAGTGCGTAGAAAAGACAAAAGAGAGTGACGTCACGTCGTCACCCTTTGATCTTACCGTAAAGCGTGGTCCGCTGTGGGCGTTTCTACCGGGTCTCAGTAGCAGGGAGCGGGGAGGGGGGGGGACTTTAAAATAAAAATAAAAAAACGTGTATGTTTTGTTTTACCTTACTTATATATTTTTTTGCTCCAGCAAAAACATTTAGTGTTCAGTCAAAACTGGTGGAAAAAGTACTCACATTTTCTACTTAAATAAAAGTACCAATACTGCAATATAAAAATACTCTGTTACAAGTAAAAGTCCAGAATTAAAAATGTACTTCAGTAAAAGTACAAAAGTATTGGCATCAAAATGTACTTAAAGTACCAAAAGTAAGAGTACTAAATATTTGAAAATAGCCTAGGTATAAAATAGGGCTAAAGTGGTTAATGTATGTTTCATTATATCATTTATATCTGAAAAGTAACTAGTAACTAAAGTTTTCAAATAAATCTAGTGGAGTAAAAGTACAATATTTGTATCCGAGATGTAGTGGAGTAGAAGTAAAAGTACTGGTTTCTAAAATATTCCTAATTTTTAAAAATGTCTTCCAAGATTGTTTTGGAAATTGGCTTGTTTTCATCAACCTGGTTGCTTGTTTCTCTCACAAAACATGGCAACGCACCCTGGTTACACCCGGACGCAGTAGTAAATATTGACATCTCAGAGCTCCGTTCAAATCACTTTGATTAGTGATTATTTATTACATCATTACTAACCTCGCATCACCAGTCTTTCCACCTGCAGGTTCTCAAGCTATATACGATTTGAAATATAAGTACTGACAATGTTTGATATAATCTGTAGTATGGAAGCTGTACTGACCAGCATTAACATGGTGAAACCTGCTGTTTGTCTTGAGGAGGAGTTCTGTCAAAGTATGAAGAACCCTGGTTGTCTCAGCTATGATGGTGACAGCTCTGATCATCCAGACAGACAGACATCTCCACTCTATGTGAACAGGAGTTCATGACTTTGAAGTGAAGAAGCTCATAGGTAAAATATGTTTCAATGTTATGGGTTTACAGCAGGGGTCTTCAACGTTTTCAGGCCAAGGACCCCTTGGCTGAGAGCGAGATAAAGCAGGGACCCCCATTATATATTGTATAGAATATTATTTTTTTCATGGATTTCATAGGCAGCTTCATAGACTTGTTTCACAGCACTGTCATGTTGGATTCATGTTGATGTGTATTTCCATTTAACCATGCACTTAAACAATACTTAGTAAACCTGACCTTTCACTCTGTACTTAGCCTGCTCTTTTTCCCCCTATACTAAACCACTTTGCCAAAAATAGCACATCTGCAAGCGCACAACGCCTCACGATGCGCTTGTAGATCTGCTATTTTTGGCTAAAGTTCTCCTCAGAATAGGGATGCTTGGTTGAAGTGGTTAATGTAAAAAAAACTAAATCCTATCACACAAAGATTTGGCGGACCCCCTGTAGTAACTCTGAGGACCCCCTAGGGGTCCCGAACCCCCTGTATTTAGAGCACAGTAATGTTATTTTGATAGATACTGTACAAGAAGAGAAGAGTGTGCACTAAGAAAGAGTAGGCACTAAGGAAGTGGGCAACTCAAATTTGCTATTTTGTCCAACATGTAAAAAAAAAAAGGAAAGTGTACATATTTGAACATGCACGGTACATCATAATCACACTTAAATGTACGCTTTAACTCCTTGTTTATGCCCAAAATGATTGGAAATACAGGTTTTGTAGCAATTTAGCAATTGTAGAAATATTAGACCTTAATGGTCAAATGTTCATTCATATTCTCTAATCATTTATAGCTTACATTGCTTAAGACCCTTTTCCAAATCTCTCTCTCTCTCTCTCTCTAAAATAGACCATTTTACATCGAGGTGCCCACTTTTCCTGTTACCGTTCTGATATACAAAGTGTGGTGTATAATAAGGGTGTCTACTTTCATTCCTCTGCAGAAGCCTTCCATCTTGATGAGGTTCCCGGTAACTTTGTCCGCTCTGTGAAGGACTGCATTTTCTCCAGATCCATCGTAACCTCTCTGAAAGGCCCGCTGAGACTGGCAGCAGTTTCTAAGGTGAGTTTATAACATTGTCACATGTTGTGACTATAAGGCAACCTTTATGTAATAATGTTGTGAAGTAACATAAAAAAGCTAAATTATATTAATACATATTTCTTTGGTACATCACAGGTGTAAAGAGCATTTTAACCACAGCCTGCCTGTGATATTATAAGCAGATTTAAGCAACAGTGCTGTCAAAGCTTTGATTGATTGATTGATTTGATTGAATACTTTATTAGTCAGAAATGTAAACAGTTAGTGGTACAGTAAGACCTTAAGGCTAAAAGGATAACACAAAAAAAGTCCTGGGGACTGACTTGTTTCCATTGTGGTCCTATGTAGTCAATTCATCAACATACTGTAGCGTAGCATAACAAATTAACACAATAATACTGTGACAATGACAATACATGTCATCAACAAATACAGTACAAAACACTACACTACACTACAAAAAGGGAAAACGGTGGCAGTGAATGACACCTCCTTTCGATTTGCCTCCCCTTGTAGTCTCCTGATGTTTTTTCAGGCCAATTTTGAAAGAAACCAGCCTTTGGTCCATTCACTTCTTGTTTAACATCTTACTGAAAAAGGCTGTATCTCGCTTCCTAAGCACTTTTTTTTTACAATGTATTTTTGGCTCTGGCACTCAGAGCCAAACTGCCAGAAATAAGTCAGGCACTGAATGAGTTAATGGATGGTGTCAGGGCAGTCCACCTTTTGGTGGCAGAGCAGTAGAATGAGAATTATCTGTGCTGTCCGACCTCACTGTCAAATGGCTCCTTGTGTCTCCATCTACGGTGGGTACGCTGCTGATAGCGTCACAATCATATTTAACCACTTAGCTTTGGCTATTCAAAAATAGCAGATCTACAAGCTCATAGCACGGCACGAGTGCCGCGCTATGAGCTTGTAGATCTGCTATTTTTGAAACCTCTTGAGTGTGTGCATATCTTTGAAATATATATACATTTTAAACTCAAATCTTTGCTTCTGGGGGTCCCTGGCCCATTTTCAGATGGGGGTCCGCGGCCAAATGTATATCAATTTAGGGGTCCTTGGCATGAAAAAGGTTGAAAACCACTGTTCTAAATGGCAGTGGTTCACAAACTTTTTAGCTCAAGAGTCTTGAGGCTTGGGTCCCAGCTCCCGGGGAGACATCAAATTTCTCTTTGATGTCTTCCCGTCTTCACTCAAGACAAAAGAGTCTTGAATGAAGACTCAGGCTCCCGGGGAGACATCAAATTTCTCTTTTGATGAATTTGATGTCTCCCCGGCGAGATGGTGTAATGGGATAGTGATCTGACTCTCAGCACAGAGATGAATCTGTCAGACATTTATTATTGCGAACGCGGAAGGAGGCGCGGCGCGCGCCTCCGCCCAAGTGGAGCATACTATGAAACTCTGCTCTCGTTGTGTCTCTGTCTGTGTGCAGTATGTGTGCACTGCACTGCCTGTGTGCAACCAACAGAGTGGCGCCAGAGTGCAGTCAAAACACACACACACACACACACACACACACACACACACACACAGTCCGTAAATGCACAATATTTTCGAGCTGCGTTCGCTTCCAGCGTTCGCGCGTCTTACTTGTAATATATAAAAAATCTGTATATTATCAAACATCTAACAACAATATGAACTATAGTGTTAACAGAGTGACAATGACATATCACACAAGTCATTGTGAAACAATTATGATTCATGGTCACACTATTTCAGTAATATAATTAAATTGATTATATCTTATTGTATTTATTTCATTTTATTTGAATGCAGGGTCATTGAAATTAGTCCATGGTCCACACATGTGTTGAATTAACTGTGGAAAAACAAGGCACTGGATTAAGTAAGATTGGCTGTAAGCCTGGTCCCTACCAGGCTAACTTCACAGCTACATTTCCATAGTAACTAAGGTAGGATTGCGTAAATTTTCTTTAGTGAATTCGAGTCATGGATAAACTTATCTGGCAAGATAATTCAGCTTTCATGAAACCGATTCATCGCTAATCCTGGCTAAATTAAGCCAGGATAGGTGTTAAATCCAGGCTCAACCCCTAATTCTGCTTTCGTGAAATAGGCCCCCTGGGCTGGAACTGCAGCATTACGACATTGCTGCTGTCAAACTGAAAAAGCAAAACACAAGGATGTCAGGCAATTTTATTGTCAAGCATGATCTTTTACACAGATCAAAGACATGTTCATTCAGTTGGAAGCGTTTGAGCAAACAGAGGTAAAATATAACCACACATAGTCACTTACATAAGTAGCTTTCAATGAAAACATATAAAAGTTAAAAAATACAAATTACTGTATATAGGTAACAAATGTTTACTAACATAAACACACAGACCAACATAATTGTTTTAACTCTAGTGAAGGTAAATTATACCAGATGCTTGTTTAACATAAAATACAACAACTGCACCAACATGCAAATGATCTGAACAATAAACACTGTACTGCACAAGTAGCAGCCAGGATTACTTTTATACAAGAATCACAGTTACCTTGAAAGCCTGACTAAAGCTGTGCATAAATAAAATTGTGCTTTCCTGATGACACACAGTACTTTACAGAAGAACAGTTCAAAAGCCTAACACTGAAATTCCCTTAAGAAAATAAATCGTGTACAGGACGGACTTGCAGGCCATGTAAGGGCATATAGTACAGAACAAAAACATTGAACAGTGCAAAGCTAACTATTAATGTGCATTCTAAACGATACGTCCTCGACATAAAATACAATATAGCTACAGGTGCATTGTAGTTCATGAAGTTATCATGACAGCCGGGAGGAGCAGGTACTTTTTCTTTCATTCAGCAGCCGTCCACTTATTTCACGCAGGGTTGTGTTAAAAGCACTCTAATAGTCTACTAGAAAGTGCAGAACCATTAAACTCTATCAAAAGCTCACAACCCAACTTTTTTTTTTTTTTTTTTACAAAAGGGTACAAAAATGAAGAGAGGTCACACAGCTCGTGGCCACAATGCAAAAAAAACATTTTTTAATAGGAAACCAACGTCTCAACCTTACACAGAGGTCTTCTTCGGGGAATGCCCTGAAGCTGTGCGACCTCTCTTCCTTTTTATACCTTTGCACCGTGGTCAGCACCTCAGCACTACTGGTGTGCGCCCATCCTTCCAGCCTGTGTTGTTACACAAAAAGGTACACCACCTTTTGTGCGAAAGAAAGGTTTGTGTTGATTTCTCTCCAAATTGAGAGAAGGGGACACACACACACACACACACACACACAGAACATTGGAAAAATGTTGACTATGTACCACCCATACATTCAATTAAACTGAGATAATTTATGGGCTGGCATTCACAAAGTGTCTCAGACAGCACTGTGCTGATAATATAATTTAGATTAGAACAATGAGTGTTACCATGAATATCGCCACAACTGGCAAGCTGATTCTAGATCAGCACTCAAGACTCTAAAATGCTTAAGATACAGGCTGTGGTGAATGTCAGGAGGCAGTACGAGTGTGACTGGTGTACTAGTATATATATATATACGTATTGTTTTGTGATTGAACAGCCAACATGTGGGGCATTCAACCAAATTGTCACATGAATTCTCATTACTGTAGTGAATTACATTGTTACTACTCACATTCATTGCATTCTGGGCATCTCAGCAGCAATTCTAATCAACCGGCTTCAATCTACATAAAATGGCTTGTTGCAGTTATCAAATATATTCAGATAGAAAATATAGTTACTTTATATAATCATTGTAATAAATGTAGTAATTAGGCTAATACATAGGCTATCCAGAATATATATATTTTTAATAATGTATCACTGTAGGGTGGGTGATGGTCACACCTAGAATGAGATATAGATATGACTACACACCTGTTTTGCACTGAGCTAATAGATGCACAAATCAGCCATCCCCACACACACTCATGGGGAGCCATTGGACAGTGCCTTCCATCTGCTCTCCCTGTAGCATTTTGTTCCTGTGTAAGCGATACACTGCCAGTGTTGCCATGTCTGCTTATTATAAGCGACTTTGGGCTTGTTGTTCTGTAAAGTTGCTTGTAAATTATATTGGTAGTTGCGGGTTGCAGGTTTTTGGGTTTGTTTGTACAGTGTAGTTGCTTATTTGGGCTTGATTCCTAATGTTTTCTAAACCAGTGGTTCTCAAACATTTTCATGTCAAGGAAACCCCCCAAATTAATATGTATTTGTCCACGGTCAGCCGAAGTATATAGGTTTAAAGTGCTCATGTGGCCTATAGTCGCTTCTTTTGGGCTTGTTTTCATAGACCTGGTTGCTTTTTTCTCTCACAAAATCTGGCAACACTGGTCACTGCATGGCAAGCAGCGCAACCGTATGATTCTGTATCGCACTGGACAACAAAGAGCTTGTTAACCCAAATATTCTGCTGTCATCAGTCCACAACAAAAACTCTCCCACTTCTTTACACCTGTAAAGCTGTGATGTGACAATAAAGTTGAATACATTCTGATTCTGTGACAGGGTCTAGTATCACCCAAATCAGCCATCACCCCCCCCCTCCAATTACTTTTACACTGGTGATATGCAAGTGAGAAGCTATGTTGGGAGCAAACATTAGCTCAAATCTATCTTTTATAGGTTAGTAGGTAGCATTACATTGTGTTTTTAAGAAAATATATGTAGCCTAAGGGAAGGAAACACTGATCTAAATCTTTTCCTTGTGCAGTGATTTACTGACTTAATGACTATGGACACTGCTCTGACCAGCACCGAAAAGTATAGCACTATTCATAGTCTTATTATGGCATGTTTGGAGAGTGGCGACTCAATGCTTACGATAGGACATTCCAACATGTTTACCACAAAGTAATTGTAACGTTATCACATCTTGACAAAAAAAACTAAGAAAAAGGCTGTGGTCGGATTTTTAACAAACTATAAAGGGGGTGGCATTAACTACTTGAACACTATATACTTCATTGACTGGGGTCCGCTAGGGTTCACTACATGGCCCCCTCCTTTTTTCCCTCTACACCAAATCTATATTAAGCAAAGGCCTAACATAGCTGAGCTATAAGCTTGATAGATCAAATTTTCCGCATATTATGATATGCACAGAAAAGTAACACTACGGTTCATTCATGTAGTACCCAGTGTATGTATGTAAGTAAAAAGAGGTGATAATGTTATAGTCTTTGCTTTTGTTGCCACTCTGACATGGTGGCAAGATCCATAACCATTTGTTATTACCATCTCTCCAAACATTCCTTGACAGGCCTCTATTGTGTAAATATACAGTAATACCGTATGACTAATATCTTATTCTTTGTTATAGACTACCTGGTCTCCATGTTGGTCTGAGTGTGTTGTGTGTGTGTGTGTGTGATCTTGGCACTTTGGTTGACGAGGGCAGAGTGAAGATGGGGATAAACAGCCTCTTGTTGATGGCTAGATGGTTAACCAAGTTTTCTTTTTTTTACCAGGCCGGTGGAGAAGACAGTCTGGGGCTTCTGGGGTTGTCTGTGGCCTGGGTCTCGTTGAGGGCTCTCTGTACAACACATCAATTTTATTATTATTTATTTTGTTTCATTTTATTTAGAGATTTACAATTATCTTTACCCCCCTTTTTCTCCCCAGTTTAGTCATGCCAATTAATTCATCCCCACACACATTAAATGTGTGTGGGGGAATATTTAATCATATTATATACTAATAATTAATAAGTACCCTTGTTTTGCTGTTTTTGACACAGAATTAAATGTTTTATGGTCATGATTCACCAGGAGCCTGGATGGCTTGGTTCCAGGCTTAAAATAATTTATATAAATATCTTCGAAATGTCTATGGGAAAAATGTATGGGCATTCTATCTGTGGCACAACAAAATGGCCGCCACTGCTATGCCCTATAGCTGTGATGGCCTTTACCACACACCCCTATTGCATAAATAATTATAATCATGTAATTATAATTGATTAATATCAAGTCTAATTATCAAACGCCTGCTTTTGTTAATCAACATTGATATCATTAACTACTCATTTGCAACACAAAACTCAATTGCAACACAGGATCCAAGTTTACCTTTGCATTAGCAAGTCCTAACAATCCAATCCAAACTACATCGCTGCATTTTGCTCACCTCAAATTTAGACATGAACTCTGCAAAGATACCAAAGAAGGCCTCTGTGCTAGTGACTTTGCTATCCTCTCCGAAGTAGGAGGCCACCTTAGAGAATTCTTCCATGGCCCGGGTCTGTAGGGACCCCAGAGACTGGACAACAGGGTGGCTGTTTTCTAGGAAACTCTGCCGCAGCAAGGGTCAAGGGTCAAACATCAGTGGTCAGTGCCCATCAATGTTGTAGTCATGGAGTAAGGTAAAAAAAACAGATCAAACCTCCCTAAATCGTGCAACATGCACCATAGTATTCTGCATAGTCCTGACAGTAGCAGCCATGATAGGGGCTAGTTTGGGGTTTAAGGATACACTCATTACAGAGGTGAAGTGGTCCTCTGATTTGACAGGTATCTTCAGACAGGCTGCTCTGATGTCCTGGACGGTGGACTGAATGTCACTCAGCTCTGCAGTAATGGCTTTCTGGTTCACTGGATGAAACGGTCATAGTTTACAAACTTTGTATTTAGGCACAGAGGACACAGAACGAGAGAGGCACACACACACACACACACACACACACACACACACACACACACACACACACACACACACACACACACCCACACCCACACACACACACACACACACACACACACACACACACACACACACACACACACACACACGCAGACACAGACCATGCACCTCTGATCTACATGCATGTGCATAGATTTAGTTAAAGCCCACATCTGATTAACACCAACATACTAAACGAGACAACATACAACGCACAACCATGAAGTGCGTGCATGCATACACACGCACCGGACACAGACAAAGAGACAGAGACAGAGAGAGGGAGAGACATGTAGTTTGATGTTACTGCGTCACCCAACAGTGTATTATTATTGGGGCATGCCTCCTGTCCTGACAGAGATTTGCGTCCGCCGAGCACCCCTTTCTAGTTTATGCTATATTCACTTTCACTACTTCTTTGTTCCATATCAAACTAAACGTTTCTGCTTTTGAATCCTGGGTAAACATACTCTATTAATTAATTTCAATATGTCTGTTTGGTTCAGAACTGTGATGAGTATTTACAGTACCATTATGTAGGTTATTGCCTTATTTAACTATTCTTTTATAATCTAAAATGAATCGCATTGGATTCATAGAATAATTAAAATAACAATTGACACATACTGTAGATTATTAATCAGTTAATACAATTTTTGTTAGTTACAGTCCTAGGAGAAACAAACCATGACAAGCAAAGACACAATTGAGTGAGTGAACATAATCTAGATGATAACTGTCAGAGTGATGCTAATTTCCTGCACTAATTGCTAACAGCTTGTAGGGCAGTGGCAGTGGGAATAGCATGCCCACTGGCCATAATGGAGAGCAATTCAACCTTAATACGAACTCTTTCACATGCCCTTTCATTCTACTATCAGTTTAATAGAAAACTTTCAAAACTAAAATCTAGTAATTGTAAACACACAATTGCATAAAACGATATACAGTAGGCTTTCATCAGGGGTCTTCTAGTCCTGCTGTGAAAATTTAACATTGTGCTCTATACAAAATGGTCTGGCATATCCCACCATGGATCTACTAGATTCTGCTACAAAATGTCTGAGGTAGGAGAGCAGAAAGGAATTCTCCACTTAGTGTTAGTGTATTATAATTATGTTACCTTTGGCTGCCAGACGCACTGTTGTAAGGTCTCTTGCAAAGTTGAGCAGCTCTGGAAAATGTTGGCATAGAGATTTGGCCAGGATGTGAAGGAAAGTGGATTTCCCATCTACTGTTTTGGTCGTGCTCAGCTGTATGACAAAAGTGAAGAGTCAGATGTGACCAAATAGACAGAAATGAAGTTGATTCCCAAAAATACTGTCAACTCGGATCTGGCATCCATACCTCAGTTAGGAAGTTGATTTTAAAACCAGTGGTCCTGCTGCACTTGGGCTGGCCATTGTTAAGGTAATTCCCCATGGCCAAAACAAACTGTAGAGCAAGGACGCAAAGAACTGTTACGTTTTAAGAACATGTAATAATTTTGCTTGGTGTCCAGTGTTCATTAACTAAATTAGACCCTGATAAGAAAGAATGAAAATCCATTTTTAAAATGAATCGTATTCTAACATCTTTAGATTACTACTATTTTTAATGTTTTCCCCTTTCTAAAAACATCCACTTGCACAAAGGTCGATGTCTGAATTCCCATCTACTAAATGTGATTGACTGTACCTCAAGGATTTTGGCAAGTTTCTTGCTGCTCTTCAGCTCCATGGAGGCCTTGTAGATGTAATCATATGCCACCTTCATCTCCTCAGCCCTCTCCTGCAGGGTTGTTTTAAAATGAAGGCTCCTCAGTCGAGTCTTATACTCTGGCACCATCAGCATCTGACAGAAAGAAAATATAGAAAATATTTATTATACACATTTTCAGGCAGCTACGTGGCCAATCTAGTCCTATTTTGAACTGATCAGAGCAATGTCACCCGCGTTATGGCCATTTGAAGTGTTAAAACACTGCTGTAGTGCCCCATGTGTGTAATTTAGTTTTTTTGGAGTGCCAGACCCCTGAACAGTGTTTGCGCCAAGTTTGGTCCACTGCCGCCACTCCCTAGGCAATTTCTATACATACAATAGGATACTGTATATCGGGTGACAAAGTAAAGGGGAAAACAACATAAAGTGTCTTAGTAAGGTGTTGGACCACCATGAGCCAATAAAACAGCATCTCTGTAGACCAGTGCCCATGGGTTTTGCACCACTGAACTCTCAAATGTGCATTGTTTTTTGCAATGAGGGGTTTATGCACTGCAACTCTACCTTGACCTTGTCAGGGTCACAGCAACCTCACGTCTGTTCCGTTTGATGAATGATGAAACGTTCACTTGGACTCAAGGATCAACTGATTACAATTTGATGGTCAAAGGTCAAGGTCACATTTACATGCACACAATGTGTGTGGATGAGCACAATTCAATACATTATTTTTGCAATTCATTTGTATTTATTCGTGTATAAGTGAGTTTATGTGAGTCCAACATGTGCATTCAGCAGTCTTGCGTTAATCTTTTAATGTTGTCAAACCCAATTCAGCGCATATGATTTCTGATTTCGTTTTTTTATTATACCGTAGTGGCAGCTTTACCTGGAAGATGAACTGGTCGGGGTCGCTGAGTTTAGCCGGGTCCTGGTCAAAGTCCTCGTACTGCTTCACCTCATCGTCATTGGGGGCGTAGAGCAGCAACTGCTTGATGTGCGCCGGCTCCAGCCTCTCTGTGGTCATGTTCATCAGCACCTGCCGCAGCTCTCCTGGGGACAGCTTCAGGTGCGCTATCAGAATGGCTGGGGTGTGGAGGGTGGGTTGCAGGGGTGGTGAGTGTGTGTACTACTCTCCCCCCCCACCCCTCTCTGCACAGCACATATAAAGGCTGTTGCACACTGTATGTGGAACTGCATGCACGTTGAAAGCATAGCTGCCTTCAATCCACTGTTAATAAGTGATACAGTCAGTGCAGACGTTGGCTCATGGAGCTGACGTCCCAAGCCCATTTTTTCTGTGACCCCCACTCACATTTTCTCACTGCACTAGATGGTTATTTTAGCATCATACAACCAAAACGGTTTCTCTGCTTCCATTTAACAGGCATTTTGGTTAGGGGAACTCAGACGTATTTTTATCCAGGCAACATATTTAGGTGCGAGTGCATAACTCTGAATAAGGTTTGTCTATCTATCTTGTTTTTTAAATGAGCAACACCATGGAATAAAGCTTCTGAAACATTATTGTGTTGATGTGTGCTGATGATGCTTGGTGGATATACTTTTATTGTAAATATCAAATAAACAAATATGATTGGATATCAGATATCGAAAATTAGCTGAATCATAGCTACTACTTCTATATTTTAACCGAAACAAATTGAAACATTGTACTTTGCATTAGCAGAGATTGTTAGGTTTGAAGGTTGCATAAAGCGTGTAGGTGTTTGACAGCTTTGTGCTTGAGGCATGAGTTTGGAGGATAATATATGTATGCATGTACACAATGCATATCTGTGTGTGTGTGTGTGTGTGTGTGTGTGTGTGTGTGTGTGTGTGTGTGTGTGTGTGTGTGTGTGTGTGTGTGTGTGTGTGTGTGCGTGTGCGTGTGCGTGCGCCTGCGCCTGTGCCCGTGTGTGTGGTGTGTGTGTGTGTGTGTGTGTGTGTGTGTGTGTGTGTGTGTGTGTGTGTGTGTGTGTGTGGGTGGGTGTATGTGTGTAACTGCATGTGTGTTTGTGTACACGTGGGTGTATTATTATCCATGCAGTGCTTAGGATGCCACAGTTTCAATAATTGTCTCCATGAATCTCGGTGTGAACCTCTCGTCTCTATCATACTTACAGGCGTTGTAGGCCTTCTTGTGTGAGAGAATCTCCACCACGTCTTTCTTTTTAAAGTTCTCGGGCAGGAAGGCCGGCTCTGGGGGTGAAACTGATAGGTTGAATGAACAGTGTAAGAATATGTTCTCCAGGCACCAGGGGATGGGCACTAAACAGACTGGCTACAAATAACTGCTGGTTGATACTGTAATAGAAGTCTGTCACAGAGTGTTTGGACAGAGATTTACATTTTCTCCCTGACAAAACTATGCCAAATTTTTGCACAATGTTCGGCTTGTGGAAATTATACTGTAAAATGGAGAAACGGATCAGGGAGAAACAGGTGGTGTCATTAAAAATACAGTCTACTTCCAATTTACTTTTTGTTTTTAAATTATTGCCACTCCAACACACAATGCTATGACAACTCTTCAAACATTCCATAACAGACTTCTGTTTCAGAGGTATCTAATAAGAGAGCTCTGTCATAGGTTTCTCTGGAAAAGCACAAATGGGTCTACATCAGGGGTCTTCAACAGGGGGTCCGGGACCCCTCGGGCATCCTCAGAGTTACAACAGGGGGGCCGCCAAATCTTTGTGTGTGATAGGATTTCTTTTTTACATGAACCACTTGAAAACTATAAACCCTATTCTGAGGAGAGCTTTGGCCAAAAATAGCGAATCTACAAGCTCCTCGCGCGTTGACTAAGAAAGAAGACTAAGTACATAATGAAAGGTCAAGTTTACTAAGTATTGACGGTTTACGTGGTTAAATGTCTAAAAATACACATCAACATGATCCAACATACACCGATGATAGTGCTGTCAAACAAGTCTATGAAGCTATCTATGAAATCTATTACACACAATGTTATACAATATGTAGTGGGGGTCCCAGCTAGGGGGTCTTTGGCATGAAAAACGTTGAAGACCCCTGGTCTACATACAATGCCTGGACAAAAAATATCAATGGTTTAGTAAGGAATCTTGCGAAAGCTGTAAAGTTGCTATTCGCTTAACGACAGAACTCTCTCATCATTGAACTGTGGTAGATTAGAGAGGGATGGGGAGGAGAGGGTGCCTTGTGGAGAATGCATGTGATGAGGAGCTGAACAGACAGGCTCCATATAGCAGCTTATGGAGCACATGGTGGAGGTGAACACTGAACATGGTAACTGTGAAGGTACAAAACAGGGAATGTCAGTCGCAATCAGCATAGTCACATAGAAGCCTACAGTATATTTACATCATGAGCTTTCCAACACCAGAACCAGCAAATACAGAAGCTACACCATGCTATGCTATGATATATTCAATTTTCTTTTTTACTAAAACAGTAGGTCATGTTTTGTGAACTCACAAAACATTGATTACTGTACTTAAACCAATACATCAATTTAAATAATTTTCTAGTGGTTTATTAAAAATTCAAGCACCAAAAATAACATATAATTGAAGCATGCAGTGTGCTGATTTAACACATCAATGAAATACCGTTCAAATGAATACAATTATCATTATGTTTTGATTCATGGGAATGACACATTGATGTGATGTATGATGTGAGAAGATGTAGGCTCCAGAGAACCAGAAGCTAAACCTTACTTGCTCTGCGCTGAGTCCCAAAGTGCAGCTCCAGGTCCAGGTATTTCACCATGTCACTCAGTTTGTCATACTCTGAGTCTTCTCCGAGCTACGACCACCAAACAAACAAGGATATATTTCAAACCCACAGCTACAGCTTTTCTCAGTTGAAACGTAGATTTCTATAGTAACATAATGTATACCACAACTGATCAAACAACTCAAATCAGACAATAATAGCGACACAGAATTTCCCACGTGGGATCAATAAAGGTCTATCTATCTAGAATTGGGTAAAATATGACAGAAGAGTGTCAAACACTGTATTAAGCCCTACTACTTGATGGTAGTGTATTCAAAAGAAGAGTAAAAAATATTATGAATTATTGTTAGCTTCCGTTTGGGATATTTATAGTTTTTTTCTAACCACTACCCTCACTTACCTGTCCCCATATGGTGCCCTCTGAGTTCTCCACCTGTTCCCAGCGCAGTCTCTTCACACTCATGTGACTGGTGTCTGAGGCGTTAGGGCTGGCGGCCTTGGGTAGTGGGGGAGGATCACAGGGTGGTAATGGTGGAGGAGGGGGCGGGGGTATCTTGGAAAGGCAGAAAAACAACACTTAATTCTTTGTATTTACTATTGAATACAGTTCCAGTGTGCCAGTTCACAACTTCGGTCACAATGTTTAGAAAAACGCTGATGTCGCCCCACCCGTAGCCCCACACACCTCATTGTGTCCAAAAGAAACTATACGAGCTCCGCATCTGCCACCTTCTGAATTCTGCTCCTGTTTATTCTAGTTTTCTCTTTTTTTGGCATTACAGTACAGTCCCTGGACTATAAGGTCCCTGGTTTTAAGATTAAGAATTTGAATTTGAAGCAACAGTCTATGTTCCTGAATTTCTCTCACAAAATCTCTTGACTGTTGAATTGAGTAAAATCTCATTGAGTACAGTAAATCTTTGTGTAACATTCATCACAAAAAATGTATGCATCTGCATCAATTGTAGTGAGTTATAATATATATTTTAAGCCAAAATAAAATGTTATGACAAATGGCACTCATTTTTGAGAACTTGGAAGCTTGGTAAATCCTTTTAATTGTCTATATTCCACTACCATTATCATAATGGAGGTCATAGATTTACATGTACACCCCTATATCAAATATCTTGTTACAGTACCTTTTGTGACTGGAGATCTGGCTTTTCATAGGTCTTGGTGTGGGTGGGGAGAGTGGAGTGACCAGCCGAAGATCTGGACAGTTGAGAGGAGGCAGGGAGGACATGGATCTGACTCTGGCCTTGGGTCTGGGACTGGGTCAGGGATTGCGTCTGAGTCAGGGATTGGGCTTGTTCCTCCAGTGAGGGCGGCATCGGTCCCTGGTAGCTGTGTTGGTGGTGGAGCTGGTAGTGCCTCTGGAGAACCAGCTGGCTGGGTCTCAGCGGCTGGGGGGAGGGCTGCGGGGACGGCTGACACAGTGGCTGAGGCTGGCTGGCTTGCCTGGGCAGGCGGCTGGGCCGCGAGAGTTTGGGAGAGCGGCGGGAAGACAGGGTCTGGGAGTGGGATGCAGTGGGGGCGATGGCGTTCGCCACGGCAGCGGTGGTTCTGTGGAACCGCGTATCAAACTCCTCTCTGGTGGGGAGAACTTTGTGCAACGGAAGCCGGCTGAGGAAGGCCCTCATAGGGGGCGGAGGCGGCGGGATAATGGGGTGCTGTGGCTGGAAAGTGGTCCGCGCGCGCGGCATGTGCTCCGGGGAGAAGTGGATGGCCGGCAGGGGGTCGGTGAACTGGATCGGAGGAGGTATGGCGACCTGGAAGGGCGGGGGTGGTGGCGGGCTCATGTCGGGCGGAGGGGGGATGATGTGGTCGGAGCCGGAGGAGTAGGAGGCGTCATCGCTGCTACTGCTGTTGCTCAGCTGGCGAGGCATTAGGCCCAGCTCCTGGTCCTCATGGAAACTCATCTGGAGAGAGCACAGCACACTCAGCACAGCGTCACAACTCTACCTCCTCCCTCCTTTATTCACTGGATTTTTTACTTCAATACAATTATTGTTATTATACATATACTGTATAATACACAGCTGTACAGCAGGACAAAAAGCTTGTTTGCCGGTCTCTCAGATGCAGCATACAACAGTGCAAGACGGTACAGCGTAGTGCACGACTGCAGTCGTAGTAGCAGCATATATAAACAGGATGGTACTGCATTTATTATTAGGTGTCAGGGTAGGGCAAATAATATTTGTAATATGTAATATTATTGCAGGTACAACACTGGAAAGAGTGTAACAGTAGCAGCAGGATATTAGGGAGAATGTGCAATGGCAAGGCTAAAGTGCAATCGAGGAAGAGGTAGCAGAGTTGTATAGTAGTGTGTATAGTAGTTTGCAAGTAGTCACAGGGTTATTGCTGGGCTTAAGTGCAACAATTTAGTGTCCGGTGTGTGGGAGTGTGGGAGCCAGCAGCTTGACAGCGCCAGAATAAAAGATATTGTTCAGTTTGGTTGTGTGTGACTTTGTTATTTGCTCATTTCAGTTTTTCATGACACTACTTCATGTAGTACAGGACATATTTGATCTATATACTGTAAATTAACAAACTATACAAAAGGTCAGGTCATAAAAACTGAACAGTACAGCCAATTTTTATTTGACAATATATTCCGCAGCCTTCCTAACTTGTCTGCATAACCTAAATGTGCCTTTTGTCTGAGGGCGGTAACATTTACAGTTATCAACACTGCTAACCAGCAGGTGCATCAGTGCACATCAAACCACGAGAGTTCCTCTGCTAGTGCCTAGTGGGGCTAAAATGTTAAAGCTGCAATACGTTTTCATATTCTACGTACAGTGGCAGCCTCAAGACGTAGCTGTTTCAACACTCGCATCACTGGTTGAAGCAGACTACTGCAAGTCATTGTGATAAATGTTCAGCAATTCAGGTGCAATGGGCTGATCTATACGTTTTCAATTCCTCATGTGATTTATAACATTAAACATTTTGCATTTTTGCTTAAAAATCTTGCATAAAGCATGGCTTTAACATGAGAGAGATTGGAGATGCAGATCACACCAACCAAGTAGAGAAATCGCAAATCAAATATTACCTCTTACAGTAGGTGAATTGATTCTTGTAACTATTAGTAAATACTCTTTTGAACATCTCTCTGTCCCTGAGAGTCAAGTTAACCCTGAGGATTTCACAATGTAGTCATCCCTCACCACAGTACCGTGCTTAGATCGGATGACAGCAACACAACAACCCAGAGAAAGGCCGAATACTTACAGCCACAATGTCTCTCATAGCAAAGCTTCAATACTGTGCTTAATACTGTTAGCAACATATTAAAGGAACACTTCACCCATTTCCAACCTTATCTTATATAATTGGTCCTCACTAACATTACAAGATGGCACATTTTCCGTCTACTGGTCTCACTGGTGGGCAGTGGTGAGCTGTGGATTTTTGAACTAAGGGTACTGTATTTTATGACATCACGCGCGCGCACGTGCGCGCACATAGCCACTCAGCTCAGTGCTAGTTGAAATACTGTATTCAACATGTGATTATTAATGTAATCATATGTATTATTATTTTGTTGTATTGTTAATTTGTTGTTTTTATTTTTGTTTCAAATTAATTATTTTATTTTCCTTTTAATTTGATATAAAAGCCCTTTACATAGACTCACCCACACATAAGTAGGCCTACTTAAAATAATCAGACTACTTGTCTTTGTCTTGTCTCAGAGAACTGGGTCCTCTGCTAAGCGATCCCCTTCACACCTTGCAGTGCAGAGATGTTGTCAGTCATTGTGAGAGGAATGTACATACACATTCAATTCAAGTCTGTGTCTTTTCTCGAGTAGCCTAATGTTATGCAAAGCAGCCAGGTAGACGCTATTGAGAACGGCTCGCCACTGACGGCGCGAACCTTGAGAGGCTATTGTTTTTAAACTTTAAGGCGTTAAAGACTGCCGCTGACGGTGCGTGCACGCGCGCCCCCAGCTCCCACAGTGTCAGAACTAAGGGTACGCCGTACCCCCCGTACCCCCTACAGCTCAACCCTGCTGGTGGGCTATGGACAGCTCAGAATCCTGCCTACCAATGACATCATCGATGGGGATTCCAAGCTAACCATAGACTTTCCCTTCCTGGAAAGTTAGCATGCTAAAATAGACGCCATTGTTCTTGTATTAATAATGATAATTTAAAAGGAAAACTTTTTTTTAAACTACCAAACCTCCCTACCGATGTTCTCACTGGTAGGCAGATTTCTGAGCTGTCAACGTTATTCCTCTGAGACACAGACGGAGTAGTCAGAAATGCCATCTTATAATGAGCATTAGCGAGGACCAATTATAAGAAGATACTGTACTGTAGGTTGACAATGGATGAAGTGGTCCTTTAAGTTTATCTTCAACTTGTTTATCTTATGGTGTGCATATGTGCATCAAACAAAGCTTAGGCAGTGGATGAGCAGTGTACTGCTACACATACACCTTATAGTTATGAGATATACTGTAATTATTCAGTATGGTCCAAATCTACTGAGGTTAGTCAATTGTTACTTACAGACACATCTCTTCTTCTGTAACCATGACAACCCGATATCTGTTTATGTGACACAAGCGTTCATTGTAGCATACATCAGCGTTGGTCAACAACTGCTATACAGTTATAACTGATGCACAATAATTATTTCATTCATTATTCAACAACTAATGTGGCAAATACATAAACAACCCCAATGCAATTGCTGTAAAAAGGCTTGAAACATACATTTCAGCAGTGGTTCTCAAAGTGAGGTCCAGGGACCCCAGGGGTCCTTGAGGGGGTTCCCCAGCTTAGTTAATATAGCATAAAAAACAGTTTAACCACTTTAACCCTATATATATATTGGCTATTTGAAAATAGCTGATCTAGATAGGTAGGTCATAAAATCATTTTGGAATATATATATATTTTTAACAACACTAATCTTGTAGGGGGGTCCCTGGCACAAAATATTTTCAGATGATGGTCCATAGCCAAACATATTAATTTGGGGGTCCTTGACATGAAAACGTTTGAAAATCACTGCATTACAGTATGATCATGGTGAAACATTCACTCACCTAGACCCTACAAAACTAGCATATAAACAAAAAACGAATACATGGACATTTCTATAATAAAAAAGACTGCAGTGACAAATGCTGTAAACCATATCAGGGATGCACCAATGTAAAACAAACATGGACCACCATACCAGTACTTTGCCTATTTACAGTACAAGTATGCTATGCCATTAATTTAGGTTTTACCTCGGCAACAATTACTGTAAACAGAACAGAACACAGTTTCAACTACACAACTTACTGTAAGTAATAGGAAAGTCAAATATTTATCATACTATAAAATTCCTCCAAATAATAATGCACCCTTTACAGTTTTGAAACCAATAATTGGGTGATGCATTGGTGCAACCCTAATATACGTACTGTATATATATAGAATATAGAAGTATAATATATTGTGTATGTATTTCAACGTATCATTCACTGCTCCATTTGCATTACACATTAGTAATACAAATGATATGATAGCGTAATGGGCAAGGTGATGACGATGATGACGATGGTTTTGATCCTCACCTCTTCGTAGTCATTCTCTCCGGGTATGAAGTCGTCCACCAGCGTGACGCGGTGGCCCAGCTGCTCGCTCAGTGCGTCCAGGAACTTGTCGGTGTCGCGGCTGCGTGGCGGCCGGGAGAAGGTGAACAGCTTCTTGCGGCGGCTCATGGGGCTGGGAGGTGTGCCGTCCTCCTCCTCTTCGTTGTCGGAGCGCTCGGGCGAGCCGGGGACCGGCGGCGGGCTCTCCAGGCTGACGTATGGGTTGGAGTCGATGCTGCTCTGGTGGTAGATTCCATACAGCTGGGTGGGCAACGGGTCCTTCCATGACAGGGTCAGGCCTGACTTGCTGCTCCCTGCAGAGATGGTAAGAGAGCAAGAGGGGGGTGGGGGGTGGGGGGGGGGTTAAACATCACCACCACAGGTGTGGCAAGTCGATGAGTCGTGATTAATGTGGCTGAGTTTAATTGTGTCGGTCCCACATCATGAGCCAACAGTACGCAGGTTTTCACTCCAACCAAAAACTGCATCAGCTAATTTCAATGAGAGAGGGAACTAAAGGGAAATAATCCATGAAGTGACCTGTTAACGTGTTTGGCTAGAAACACATCAACAATCGAACATACTCTTCAGGGTACAGTGTGAATAACTTTTTAAGTGTTAAGTGGATGACTGCATGCTGCAGATGTTTAAGAACATTGTTGACGATTCCTTTTCTCAGATGTAGTTCTATCCGTTTTGTCAAAGCTGTTGCCACAGCAACACAATAGTTTCTGACTGTTGTTTGTCTGTATATTTGTGTTCTGTGTAATTGAGTGTGATGAGGTCAAAGGGAGGGTCTGAGGGTCCGAATGCACATGCACATCGTCTATCAGCGTGCGTGTGTGTGTGTGTGTGTGTGTGTGTGTGTGTGTGTGTGTGTGTGTGTGTGTGTGTGTGTGTGTGTGTGTGTGTGTGTGTGTGTGTGTGTGTGTGTGCGTGCGTGCGTGTGTGTGTGTGCGTGTGTCATGTACGACGACTATGTCTCGACGCCAGAGTACCTTTGAGAGGGGGGAGTGTGAGGGGGGACAGAGGGCGGCTGTAGCCCTCAGTCTGCTCTGGCGCCGGCCCCTCTGGGCCCGGTGAGGAGACGGCCCGCAGCGGAGACACGCTCTTCCGCGTGTACACGTTCTCCAGCTCAGTGTACACGCCTGACATCTATGGGTGGAGGCGTGGTTAAGCTTGGTTAGCACAGACAGCCATGGCAGCACACACGGTTTGAAGGTGCTCTCTCAGACAAAATGGATTGTAAATAATTTGCTGGCCACTTCTACTTACACATACATATTTTGGGCAGCCACAAAATGTCTTTGGTAATCACAATGTGATTTACAGTATATATTGTAGAGACTGTGTATACATTTAGAATTTGAGTAGATTTACAGTGAGTTTGATGTATCCGTCACAAATTAATTTAGTCTCACACATTTCATGAAAGGCACATCGGTGGACCACTGCACTCAGATCAGTCGATGTGTGGCCCATAAAAATAACTCCATTGTCAATGCATTGTAATAATCTAATTTATTTTACTATAGTAATTTCATTGATTTCTTCCACTGCACTCAGGCAGGCATTTTTTTCCCAATATGTTCATCAAAGGGGCCAAGAAAGTAGAGCAGACCTTCAAATAATGTGAAAACAGAGAAGCACAAACAACATTAAATTAAGCAGCAACATTGAGATCAAATGTTGGTTACTGCATACTGAAGACCAGTGTTTCACAACCGGTGGCACAGACCCTAAATATAGAGCAATACTGTGTTGTAGTGTGAAGAAATACAAAGAACAATACAAAGAATGATATGGCTGTAAATCAGGTCCTGACTTAAAGGTCAATGCAACGTTGAGAAACCAGTTGGGAACCACTGGTGTAGGTTAGCAGTAAGTGTACCCACATGTTTGAGGTCGGGGGACTCAGGAAAGGAGGTCCCATCTCCACACTGTCTCTCCTCTGGGCTCCCAGACGTGTCGACATGAATTCCTGAAGCACAACAAGGCATGATTGGGAACAAACACATGGACAGTGAAGCCTGATTTATACTCTGTCATACGACTGCGTCGCTTGCCGAAAATAGCAGATCTACAAGCTTGTAGATCATATTATATATCGGCTTATAGATCAGCTTATAAATTAAGCATGAGCATCGCTGTTCCATCTCACCACTTCCTCCAGTCATGAGGGAGAGAGGGGGTGGGAATCGTGACAGAAGAGCATGGGAGAGCAACAGACAAAGCTTGGCTCGCTCCTACAAGCAGGAGTTGTCGGCTGGCGATGGAAAACAGGAGAAACATGGACTGTTTCTGCCTGAAATTGCCTCAGAAATAGCAAAATCCTGATGAACTATGCGCTTTTGAATTTGACAGTGTTGGGTTGCTAAGGCCAAAGCCAACTGATATCATTTATGAACTCAAACGTGTGTGGTTTAGTTGCTTGGTTTGCTTTAGTTTAGTAATGGGTTTTAATATAGCAGCTTTCAGCCTTTACTGAGCAAGAGAAATTCTGCTGAGAAAGCAACTTTTCAGCCAGGACCCTGCTTCTTGTATTCTTAGAGTTTGCTTGCATTCAGACATGGCAGCTTCCCCAGTACAAGCACAGCCTTCTACCATGGTTGTACTGGAGCAGTGGAGATAGTGAATTACTTATTCCCCATCCACTATCTATAATATGCTGTTGTAGAGTAACACGATCCAACAACCAAAGAAAGAGTTGAGAACTGTTTTCCTCTACTCAAAAGACCCTGTTTTTAAAAACAGCACTCTCAATTTAGATTCCAATAACAATCTCTCTTGTACTAGCAAATAAAACCACTTAGAATGAAAATGACTAATGACATGCAAAGTCATGCTGTTCGGTCAAAGTGTTCGCCTCCACAAACAGCCCCTAAAGCACAACGCTTGTTTTGATCCTGCTGTCTTGGTGGGCGTAACAGTCATAGAGTAGAGGAATGTATTCATTAGACATAATCATAAATTAATAAATGACTGTCCCCTTGGAATCAGGCCTCACACAGTTTGGTTAGCACACTTTTGTTTAGTAAAGCTGACTAAATCTGTTATTTTTTGGTTGCAACTTCTCTGTTGATCTGGAACGTTTTCATTGGAATTGTTATGGAATTTGTTTTATTAGGCATGTTAGGGCTGGACAATATATCATTACATCGCCATTGTGATATGAAAAATTATAGGATCTGTGATTTTGGATGTCATAATATCGTGATATAGCATAAGTGTTGCCATTTCCTGCTTTCAAATCTACATTACAGTAGTGACGTCATTTTAAAATATTAACTGACTGTTCTAGCGGTTCTATTATTTGCCTTTACCCACTTAGTTATTATATAGGCATTACTGATGATTATTTATCAAAAGTCTCATTGTGTAAATATTTTGTGAAATAGTCATCCCTACAATAGTGTCAAAATATCGATATCAAGGTATCTGAAAAACAATATATATCGATTAGATTTTGTCCATATTGCCCAGCCCTAAGCCAAGTACTTATCCTTGATTTGGTGGGTTGCTCTCATAAAAGTTAAGGTTGTTGTTGTAATTGTTGTTTGTGGTTGTTGCTGTGATTATGGTTGTTGATGTTGTTGTTGTTATTAGTATTGTTTTGGTGGTAGTTGTTGTAATTTGTACCCCTTCCCAGGTGTGTTCCTATGATGCAGTCATCGTGACTCCTGTCTCGGACGCTGCCTCGCTGAGAGGAGCTAGACACCCGCATGGAGCTGCTCCGACGATGGTGTTCTGGACCCAGCTCCGGTTCAACTGCTGCTCCAATGCACGCACACGCACCCGCACACACACACACACACACACACACACACACGCACACACGCACACACGCACACACGCACACACGCACACACGCACACACGCACACACGCACACACACACACACACACACACACACACACACGCACACACGCACACACGCACACACGCACACATGTACATGTACATGTACATGTACAAACACAAACAGACCCGTAATTATACCACTTAGATTATGTAAATAAATACTGTAGCTGTACTGTAGGTTCTTTATCAATGTGTAATATTGCATCATTATTTTACTGTACAGTACATCTGCTACTCCTTGTGTCTTTGGGGAGTAAGAAAGAAAATTACTACTACGAGGTCAGTGTCTTAATCACTATGCCACGGCCAATATAATTTCCATGTTTTTCATCGATACAGTAAAATCCTCATCGTTAATTTATGTGTTTCTCTGAGAGTGTACAGCTGTAACTATCAGAGATAAATGAACACTGAGGATTTTCCTGAATACGTTACAGTCTAGTTCAGGGGTCTTCAACAGGGGGTCTGGGAACTCTAGGGGGTCCTCAGAGTTACTATTAATATGTTGGATTCATTAGCATGAATCCAACATATTAATAGAAAAGATAATGTGTGTCAAACAAGTCTATAAAGCTATCTACTGTATGAAATCTATGAAAAAGTTGAATCTGCAACACAATTATATTCAATATACAGTCGTGGGGGTCCCTTCTTCGTCTCTTTCTCAGCTAAGGGGTCCTTGGCCTGAAAAACGTTGAAGACCCTGCTATAGGGTGTCTGTGCGTCTTTCTCTCACCAGCGCTCTTGAAACCCAGGAACCGGGAGATCTTGCTCTGGCAGTGTTCCTGCTCTTCATAGGTCAGCAGCTGGTAGACGAACTGCCAGATCAGCTGTTTGGCTGGAGTGTCCAGCACAGGAAACACGTCCACTATCAGGGTGTCCACGTTCCTGTACAAACATAATGCAAACATCAATATGTTATGCACCCTCTGCCTGACATCCTTGTGTTTCACAGCTAACACAACTAACACTAGTTCTGTGTTAGTGTGTTGATGCTCTGGTGTTGCAAGCTGTTTTTCTTATTTTGTAGTAATGTTCCTGCATTTCCTCTCTGCCCTTGTTGTTGTTATCCTGTCTTGTTAAACCGCCTTGTGATTATTAGTTATCGTCTCCACGTGTGTCTTGTTTAGTTCTAGCCAATCCCTGTGTTGATTGTACTTTGAGCTCACTTTTGTCTAGTTCCCTATGTACCTGTTTGTTGCTGTAAGTCCTGTCCGACAATTACTGTCCATGTGTGTATCTGTTAGGCTTAGAACCATCCGATATTGTTTATTGTTTGTTTGTGTCAGAGCAGAAACTTAGTCTACATTTTAAATGGGTGTGGGGGCTGGTAAAGGAGCTAGATAATGGATTGGGGGGGCGCTGGCCCCAAAAAGGTTGAGAACCACTGATGTAGGAGGATGGCAGAATAATGCCAGAAAGAGGCTGTGTGTGTTTGTGATCTTGGGAATGGAGTTCTTGACATGCACCCTTAAATTGAATAATGCATTCTATAGTATATTCACATTTGCAAGCCTCAAGTATCTCCACACTCATATCTTAACCAATAGAATTCGTTCTGTTCCTGATCCCGAATCTGATTCAGAACCAGATTGTGACCCAGATTTTAAATCTAATTATGACTCTGACCCTGATTTTGATCACGGTTTAGGTTCTCATTCTTGTGACGGGACTGACCTGTGTTGGAAGAAGGTCTCCAGGGCCTTGCAGACAGTGTATCTCTCCTGGACGGTGAGGAGGTGGTCTAGCTGCTGGCTGAAGGTGCGACCGTGGACTTTGATGCTGGGGGGAAGTATCTCAGCCACCCACTGGAGAGAACTAAGGGCTGGGGACCTGGACGACACACACACCCAGAGAAACCATACAGCACTATATCATCACTAACATCACTGACCAGGTTATCCTATCAAAATACATGAAAGATGATGTTAAATATTGTTTAAAAACCGAAACATTTCTGTGGCCTGTGTAGCAAGACAGTACAAGCTATAATAACATGCAAGTTAAAGGATAATAAGCCCTTCAAATAATTAGGGCATATAGACGTCAAATAATACAGACATAAAACACAAACAAGACACATAAATAAGTACATGAAAAACCAAATGAATAAAAACAACATTGAAATTGAAAATACATTGAAATAAAACTCAACAACAATCATATACATAAAAGATCTTTTAAGATAGGATCATCTCTTTAAATGGCACACATTCTTATGCGCTGTTTAATGTTATCATTGGCTAACGTGACTATCCTATTGCGACTTAATATAAAGTATGTAATTTATGTTTCAATGTCACCAAAATGACCACAGACCGAAACCTAAATTGCCAATCAGAAATAATCCTCTGTGTTTGATTCGCAGTGAGTGAGAGATTAATTCCTAATTTATGTTCTGTTCTGTTGTGAGCTTGTAGGTCTACTATTTTCAGTGTGCGATGCCGCCATGCGACAAAGTATGAATTAGGCTTACAACCACTTGAACCCCAGCATCCAAATTGAAGGGGAAACAAAAAAATTGCCAATACAAAGCTCAGAACGTGTTGTGTAGCAACGCGTTCTAAGATTGTAGATCGGCTATTTTTGGCAAATAAATGTGGTGTAGAGGGTGTAGATGCAACTCATGTCCAGTTTACTAAGGGTTTAAGTGGTTAACCTGGAGCGTGGCAGGGCCAGGTTAGGGGAGTCCTCCGCGTCGTGGTCTGAGGAGTAATCACATGGTCCCTCCTCCACCACCAACGTGGGCATTCCTCCACTGCCCTGTAGCATGGACACCACCTTCTCATGGGAGCAGTTCCTACAGGACAGGACGTAGAGCCAGGGAGAAGAGAGAGAGGGGAATCAGGGACATGGATGAAGGTATGCGGGGGGCAAAGAGGAGACGGGAGCAAGTAAAAGAGATAGGGAGGGAGAGAGGGAGAGTCAATGGTATAAGACAATGGTGTGTGTGTGTATTCTTATCCTATATTAAAATTGCCTAATGGGTGGGTGGGTCAGTCGTCTATGAAGTCATATCGCCCAGTCCTATGTCCAGTCTATGGCATGAGAACCACAGGTATAAGAGGCACTAGAGTTTTGTGTTACATTAAACTAATCCATAATAATAATAATAGGAGACAGTGGAATGATCACAAAGACTGAAGCATCGCCTTGTAATGTATTGACCATTTTCAACCTGGAGTCCCTATTACCGGCATGACTTTATAGATGAAAATCAAAATACAAATTTCACAAATTTCAACCATTTTTGAAAATAGCAACACTATCCGATCTACAATCGTGAGCCTGTAAGACTATTGGCTATTTTTGTATATTTAAAAAAATATATATTGGGCTCAAGTGATTAACTAAACAAAAGGACTGGACATATTGATGTACTGTACAGACAATGATTCAAAACCACAGAGCTACAGCATAGGGATTCCTAAAACTGTTGTGCAAAAGGCTTCCAGTGCAATAGCCACAGAAAATTGCAAATGGTGCAGGCACAATACATTTACACAGTAGTGTCTGAACATCATCATTCTCTGATGAACAACTCCCACCTTCTACCACTGCAGCATCTTAACCATGCTGAAGTCCTTGTACACCAGCAAAACAAATCAGTCTATGGCCGCAGCCATGGGAACAAGTGAGCAAAGCTATAATTGAGTTGTCAAGTTGGCGCGATACCAGGGGAAAGTAAACAATGCTTCTAGGTGAAATTGAAAAGATATTGACCGTGCTCCGTGAGATGAACTCTTAATTAAAGTGTAATGTAATTTCATCTTGGGTTGAACTCTTATCGGTACTTGGTAGGTGTCTATGGAGGTGAACCTGAGAAACACTACAGAGATGGTTGCAGAGGAGTTAGTAAATACTGTAGCAGCACCAGGTTCTGACACTGGGAAAAGTGGACATACGCACATGCACACACATGTCAGTGGTTCTTTAATTTCAAGGAAAGTTGCGGATTGCAGCTTTAAGTCAACAAATAATATTAGTCGACTCTACTGTAACTCTATGTAAGTCATTCTGAAATCACTTGATGTAAATATGTAATCCGATAACCACAGAAACACCCATAACTCTCACCTTTCATCCCTACTTTGTCATACTACAGTGTCAGAGTAGCAAAAACAACTCACGTTATGAGCTTGTAGATGGGCCATTTTTGCAAAAAAAAGAATTGTGAAAGTGGTTATGGTGTCTGTGGTTTTTATAATGAAAAGTATTAAAAAGAGCTCGCGACTAAATAATAACTCCATTGGATCACAGTTCTTTCCTGAAAAGTACTGTTTTGGACAAGGTTCTGACTGACAGCACGATATACAGTATAGAACTGACCTCATGTCCAGTCCATTGAGGAAGAGGATACGATCACCTGGTTTCATACCACAGTCTTCAGCTGGGCTATCTGAGAGTGAGATGGTAGATGGGAGAAAAAGGATCATAAGGCATGTCTTCTGGCGATAGCGCAGAACTAGCATACACACATGCATGCGAGCACACACACACACACACACACACACACACACACACACACACACACACACACACACACACACACACACACACACACTAATTAAGTGATTTATCATCCAGCATTTATGTGACTATGGTCGTACCGTAAATACCGTACAGTAAAGCCCATTTAGAAATGGAACAGGTTACAATAAGTAGGCTAATGAAATAGGCATGGAAATAAGGAATTCTACACTACTGTACATACACTGTACATGCATGCATAATATATGTTTTGCTAGTACAGTTATTAGACACATTTCAACTGACTGTTGAAAAATGGAACGCTTCTTATATACAGTATCTTGTAGAAGGCAATGATGTGTTTTCAAATCCAAGAAAACACATCAAAACAAATGGATGTTCCCCAGAGATCTGAGGCTGAATCTCATTACACAATGAGAGTCTCTGAATGCCGGAGGGGGGCAATTGTTTTGTTTTGACAGCACTCTGGTATCCCCATCATCCAGGCATTACCTTCTGCCTGTCTGCTCGCCACAGCACTGACTGTCTCTTAAATCAGATATCATGTAATGTTTATCTCTCGCTCTGTTATTATCTGACACTGAGGATATTGCATAACAGCCTTTTCATGTGGTAATCAGAGTCTCTAGTAGGCACATTCTCACACCACGAGGCGAGTCTTAGCACAGTGGCAGCGGAGCTTCACGCCAATCAATAAAAAGGGATTTCTGTTTGAATCACGACGAGAGCCAGGATTCCCACCCCCGCCATTTCCATATCGGGCTCTGTAAGGCCCACAGAGTCAAGCAGCTTCTGACGCTACAGAGCAGAGGTGGTGGTGGGCAGGCGTGATGCCCACATACACACACAGTTCCCTTGCACCTCTCAAAGCAAACACATGGAACATCTGCAATATTCCCCTTCTATATTATTCATCAGGATATTCTTCTCTATTTCTTCTACTTTGTAGTAGTATTAGCACATTTCAATTTAAGTTGAATTGAAATTATTTGATAGTCACTCTGAAGCTTCTCAAAATTAGTTTCCACAAGAACTCTGCAAAGTTACACAAAGTTCATTCAATATTTAATCAAAGGGACTGAGATGTTCTCTTGGATGATAGTTATGCAAGCAAAGATCTCATGAACGCCTCTGCCTTCAACATATTGTCTCGAAGACTCCATTAAGTTTCACAGTTACTTCAATGTACACTTGCGTAGGGTGTATTGACGATAAGGGCTTAGTGTGTGCAATAACAGGATGCACAAGCCCAATACTTAATGTACTTTTTTATTTATTGCGTACTCACTGCCAGACATATCTGCAATAACTAGATTACAGTAGGACTGATCATGTCCCTTTGAGTGTTTGTATTTATTCATGTTTTAATGTATGTTCATCTTTGTTAATAGCTGCATTGTTTTTTAATCTCTTGAGCTGTGCACTATAAGGGTCCTGTAATTTGACAATAAGACATTAAAGGTCTACAGCATGTCTGTCTGTCTGTCTGTCTATCTATCTATACATACATATATACATAATAAATACACAGGGAGGGTACGCATAGGAGTCTCAACAGTTTAGAATAGAAGCAGTACCTGGGATGACAGAATCAATGCAGACAGGTGCATGGCCTCGCAATGTGAAGCCAAAGCTTTTCTTTCCCCTGTAGACACGAACGGTCCTGAGGGAGAAAGCGGGGGAAAGAGAGTGGGGGAAAACAGAGACAGAGCAAGGCTATGATAAATAGTTCAGACGGGACAGGTAGTTTCATGTGAAAAGATCTCTAGAGCGCCATGAACAAAACTGTATCATTTTATATAAAGCTGTGATTATCAATTTTGGACCCAAAGTACAGTAGGCTACTGCTGGTTTTCATTCTGGTTGTTTAATAAGGGACTCATTTCAATTTGGGACACCAGGACAAACCCTAACATTAGAGTCACCCCAGAGTGGTATTTGGTTGTAGTTAAGACAGACTGCTCACTATAGTCAAGGAACAGTGAAACCCTTTTTCTTTCTTTTCTTTTTTTTTCCAGGAGCACAACATTACAGATCAACATTACAATTTCAAATAACAGGACAAAAGGCAGTTACAATACTGGAAAAATAAAAAGAAAAGACAGAAAAAGTTAAATAAATAAGCTCAAGGTTCAATTAGGCAATTAGGAAATTAGGCAATATATTCATCACAGATTCTTCTGGTTTTCATAGCTTTAGTGTTTGTACAATGTTTTAAGGTTTCTAAGTATGACAACAATAAGGCTTTAAAAACAACAAGATTTGGGCATTGGTTAGCAAATTTGGTATATGAAATATACCAAAAAAGAATTAAGAGAAGGTTGATAACATATATTTGGTCTACGCCTATTTTGGTCTACGCTTTTGAATTTATGAAATCATTAACATCAATCCAAAATACGACAGTAAGTACAATCCCAAAATAAATGAGATATTGTTTTGTCAATCCCAAAAGAACAAAGTGTGACCAACAAAGATTGGTATTGACAGGATAACATCTATGAAGTAATTTGAAAGTAACCTTGTGTACCTTATTTGTAACAAGAAATGTTCTTGGCAAGACCCAAGTGTTCTTCCAATCTATGTCATTATATAAATTATTCCAATAGAAAACTGTTGCAGAGATGGATCAATCTCTCTCTCTGAAATATTTATGGGGAGAAAAATTGTGTGAGTACATCATTGATCAGGATAATAAAAGTTGACTATGAAAATTAGATTGTTTAACTTCGGTAACTTAGAAATATTGTAATTACATCTCAGCAGAAAATCCAATCCTCCTAGTGAGTTGGGCAGTCATAAAGTTCCAAATTGAGTTGGGATTTTTAAGAAAAAGTTTGATCCATTTAATTTTAAAGGAAGAGTTTAGGGAGGTGAAGTCTAAAGCATTAATGCCACCATAACATTCAAAATGTTCAGATAATCTAGAGCTTTGGTTCTTTTCGATTGTAACACCAAGCTATTTAATCTTGTGCTTGACAGGGATCCCTGAAATAATAGTATCTGTGCTGTTTTTAATTGGAAGCTCACATTTTGAAATGTTCAATTTGAGACCAGAGGCCAATGAGAAAGTGTTAGACCTTGATTGCTACACCAAGTTGAGATTTCTCTTTTAAATATTTTTTGTGTCACCTTCAATACAACTGAATCAAGTGATGACACGAAAATGCCAACGCTAACCAAACTATCTGTCGCCATGGAAACTACGCGAAGCTACACCAATGCGAGGTGAAAACGGAGGCTCGTGGACATACAAGAGATGAAAGGAAGAGAATAAAAAGAAAAGTGGATGCATATATTCTTTGATATCCCCACACAGTATTGCAGTAAAAAAAGAAACGTTATGAAGAGTGGGATATGGAGGAGGGGAGCGAGGAAGGTTGGTTTGTTTTGGGCAGAAACGCTTGTCCAGTTCGGAGGCTTATCTGCAACATGTTAAGGCTGCAGGGTTCAATTTGTGGGATATAGTGGGGGATCCATGACTCATTTTGATATCCGCCTCCCTGGTCATTTTCATGGCTGGTGGGGATGTTTTATCCCTGCTTCTAGTCAGACTTAATTAAGTAGATGCATTTCCTTTTGGCAAATGTAAACTGTCTGATATGTTTGAAATGTATGTTTGATAATATTATAATTTAACAATTAATAAAAAAAAACATAGTAACACTGCGGCATCCCTATTTCGAGGTTGTTTTTTTGTCTGGAAATTTAGCTGTGCTGATTGGTCAGCTGACATACAATCCCTAGGGTAGTAGATACTGTAGCCGACCAATAACTTCCCTCCCCATGGCATTTAAATGTTGGTAAAAGGTTATGTGATAAACGTTTTTGTAAGATGTCAAAGCATAAACATAATGGTGTGTCCAACATGTTATAAAGATGTAGGTATTCAGGAAGTACTGTACCAAGGGTGTTACGCAACAATACTGTTGTACGTTTATGAATTAGACAGTATTGTGAAGGGCTGTGGCCGTACCATTTCAGCGCGTAGCTTCTGATTACAATGGCCACTTAAAGCCATTATAGGTATTCTGTCCCCCATCATTATGTCACCTACTGCAATGAGCTGTGTCCTATAGTTAAGTGTCCAGCCAATATGAATACACTTGACATTCACTCACACTGCATCAAGGATAAGTGAGTGAGTAAGCAGGGAAGGGGGCGGAAGATGGTGTGTAAAACATGTCAGGATCGTGGGTGGGTATAAACGGGTACCGTGAAGCTGATGTTCTTACTCAGCAAGTGTGGCGAGGGAACAGGGTGATAATTTGGTGTTTCTGCGAGTGTTCAGTTCATTTCAACCTTTATTGAATTGAGCTGATATGATATGTGTACAGTATGTGTACAGTACTGTATGTGTGCATATATGCTATTACATTTACATTGTAGCCATTCCAAAGCTGTGTTGACCTTCAGTGATCCCAGAATTATCGTATACATGCGCATAAGGGACAACAATATAGACAATAGAAACACCAAGGAGACAAGTAGAAAGGATTATTGTAACCGAGAGAGAACAACAGTTGAGAAGGATCATCGGATTCGTTTCTTTGCCTAATAGGTGTGTAGGCTTTGCCCTGTAATCCTGTCCCATTGTAGTGTTATTAATCAGTGTGATAGAAGACTAATCGTTAACACTGCAGCATTTGCATGTTGAATACAAGTCCCTACATCCAAGAGCACTTATACTGTACTATACAGTATGTCATTTAAACACATGAACCCTAGCGTTCCTAATCTGGGAACACATTGGAACATTTGGCGAAAATTTACAGAAAAATCTACAGCAGATCTACAAGCTCACAACACGTTGCGTTGCAATATGTTGTGATCTTGTAGATCTGCTATTTTTGACAAAGTATTCAGTGTAGAGGGGGGGGGGGGGGGCTAGTATAGACCCCTGGGGGACCCCTGGAGTCAATTAAAGCCCAATACAGGCTCCTTCCAACGTCCGAACATTTGTTCGGAAAGGGAAGTGATATAATTACAAATTAACGTCATTCAGAACTTGTGATGGGCGGTTCAAACCGGTCCAAACTTTTCTTAAAACTCGTGCACCCCCAGATGTCCTGACTGTCCGAACTAGTTGGGAAAGCCTGTCCAACCCGGCATTAAGGATACAGGGTTTAAGTGGTTAAGCTGCAGCGAGGATAACGTCAGCATGTCAGCACAAACAATTGATTCAAGAATCCCACGTATGACTCATGCACACACCGTACCCACCTCTGATTGGCTCCCACGTGTCCAGATATTCCCGAGGTGGACTTCCTGTACCCTCTGTCTCGGTCTCTCTCGCCTCCTTCTCCCCTCCCTTCCCCTGTCTCTCCACCGTTGTTCCGCGGCACGGAACTTGCCCGCTTGCCGCCATGGGGGCGATCAGGGTGGTCCTCGCTGCGGCTACGGCGGAGGCGTGAGCCCTGTGGCTCGCTGATGCTCTTGCTGCGGTAGATGCGATCGATGAGGTTCTGCGAGATGGCCTCGTCGAAGCGCTGCCGGTGCTTCTTGGGAATGAAGATCCTGCTCAACATGGCAGGAGGAGGAGGAGAATAAGAAGAAGGTATAGAAAATAAAGGAGAGGAGAAAGCAGCATATGAGGGGAAAAGTCAATGGGAATTGATATTTTTGTTTGTTTGTTTTTTAGTTTTTTTGACGACTAGTTGTCTTTAGTTGTCACTCTTGGTAATGAAGACCTGTTTTAAATGTGGTGGAGATGAGTGAAGGAAAGGCACAGCCAACGTGTGAGGGTCAATAGTCCATGTATTGTCTATAGAGACTGCATTACTTTGGTGATATATTGTCCAGTTGCCTGCAGTCTAAATGATCTGTCTGCCTCATGAATTCCCCTCAGATGATTTCAAAATCCATGACCAAACAAGAAAGAAGCCTTGGATTTATAATTCCAGATAAAATAACAGCCCAGAGACGTCAGCAGCTCGTCACGCATCCAGTCCAAGGGGAGCCCAGGAGGGACAATGAACAGGACCGATAGTTTGCTCTCAGAGTAACTGAATTCACTTCAAGAGGTTTCCAATGAGTGAGACCCCCCATAAAGTCTTCTGTAACATAATAAAGATAAGCTGATGCCATCCGTGAGGTGACGGTCAATCCTTAGAAGAAGAAAAAAATAACCGGTGGTGCCGATGTACTGTACAGTGTGTCTGTCTCTGAGGAGAGCCAGAAACACATGTTCATGATGTCTATCTCTGTTCTGTGGTGCCTTGTCGATGCAGAGGTACTGGAGAGACAGAATAGCAACAGCAAAGGTGTGGGAGTGAACGAGTGGATTTTTTCATTCTCTCTGTCCTTGTGTGTGTGTGTATGCGTGTGTGTGTGTGTGTGTGTGTGTGTGTGTGTGTGTGTGTGTGTGTGTGTGTGTGTGTGTGTGTGTGTGTGTGTGTGTGTGTGTGTGTGTGTGTGTGTGTGTGCGTCTCTCTCTCTCTCTCTCCTACAGTATGTCTCCATCTCTCTTGTTCTGTATGTACGAATAGTAATTGGCATCTCACTCTCTTCACTTTCACTTCTCTTTCAGTTTCTATCACTTTCTCCTTCTTCCTTTTTTGCTCTCCCTGTTTCACTCTTACGCCTGATTTATTTATATTTGGTTGCGCGCCGTGTTGCACACTGAAAATAACAGATTAACTTTCTTCTCCCTATTTCTTTCTCCGTCGCTCTCACATGCACAGTGCACACGTATACCCACTCTCTGCGCACATCACCTCAGTTCACCATTGTGTCAAGCTGTCATCAGTTTGCTGACTTAGGACCTTTTGGATTTTCACATTTCCAAGCACATGACAGGTAGACGTAGACATCAACACCATTATTCCAGTATCTCAGCTACAGTGAAGCTCAGAGGCATCGGTGTGTGTTGATTGATCATCAACAGACAGTATTCACCATTTACACACGGTTAAGAGTGGTGATGGATCATGTCTCTTGAGTAGTAGAAGATATAGAACAAAGTAGTAAGTAAGTCAACTTAATTTATAAAGCTCCTTTTAAAACAAGAGTTACAAGGTGCTGTACAATGAACAAAAACAATCATCCATCCATTCCATTTTCTTCCGCTTTTTCGGAATCGGATCGCGGAGGTAACAATTCCAGCAGAGAATCCCACGCTTCCCTTTCCCGGGACATATTGGATACTTCTAAGTGGGGAATCCTGAGGTATTCCAAGGCCAGCGTAGATATACTGTATAATCCGCCTATCTGGTCTTTGATCTGCCCCATGGCCTCCTCCCAGCTGGACATGTACCGAAGACCTGCCTAGGGAGATGCTCAGGAGGCATCCATACTACTACTGTGCATGCCTGAACCACCTTGGTGGAAAGGAGCCACTTTATCCAACTGGATGCTGCTGAAATATTTCTGCGCGATACAGCGATATTAGAGCACTGTTTCTGCTCCAGCACCACTCCGGGGACAACATTTTAGCACCGATATAGCGCTGTAATGTACGTACAACAGTCCTTAGCTTTGGGGGGGCGGGGTTTGATGCCCCCCGGAGCTTGTCGCCCCTAGGCTGCAACCCCTTGAACTCTCTGCTTTACGCTGGGCCTGGTGTGTTTTAACTGACAACTTTCACACTAAACTATCACACTGACTCTGCATTTCTATTACTAAGGGGAGACAGTTCTAGAGAGTTGGGGCTACCACTGCAAAGGCTCGGTCACCCTTAGTTTTTGGCCTAGTTTTTGGGATAGCCAGAAGGCCTTGGTCAGAAGACCCGAGAGACGTCACATTGTCAAGGGGATGCAGTAATTCAGATATAGATTGTAGAGCCAGCCCATGTAGTTCTTTATAGATGATTAAATATTTGTAATCATCTACTGTATAAATCACACCTGTAACGAAGGATACGACGCCCAACATGAAAGCACCTAATTTGGGCACAATGCCAGTGTGACCTCACAGCAGGACGTCACATCTCTAGTTACGTATAAGTCAGCCTTTTCCTAGAGACACTGCTCTGCTACCAGACGAATAGAAGAATATTCTCAGATACACCACGAAGGAATAGACACATACATTCTCAAGAGGTTCAGAAGTATAAGCTACATATAGCTACATATATTCTCCATAGAGACACAGACGAAGAACCCCATTGAGTGGACTATAATTCCTATAGATAGTCTATATGATGTCATAACGTCATATAGACAAGTATAGCCACCAACCTCCATCCCAGGTACCAAGATTGAGTCTTACACAGTCTTCCACATCTATACATATACATATTTCCATATTCCATTGCACTCTGGCCCTCCGGGTCTCAACCATACTGAGACCCACCTCTGCCCTACCACCGTCATCTGAGGTTTAAAGTGACGTACTCGCCCCCCAACAGCGTCCTAAGAGATAACTAATAATAATATACTATTGTAAGAACAGAATATCTTGTGCAACACAATATCCTTTCCTACAACACCAGTATGATATGTGACCCCTGTCATGTATTAGTTTGTTAGAGTATACACACACACACACACACACACACACACACACACACACACACACACACACACACACACACACACACACACACACACACACACACACACACACACACACACACACACACACACGCACGCATACACGCCACAAAACAGCACAGAAGGAAATGATTTGTTCACAAATGCCTAGCAACGATAGGTAAAGATTGAACAGGGAGGCTCAGGCCACACTGCTAATAGACTCGTGTTTGCTTTTTATGCTTCATACACAGTTTGATCATACTGCACCTCCATGCTATATGTCTTTAAGTCAGATATGTTGGAGCCCTGTACATGAACAGAGAGCTAACTGTGTGTACAGGGGAATCACGTGGCATCTTCCTGAGCGAAGACCCAGTGCAACAGCTGACAGCAGAGAACAGCATCTCATTCAAGTGATCAGATTCACTGGCAGGAACGCAAGACGCCCACACACACACACACACACACACACACACACACACACACACACACACACACACACACACACACACACACACACACACACACAGACACACGTGCAGACGTGTGCAGGCATGCAGGTGCACAAACGTACTTGCATGCACACATGTGCATGCACAGACAATTTCTCGTGCATGCTCGTGCCCAGTCAAATGCACACAGATAACAGTACACAGACAGAGGAACAGCTTAGTAGATAAATGAATAATAGTAGATCATCAGCGCTTCAATTTGTAAACACAGTTTTAATCGCTCACTGCAAAGAAAAAAAGGAAAGCCTTGCAATGAATTCATTGACCAAAGATATAAGTTGATCAGTGGTATGCTGTTTGGATCCCAGTAGCATTAAAACTCAATTGACCGTGGCAGCTTAAACCCAGAGTTGGAGAAAAAACTAAAAGCACAATACTTTTAGACTCCCACCAACCCATATGTCATTTATGAGAGCTTGATTCATCACTAAGCCCCCTCACAAATGTCACTGTAACTTTCAGCTGTGACGACTAGAAGAATCAGCAGTCGAAGAGTGAGTTCTGCCAAAACTACAACACCAGTCAATTAGCAACAAAAACGTGCACGTGTTTGAGAGAGAGAGAGAGAGAGAAGAGAGAGAGAGAGAGAGAGAGAGAGAGAGAGAGAGAGAGAGAGAGAGAGAGAGAGAGAGACACAGAGGGAGAGACAGAGGGAGAGAGAGAATGGGGGGGCAATAGGCACAATGCTGATGCACTTGTCCAACAAAAGCTAATTATTGCTGCACTCAAAAGACAACTTTGACAGCTAAATAAAGCAAATGGGACACAGATACTGTACCACATGGAGAGGTAAGGGAGGAGAGAGATGGATACATGCAGGGAAGGCGTCAGGAGAGGAAGCACGAGATTAAGACCAACTAAAGCGCGAATGTGGTCATTGTGTGTGTGTGTGTGGGGGGGGGGGGGGGTCCATCTGCAAACCAGCGTTTTCCACACTCTTTTCTCTCTCCAATTTAGTCACTGCCAGTATAGTCCATGTCATTGCCAGTATAGTCCATGTCATTGCCATCCCCTACTTGTTGATCTTGGGGAGCAGACAACTCTTCCAGATAATGTGTAAACGGTGATATACTGTATCCTCTTCTCTTTATTGTAGGTTGTAACAGGGAAATAGGAGTGCTACAGTTTGTAGACCTAAAAAGCCTCCTTTTTTAACCACAGTTTTTGGAACCAGATTAGGAATCAGAATGTTGGGCCAAAAATGTGCACATAGTGTCGTTGTAATTGTTATTACAATTGATTATAATCGTTTCTAACATTCCAATTGATGCAGTTGACTCACCACTTTAAGTGATTTTGTCAAATATTCATGGTACTATGACCATGCACCTTTTGTAAGTTGGTCTGGATAGAAGTACATTTGCCATGATATGTCCAAGGGTGTGTGTCTGTTTGCATCATGTGTACGATAACTTAACCAGTAACCACTAATTACTAAGTAATTACCACTTAATAAGAAATATTATTATCTGCCATTATGAGCAAAATGATTTCCTTAAAGTTTTGTATTTTTTGGGGCTTTTGACCTCTGGTAGCTATGTGGTCATCACAGCATCTGTTTGAAGTGTGATTCCCAGAAGTCCTTTGGAAACTCAACTAGTAGCACATGGAAGCAGCTCCCCAAAACAAAGAAAGCATGTTCAGAGAACGGCGAATGTTTTGGAAAGCATCAGCAATGTCATCAGAAGTATTATCTCATAACATAAATAAATACATTTCCACTTCCTCAGAGCGCCTGCGTCATTTTGGCGCATGTGTCAGGGGCAGACAGTTGCAAGTGAAACGGTAGAGAAACAGTGGTCAAACAACGCATTTATGTGGAAGGGGTTTAGTGAAAAAAATGCTGGTGATACATTCTGTCAAAAACTTGAAAAAGTTACACAGTATGACTTTAAAACGAACTCGGTGCTTGATTTGACCTCATTTACAAAGACTGGCAATCTATTAATATCTGATGTGGTGGGTGGGGGCAGGGGAGGAGGTGGAAGGACGAACATTTGGATTTCTCCAAAGGGAGGAATGACAAGCAGAAATCTACACAAGACTTCATTTCAATTCACATGAATCTGGATGGGCATGCTACAGGCTAGTGAGGCTGCTATGCTGTGTGCACTTTCTGTTAACATACGTAGTAAATACTGTGTGATAGTGGTTGTGTGTGGGCTCAATATTAAAGCCGTTAAAGCTTTGGGACAACCCCTTTAATTATTTGTTTGTTCTTTTTGTCATGCAGACACATGGTTAATTGTAGTAGTATGCCACACATGTACTCAGTCCAGTGGAATTTATATATAATTAAATGACTCATAATCTGTTATTAGAGTCACTGTGTGAGTGTGTGTAATGCTAAAACCTGAAAGTGAGTTTGTAATGGGTTCCCTCAACAAATTTACTATGCTACTACTATAACTATACGTATGTTGCCATCTTGAAAAAGAGTTGGAAATCTCAATGTGGTATTACCCTGGTTAAATAAAGGATGAATAATAATAATAATGTTTCTGGTTACCATAAGCCAATGATAGTTTCATGTTTTGCTCCACAACATAAATTGTACACTTTTTAATACTGCAAACATGAAGTCTGAAGCTATGTGCTTCTTTAAATGTCAAACTAATGAATTGCCAGTGTGGTTAAAAACATACAACACATACAGTATGTGTTGTGGTGGTTATCTTGTTGAACAAAATTCCACACGCCTTTCTTAGCTACAGACCTTATTTTCTTAATTTGTCCAAAACCCAATGCAAAGTAATTCCATTGTAAATCTGTGGTGGGAAGCCATGCTGGAGAAACCATCTCCGTAGTGAATTCCTCAAGAGCCTTGTCTGCTTGTGTGTCTCATACGCCGTCTCCCTCTCAGAGCCGGCCAAAAGCATAAGCAAACTACGCAGCCGCATTTGTCTGATTTATATACTTATATACAGTATATCACGCACCGAAAATAGCTGATCTAAAAGCCTACTACACGGTCAGATCCTTAGTATCAATTTATCCACTTGTAGCAATCATTTTATGCACACTACCGAGATATTACTGCTCACTGAAAATTACAATATCTTAATATCGTAACATACACACGCATTCACACGCACACATTATCACAAAATCCACTTGGGATAACAGGTGCTATTAGCTTTTTGCCAAATAACACACAGACATGCCCATTGCCCACAGACGCACATGCTTTCTCTTCCTGGAAAGTCAGCATGCGGAAATAGCATGAAGCCTTTGTTCTTGCATTAAAAAAAGAAATAAAACTATTTGAAATATTGTTCAAAGTTACCATCAATGATGTCATTGGTAGGCACATTTTCAAACCATCCACAGTCCACCTCTCAGACACCGGGTGTGTCAACAGAAATGGCAAACGTCCCATAGTCTGCATTAGAGGAAACGTACAGTATATGGAGATGATACAAAAAAGGCAAAATGTCCAGGAGAGAAAGCCTTAACCAATAGGTCACAACTGTGCGACTGATGCGTCACATGCCGTTGTGGGGAGTTCAACAATGTTGAACTCCACAGTTGGACGCATGCGTTGATACTCCCCTTCAGTCACGCATGTGTGTCCGTACCCTTACGGGCAGTAGGGCCATCTCTGCTGATAGCGTACACACGCGCACACACACGCACACACACGCACGCACATGCGCGCGCACGGGCGTGTGCACACACACACACACACACACACACACACACACACACACACACACACACACACACACACACACACACACACACACACAAAATATCAACATGTCAAGGCACTCAAACCACACACACAACTCAAACATGTACAGTAGTGCATTTATTATGCTCTTAAATGATTCAAACATGAGGATCACCATTTTGTGATCAATAGAGCAAATAACAGAGCAGGGACATGCACCTCACATGCACCCGAAAACCAATGGGCATGCAAACTGTGTGCCAGGTGGCGGGATGATCCTGTTAGTCGCCCGCTGCTTATCAATGTCCGGCTCTCTTGCCACAGTGCCTTGCTGCAACACAAGCCCTGAATGCGTTCACAACATTACAAGCACAACTACAGCTATAAACCAGTGTTTCTCAAACTTTTTTCATGTATTTTGCCACAGACCCCCATCTGAAAAGATTTAGTGCCAGGGACCCCCAGAAAGGAAGATTTCTTCTTTATTTTATAAAGGTCTAACTTATTGTCTCCGCCAGGCCGAAAGGCATGGCGAGAGAGTATGTTTTACCCCCTGTCCGTCCGTCCGTCCGTCCGTCCGTCCTGTCCGTCCGTTAGCAGCTAATCTCTGGCACCGTTGGCCCGGCCGCTGCGAAACTGTGCACACACACTCCCTGGATGCCAATTCAGAACCTCTGGCCCACATTTTTCAGATTGGCCTGTTATAGCGCCACCAGGAGGCCGATATGTGCAAAACACATTTATTGATACTACTCGTACAGATTTTGTCCAAACATCACACAAATCGGTACACAGTATCTCTACAGTCATGTGATCAACACGGATTGATCCGATTTCCCATATTCCATCCTGATTGCCTAAGATTGGCTTCCAAAGTTTGCAGGATTGGTCCATTTTGAACAAAATGCCTCAAATCACGAACGCAGCGTGCGATTTCCGTGAAATTTCACACGCACATTTCTATTAGGCAGAGGAAAAAATGCCACCCTTTTCACATTGGCCTGTTATAGCGCCACCAGCAGGTCTAATTTTGCACAACACATTTTTGGAACAAAATGCCTCAAATCATGAATGCAGTGTCCGATTGCAGTGAAAAGCCCTTGAACAAATGGCACCCTTTTCACATTGGCCTATTATAGCGCCACCAGGAGGCAACAATAACGTACCTGACCTGGCGGAGACCTGTGCTCCGAGGAGCACTTTTTCTAGTTCCTAATGTTTCACAAGATTTTTCAAAATGATTCAACAACAGCAGATCTACAAGCTCACAACACGTTGCATCTTTATCCATTGTGAGCTTTTAGATCAGCTATTTTTTTTAAATATATAAAGTATTTGCAAAGAAAATATTTGCAGGTGCATTGGACATTGACAAATGAAGCAATCATGAACAAATATTCATGAACAAAAATCCTGTGCAGGATTTCTGTTTGTCCATGATCGCTTCATATATTCAAAGTATTAAATAGGGGTAAGGTGGTTATACTGATTGTGACCTTATTTTGCTGGGGACCCCCTGGAGCCCCCTCAACGACCCCTGGGAGTCCCTGGACCCCACTTTGAGAAACAATGGTATAAACAACATGCATAGGTAAACAACCACATCTCAATAACCTTGTCCTTTAGTCATGAATAACTCTCCTGTTTAGAGGTCTGTCAGAAACCCATTGAAAAAACACTTCAGAAGTTATTAACCTTAACCTTAACTACAATTCATATGAAGAAAAAAGAACCTTCAAACTAAACCAATATTTGAACCCGAAGTGAACCTGAAATAGAGTTGAAGTGAACAACGTCCTCACCCTAGACAGCTCATCTTGTCAGCATTCTGCCATGCTTCACCAAATCAGCCCCGAACCTGTGTCTGTCGGCAGTGAGCGGGAACAGCGGACAGAACAGCGGACAGCATTATTCCACATGTAGCTACATACAGCACAGCTCTCCTATAGGAGGACTGCTATGATAGCTGGAGACAGAGATGCATGGAGGTTACGCCTCGGTGTGTTCAGGCAGCCCAACCCACAGTGTGAATGGATACACGCACGCACGCACACGCACACGCACACACACACACACACACACACACACACACACACACACACACACACACACACACACACACACACACACACACCACAGCGGGTGGGAACAGTGAGGTGGGGGCTAGTGCCTAAAGAGAGAGAAGAATCCATTGGAGCTTCCAGGGAGAGGAGATGGGGGAGAGAGATTGAGGAGGGTACGAGAGAGGTGAGGGAGAGAAACGAGCAGTGGTGGAAAAAGTAGATGAAGTAGCAATTTTACAATGTTGAAATACAATGAAGACAACATTACAGTATGTATACAAAGGTCCTGTATTCGAAATTGTACTTGAGTAAAAGTAAAAGTATCGGCATCAAACTATACTTACATGATCAAACATAAAAGTACACATTATACAGAATGGCCTAGTAATGCACGTGTTCACCACTTTAACGTTGCAGCCGGTAACAAGGGGCTGATTTCATTACTTTATATGCTGCAGGGTAGCTTTAACCTAATACATTATCATTTATGAGTAAGTGTATTTTTAGCGGTGCCAACCGCTCTATACGTGGCTTTGACTCGGTGTCTGTGTGTGTGTCTGTGTGTCTGTGTGTCTGTGTGTCTGTGTGTCTGTGTGTATGAGCCCGGGATGAGCACGGAAAAGAAGCAACACATACAAACACACGCACACGCACACACACACACACACACACACACACACACACACACACACACACACACACGGACTTGGAGATTGCCTATGCCATCTCTCCTCTCATTTGCCACACGTGCCACCGGTTATCAAAGAGGGGTCCAGGGACCCCCAGAGACGTCCGCCCGTATGAGCACGGGATGAGCACGGGATTTTAAACAGCTATAACTCCAGTTTGCAGCATGCCACCAAGTCCAAATTTGGTATGTGGACTTAGACCACCAATACGGGCCGAGCATGAATTGCTCAAGCCCCGCCCCCTCTGTCTTCCCATTGGCTGGCCTTTAAACAGCCATAACTCAAGTTCGCAGCATGCTACGGAGTACAAATTTTGGACATGGACTAAAACCACCAATAGGGACAAACTGTAATTACTTAAGCCCCGCCCCCTCTGTCTGCCCATTGGCTGGGCTTTAAACAGCCATTATTCCAGTTTGCAGCATGCTACCAAGTACACATTTGGTAAGTGGACTCAGACCACCAATAGGGACGAACTGAAATGAGTTAAGCCCCGCCCCAAAGGCACCGCTTCCTTCACACAGGGTGTGATTTTTTGATTTAATAAAACAAATCTGCAAAGTAAGTTGTGAAAAAATTGTAGTGGAGTAAAAAGTTCAATATTAGCATCTGGGAGTATAAAAAAACAATTGAAATACTTAAAAGTGCAGTACTTAAGTAAATGTACTTAGTTACATTTTTACTTTCCAAAATGACAGAAAGATTGTGTAAGCAAGAATGGGAGAAAGACAGAAGAGAGAGAGAGAGAGAGAGAGAGAGAGAGAGAGAGAGAGAGAGAAAGAGAAAGAGAGTATGTGTGTGTGTGTGTGTGTGTGTGTGTGTGTGTGTGTGTGTGTGTGTGTGTGTGTGTGTGTGTGTGTGTGTGTGTGTGTGTGTGTGTGTGTGTGTGTGTGTGTGTGTGTGTGTGAGTGTGTGTGCGTGCGTGTGTGTGTGTGTGTGTGTGTGTGTCAGTCATTTATGGCGCTATTATTGAGCTTGTACAAATGGTAACATTCCTCCTAATAGCAGCCCTACAGGGAACACTCTGTGGACACCATTTGAATTATTCATCAGTAACCACTTCCTTCTTCACTCTGAACACTGTGTCAGCACAGGTGGAACATTAATTAAATACAAACTATACCTGTTCTCACAAATAATTAGGATAAACTCCAAGCCTATACATGGGTCCCAGTGGTTGGGACCCACGCACGCACGCACGCACGCACGCACGCACGCACGCACGCACGCACGCACGCACGCACGCACGCACGGAAAACAGTGCAAAACAGTGCAAAACAGTGCAAAACATTGCAACTGAAACACCTGGACACATTGGCCGTGACACTAGTATGCACCACCATTAAATAAATGTCAGGTACCCAGTCACAGTAAGGCGAGGACAGCCTGAATGAAGGGACCCAGCATTCCTAATCCACCCCTAAACCAACAAGCATACAGCTTTTATGACTGGACGTATCAGCCTCGTTGGCCATAATAATTGTAAAATTTAACGTCCAGTACCTGTCTAACTCTTCTTTTGTGAGCTGTGAGAAAAAGGCCTTTGTCATATCTACTGATAGCCATAAGACCTCCTACAAATCATATCCCACCTGATATTTTTTAATTTATTTTCAAATCCGGTTTAGACCGGATACGGAAACGGCATTTATGCATGCCTATTTGTGTGTTCAAATTACCGGATACAGTAGGCGGGCTCTAGACAGGATTAGATCACTGAGCAGTAAATAGATTTGCTCCCTCACAACCAACCAAACCACACACTCTTGACATGAGGAGCACAAGCAGAGACTAATTAAATCCCACCAACATTCTAAACATTTTTGTCATTGGTCCAGGCTGACACATGATGAAGAGAGTTAGTTTAGTTATGAGTTATAGTTATGTTTAATTCAATTTCAAACAAAAATAATTTGTTAAAGTAATACTAGGTAACGTTTTCAGTAAAACTAAAGTTAAATTGTATATCTTTTGTAAGTGGCAAATGTTTCACAACACCCACTCCATGAATTTCACCTCCGAAAGCCTTTTATTTATATATTTTCTATTGAACGCTGTCGAGCATGACTTTCCCTCGGAAATTACGTCAGCTGGCCGGAAAAAGGAAGCGGAAATCCACCGGGTTCCTGTTTGGCCAGGAACTACCGCGCCGGTTTCCTGTTTGGCCAGGAACTACCGCGCTAATAACAAAAGGAAACTCACGCTGATTTTAAGATATTGTATGATTTGAAGAACGAAAAAAAAACAGAAAAGGAAAACACAGCTCACGGTAACTAAAGCTCCACTGGCTAAGAGAAACGATCCACAGATCGTATAAAAACAATTAAAAGAATGCTTTTTGAAACACTTCCGTCTTCCGGTGAAAACGAATGGAATTCTGGGTAACAGAGGATAAACGAACGGCCTGCAGTGACGGTAATGACCAGCAGAGGCTGCTAAAAGTCGTTTTTTTTTGGAAATTTGCACAGAACAACTTTAAATTTGATATTGAAGTTAAGATTAACACATCTGGAAAATAATTGTTAAATGACTTCCGGTTATGCAGGGTGAGGAGTAGACGCGTCCTCTCTCTGCTCCCCCGCTTCATATCTTTACCTAAACAGAAATCCCACTACCTTCCTCATAAATGGTATGGTTTGAATTAAAAAAGTTTGCGTTTAAGTCTTGACATCAGAAAATGATCACTAGGGCTTCTGCTCACGTCAAAAAAGACACTATTTTGATGGAAGCCGGTACCGCCGCCGCCGCTAACGACATTAACATGGAGGCCCTGACTAGCCTACTAGAAGAACACAGGACGGCTCTTTCGACCGACTTTAAAACGAGCATCGCGACGCTGGAATCTAAAATTGACCTTATACACACCACTATAACTGATCATGGCCAGCGTATTACTTCATTAGAGTCTAATGCAGATTCTGTCAGTGATCGTATAGTTTCCTTGGAGGCCGCATGCGCGGAGCTGGCGGCTAGCAACGCTAAGCTGCGTGCTAAAGCCTCGGATATCGAGTCGAGAGGTCGCCGCTGGAATGCACGTATAGTCGGGGTAAAAGAATCGGTTGAGGCTGGGACCAGGCCCACTACCTTTTTCTCCACCTTCCTGTTCGAACTTCTGGGGGACGAGGTTCTGTCTGAACCACCCGAGCTGGATTTAGCTCACAGATCGCTAAAGGCTAAACCGGGTGCTAACGACAAGCCGAGGCATGTCATCGTCCGTTTCCACAACCTTCCGATCAAGGAGAAAGTTATTCGGGAGGCACGCAAGCGGAGGAACATGCAGTACGAGGGTCAAAGAATCGCCATCCATGAAGATTATCCCCAGGATGTTGTGGAGCAGCGCGCCAAGTACCGTGATGTGATGGCCGAATTGTACAAGCTTGGCTGTCGGCCTGCTCTCCACCACCCGTCTAAGTTGATGATCGCTAACGAAAATGGCGGAGCTAAGGTCCATTTGGCGTCCGTTGAAGAGGCCGAAAAGTACATCACATCTAAACGCAAGTAATGGGTGCTTCGCTTATGACTTGATCTGTTCAGATTTGGTTTTGATAACTGTATTTGGCCTGGCAGATGTACTGTTTTTGCGTGGATTGGTTTAGCTGTTAGCTTGCTAGCCTAGCCGTTGTGGAAGGCTAGTTTAGCCGTTGGCTGGCTAGCTACGGCTGAACACTGATTAACACTGCCGGGCTGAAGATGCGCTCTTTTTTCCTCTCTTTTTCATCTGGACAGTATTTTTTCGTGACTCTCAATCTGATTACTCTATCGCTTGATGTTGAACCGATTCGATTTCTATTTTTATTTTTTGCTCTTTTTGGACATGGACATAATAGCCCGGACTGGTAGGGCTGTTAGCTGGCTGGCTGGGCGTCTGCCTGGTTAGCCACAGCTCAGCTGGGACGGCAGCACTGTTTTGATGCAACGCCTTTCTTTTTCTCTCTTTTTTTTTTGACATCTGCTCATCTCCTCTCCCTACCTCCCCCCCTCCCTTTTATTTTTATTTTTGTTGTACATGGTGCGTCAGGCCGCTACTACATTGAGATAATATATACATTTAAGGTGCATTTCATGGACATGGTAATTGTATTTAGCTTGACTGTTGTATTGTTACGTGAACTAACCCGGCTGTGACTGATTGACTAGTCTTGACGCTATCTAACTTAGGATGTGATGACGGTCCGTTCTGTTATAAATGCATTCTAGTTTCAACTCGTCATTTTTGTTATAATCTTTAATATGTGTGTTTTTGAGTGAAAATTTGCCTCTCTGGCCAATTTAGTTTTTATATAGCAGCCGACTTTCCTTATGTCTTCTCTCTTTTTTTTTTCTCTTGTACATCAGACTAATAATATCTCCTTAGGAGTGTTAACTGCGTAGCTTACTCATCCTGGGGCCAATCATTTATTTAATTGACTACTATTACAGACGCTCTCCTTTTTTCTTTTCTTCTTTTCTTCCTCTTTGTTATTGTTTGATGGCATGATTTTGTTTGGCACACTATTAGGCCTGTTGGACATGTTTTACTAATTTATGGTTTGCCTTTATGTGAAATCCACGGGCCAGTGTGCTTGTTTGTGATGCAGAGGAGTACTAATCAGGCTTATTTGGACCTGCTTTATTTTTTGTTTGGCTTTGTATGTTTTTGATTACATGTCTGTTATATTTATGTTTGTACTTTTCTTATTTTCCTTATAAATAGTCAGCTGCGTTAATAACTTAAGTCAATATGCCTTCTTATATGGGCTTTTCTTATCTAGTTTTGAACCTCAACATAATGGTTGTAATATGGCCTTGATGCAGCAGTTACCATAATGTCAGACCTCTGTAATTGAAATACCTCTAATGTCAATTTGATCTTTAATAGACTTTAAGACGGCCAATTGTTTTTTGTTTGTTTTTTTTCGTAAGGGGGGCGGCGGATGGGGAGTGGGTGGAATGGGGAATTCAGAGCTATTTTGTTTTACTTGGTTTTTAAGGTTTTATTGTGAAGGTTTTGTTGTCATTGCTCTTTATATGCACTTTATTTATGTTGGGATGGGTGTTTTGGGTGTGCATATGCTGTCCCGAGCTTTCTCTCCCTTATATTTTTCACTATGAAGGCTATAACTTTAAGTGATCTTGGGGTAGTCTTGTATTTTTGGGAAAACAAGTATGAATGACACTCTCGTTTACATGATTTTTTCCAAAATGGTTTTGTAAAAGCTTATTTGTAGTTTTTCTCTATATGTGTATCTTACCCCATTATGATTATGATTATTATTATGAAGCTTAAACCTAAGTGAAAAAAAAAAAAAAAAAAAAAAAAAAAATCATTGAAATTATTATTTATTTTTTATTTTTATTTTTTTACCTGGGCTTTTACTACAGGTTGTATTTGTAGGATATTTTGATACTACCTTACAGGTGAGGTTCGCTCGGGATGGGGTGTGTACGCTGTATTATGCCTGATTTTTGTTTTTCTAACGTGGAATGTATTTTGTTATGGCCTGTTTGTTGGTGATGTTATAACATTGATATTCAGATTATACCAGCTTTAAGGGTCCATAATTGCACTTAAGATGTGTGCTGAGTGAATATGGAAGGGTGATGTACATGTTCTCATTTTTATCTCGTTTTTGGTTGTAAACCTTTTCTCACTCAGTGGTTTGTAGGAGGGTGGGTTATGGGGTTATTGATTACTGTTCAAGATAGGGGGAACGGAAGTTTTTTGGGACTGACTAATGTCAGGACTGTTTGTATCCATGGTGATACCTGTATCCATGGTGATACCTGAGTTAATGCTCCCATTGGGACATTTTTTGTGTTTTTTGTTTTATGTGTTGTGTTTGTTTTGTTGTTCGTCTGTCAGTGGTGTGTGTGAGTACCCTCTCCCCCCTTCCCTCCCTCCTTCCCCTCCCTCGTCTACCCAGCCGCCAGTACAGCCGGTGCAGCCTATACAACAGGAAAATCAATGCCTATGAACGGTAGAAATATCCATTTTATTTCTTGGAACGTTAAGGGGATGAACATTCCCACTAAGTCTGGTAGGGTAATTTCACATTTACAGCAATTAAAAGGAGACGTTTGTTTTTTACAAGAGACACACCTCCGTACTGCAGAGGTATCACGCATTAAAAAGCCGTGGATGGGTCACTTGTTTCACTCGAGGTACTCAGAGAGGTCTAGAGGAGCAGCTATAATTATACATCGGGATGTTGCGTTTGAACTAAATACCACTGTGTCTGATCCAAATGGCAGGTACGTTATAGTTTCGGGTAAATTGCAGAACGCTCCGGTAGTTTTGGCTTCGCTATACGCTCCTACTTGGGATGACGATAAATTTATTTCAAAATTCTTCTCCTCAATACCAAATCTCAATGATCATCAAATAATCATTGGTGGCGACTTTAACCTGGTTCAAAGCTTGGATCTGGATAGATCATCTACTAACCAATCGGCGTTATCCAAATCGGCAAAAATTTTAAAATTTCATACTGACAAACTGGGCTTGGAGGATCCTTGGAGGGCCAGATTTCCTTCTAATAAAGTATTCTCTTTCTTTTCACATGTCCATCATACTTACTCTCGCATAGATTTCTTTCTACTCGATAACAAATTGTTGCATAACGTTGTCTCATGCGATTACCATAGTATAGTTATCTCCGACCATGCCCCAACCTCGGTAGTTGTTAATTTTCCACTTGGCAGTCCACCCTCCAAATTTTGGAGATTCAGTCCTCAATTGTTATCTGAACCCACTTTTAAAGATTTTCTTACATCACAAATACATATTTTCTTTGAGATTAATGATACCCCGAATATTAGGAGCGATATACTTTGGGAATCGTTTAAGGCTTATCTTCGTGGACAGATTATTTCTTTTGTCTCCTACTTCAGGAAAACGGAGCAATCTAAGTTGATTAAGATAGCAGCTGATATACGAGATTTGGACAATCAATATTCAGTTAATCCCTCCGCCACTCTATATACAAAGCGTTTGCAGCTTCAGTCCGAATACGATTTATTATCAACCAGCAAAGTCGAGAGACAGCTTTTGCAGTCCAGGCAGCGTTTTTTCGAGCAGGGGGATAAGGCAGGTAAATTGCTTGCTTATCAGGCGAGAGTAGCTAGTGCCTCTAGACTGGTACCAAGAATAAAATCAACCACGGGAGAGATTGTGACAGACCCTACAGCAATTAGTGATGTCTTTTCAAATTACTACTCTGGTCTATATTCCTCAGAGTCCAACATACAAGACTGGAACGGGCCCAATCCATTAGATACCTTAACATATCCCCAAATTGAGAAGGACCATGTTGCCGGCCTTGGAGCCCCACTAACTCTCCTTGAGGTCACGGAGGCAATTAAATCTTTACAAAGTGGCAAGTCACCTGGACCTGATGGTTACACCACAGAGTTTTTTAAAACATTTGTTGAAATTTTGGCTCCAGTCCTGGTACGAGTATTCAATGATGCCTTCCAGAAGGGCCAGCTCCCACCAACTTTGTCGGAAGCTTCAATATCTCTGCTGTTAAAGAAGGATAAGGATCCGCTCCTATGTGGTAGCTATAGGCCGATATCCCTTTTAAACGTAGACTTTAAGATTATGGCCAAGGCTCTATCAAGTCGTCTTCAACTGGTGATGCCTGGCCTCATTGATCCTGATCAAACTGGTTTTATTTTGGGAAGACATTCTTTTTTTAATACTCGAAGATTGTTTAATATCATTTACTCCCCCGCTACCATTTCCCCTGAAATAGTTCTCTCGCTAGATGCGGAGAAAGCGTTTGACAGGGTGGAATGGGGATACTTGTTCCACATACTTAACAAATTTGGCTTTAGTTCTGATTTTGTCAAATGGGTTCAACTTTTGTATGCATCTCCAGTGGCTTCAGTTAATGTTAATGGAGTGAAGTCTGGTCAGTTCACTCTCTCCCGTGGGAATAGACAAGGTTGCCCTTTGTCTCCATCGTTGTTTGCACTCGCCATCGAGCCGCTAGCCATATGGCTACGCAGTGAGGAGGGGTTTAAGGGGATTTCCCGCTTTGGGTTCACGCATAAGCTCTCTCTGTACGCCGACGACCTGTTGCTGTATATTTCCGATCCTGCATCTTCTCTCCCTGTTATCTTGCGCATCATAGAGCAGTTTAAAATACTCTCGGGCTATAAACTTAACCTTCAGAAAAGCGAATACTTTACGGTTAACGCTATTGCTGATGAACTTCCTCAATCCCTCTTCCCCTTTAGGAAAGTTACTGATGGATTTAAATATCTGGGTATCCACGTTACAAAAGTATTTACAGAACTTTTCTCCAGGAACATTGGCCCACTAGTGGACCGCTGCAAAGAAGACTTAGCTCGATGGTCCTCCCTGCCTCTCTCTTTACTGGGACGAGTTAATTTGATTAAAATGGTGGTACTGCCCCGGTTTTTATATCCCTTTCAACAAATTCCGATATTCATAACTAAAGCTTTTTTCACTAAACTCGATCAGATTATTAATTCCTTTTTGTGGTGTAATAAGAGGGCACGTATCAGGGGAGCAGTTCTTCAACTCTCTAAATCCGAGGGCGGATTAGCATTACCTAACATTCGTCGTTACTACTGGGCGTCAAACATTAGCAAAATTCTCTTTTGGAATACTAACTTAGCAGCAGGCACTCAACCCCGATGGGCACAGATGGAGGCATCCTCCTCAGATATCTCGCTTTGGTCAGTGGTCTGTTCTCAGCTGCCAATCCCAGTTAAAAAACAAGTTTTTCGCAACCCATTGGTGTCAGATACCCTCAAAATCTGGTCTCACTTCAGAAAACAGTTTGGTCTTCATGTGTCCTCGGGTTTGGCACCAGTGTATCGTAATCATCATTTTCTCCCGTCATGCTCGGATCCCGTATTCCGAATCTGGTCAAGTAAGGGCTTATGCTCTATTAACGACCTTTATGTTAAGGGTATATTCTCCTCTTTTGCAGATTTGTCTGTTAAATTCAAGCTCCCTAATTCCCACTTGTTTCGTTTTTTCCAAATCAGACACTTTGTTAAAAATAAATTCCCCCAGTTTCCAAACCGCCCACCGGATTCCATGATTGATTCCTTTCTATCACTTGGAACTGGGATACCGAGGCTCACCTCTATTATATACGATATTATTTCTATTCTTAACCCTACCCGTCTAGACTCCTTAAGAGCTGCATGGGATCATGACCTCGGGATCACTTTGTTAGACAATCAATGGGATGAAATGCTGGATTTGGTGCATACATCATCCATATGTGCTAGGCACAAACTGTTGCAATGCAAGATTTTGCATCGAGTCCATTTTACAAACGCAAAATTAGCCAGGATTTATCCCGAGAGATCTGACGCATGTAATAGGTGCAAACAATCTCCTGCTGACTACATACACATGTTCTGGTCTTGTCCCAAGCTGTCAGGATTTTGGGCTGCAATATTTGATACCTTGAGCAGCGCTTTGGGTGAACCAATCGACCCTGACCCTCTTACCGCCCTTTTTGGTCTCAATTCTACTCCTAATAAATCATTATGGCGAGTCATCGCATTTACAACCTTGCTAGCCAGAAGGTTGATTCTCCTTAAATGGATACATCCGTCCCCTCCCACTCATAATAGGTGGATCCATGAAATCCTGTATTGTATTAAACTTGAGAAAATCAGGTTCTCCCTTGGCGGCTCGTTAAAGTCTTTTCATAAAACGTGGCAATCACTATTGGACCATATTGGCACCCTGGTTGTTGAAGTAGAAGTACTCAATAGTTAACTTTGGGTAGACCCCCCCCCCCCCCCCCCCCCCCCCCCCCCTTTTCCCCTCCCTTCCCTCCCCCCCCTCTCCTCCCCGACCATGTCAACTTCCCCTCCCCTTCCTTGTCCTGGATTGAATGTGAGATGCGCGTGTTGTTTTTTGTGTTTTCTATGATTTCTTGTTCTCATTTGTCTTGTTTTTTGTTCTCTGTTGTTATGTTTACTTTTCTTGTATGTATCAAAAAATTGCAGACCCCTTTTGTTTACACTATCATCCATTCACTGTCTTTGTTTTTCTGCCAAAAATCAATAAAAGAGATTTGTAAAAAAAAGATTAACACATCTGTGGTACATACACAATTAGATGTTTTCTATATATCAAGTGCTTTATGTGCTTGTAATTTCAAAACAGTTTAGTTTGTAATTTCAAAGAAAAGTAACTGTTGAGGTTGATTTGTAATTTTTAATTTTAAGGTTCAGGTTTCTTATTACATCAAAGCAAAACAAGTTGTAAGTTTCCAAAAATAAATCTGTGAAGGTTAAATCAGACTCCTCCATTCATTGCACTGACCCAAATTTATATATTTGTAGGCCAAAGACATTTTGTGAAACACTGAGATAGAGCTACAGTAGAAGGCCGGAAAAGTAATGCTTACTGATTGCATAAATCTTAACAAAAACAAAACTGGCCATAAATACTTACAAAGTCATGCACCACTGAACACTAGTGGCTCACACATATCCATTGTGACTGAGACGGTCAGTCACTGTGTTTTCCCTATGCAGGCTGACAGATGGAGCCCACCTAAAGTGTTGTGGGGAACATTGACACTCAGCAAACGTCCCCCCCTAATCTTCCCCCGGCAGAATGAGCAAAAACAATAGCCTGTTTACCAGGTGATTACATTTAAATCCCAGCAGATTAACATTACTTTTCATTGGCACTGCAAAGTGAGGATTGGGGAAGCATTAGAGACGATACTAAAGAACAGAGCATTGGAAAACCAAAGCTGTACAACAATCTACAACAGCAACAAGGAAGTAACTGCTATGAAACCTGCAATGAGTGCATTCTATTTTGTATTTTCATTTTAGTCATTTTAGCGGACACTCTTATTATACAGAGTGGCCACTAGGGAGCCCTCAAGCTAACATGAAATGTAATACTTATTACTACTCGGTTATCCTACCTGTTTTATATGTAGACATACATAGGTGACATAAACTATTGCATGACCATACAACACACAATTTATGAGACATACATAGTGGAATTTCATGGAGTCCCTGGCCACTATGCCCAAAGAAATGATATGCACTGAGGCCACACTGGCCATAATATAAATTATACTGCCCTGCCCACACAGCACCAGGTGAGCTCAGCTAGACGTGGGCTAGACCCCTGTGGATTAAGCCTGGCCAAGTTAATCATGTTGAGTGCTGTTGCCTTAACAACCAAAATTCTGAGTCGTCTTTCAACCATAAATTTAGCAATCCTTCCACGGAACGGTATAATTTTTTCACTCATTGCCAGGATGAGCCTTCTTTTGATGTTGTATTGTCTGTGCTGTTGTATAGGCAACTTGCATTTCAGTGTCCCTAATACAACAATAATGGTGTTGATGTGTACAGCAGAGCAGAGGCAAAACAGAGTCCTCAGTTACCTGATGCTGGAGATAAGTTGACGCTGCTCATCGGTGATCAGTATGTCTGGCAGCACCGAGGCCAGCCACTCAACTTTCTTCTCGGCAGCATACTGCTTCAGTACAGCAAACAGCCTCTCTTTCACCTCGGGCTCCGCACCCAGGATCTGCTCAATCTGAGGACAATGCATGAGAATGGTTAGAGGGTTTTTTGAAAGTTGATACCAAGCGTTTTTGGAGTGATTCTGCCGATATTTCATAGAAATATTAAAGGAAGACGCCTGTGTTGCTTGAAACGTCATTGCATTAAATAAAACTATCTTTCTGCTCTAATCTACAGGGTACATGATATATACTATTTATTTATTTTTACCCCTTTTTCTCCCCAATGGAGTCGTTATGCCAATCCTCCCCACACACATTTCTGTGTTGTTACTATACTGTCATATCCTACTCCTCCCGCCCAACACTCCCCGCTGACAGGTGCCGCCACAGCCCGTAGGAAGATGTGCAATGATGACCAATATCACCTTCCCCCCATAGACGCCCGACAAAGCCGGATGCACCACAGTGGATTCAAACCCACAACCATCAGTGGTGGTTTACCACTGCGCCACCCGAGCGCAGTGGTAAAGTCACCCATGATATATACAATATACATCCTTGCGTTTCAGACGCATTGTCTGTCGTGCATTATGTGAGTCCGCCCCAGGTCTGCCATTTTCGGTGCGCGACACTGTGGTACACAGAGCATAAATTATAACACCAAGCCCCTATAGACGAATCCACAGAGCGGAAATCATAACTGTGGTGTCAAGCGGCTGCCGCTCCGCACCGCGACACCGCAGCTACAGGCAGCGCTCTGAGAGATTCGTCTATAGGACACATATACTCGGAAGGAGGAGTACGGGTGAGCAACATGCATTAATGGCCGGGGATTCCTGGTCCCCACTATAATATACATACAGTATGCTTAACCCTGGCACACTGACCTTCCTGTTGAACTCCAGGGCCTTGTGTTTGCGGTCGGGCCTCGTCCCCATCTGGCTGTCCTCCACACTGCTGCTGCGTTTCTGCCTGGGGCCAAGGCAGAGCACCCCGAGACGCAGCGTACGGCCCTGGGATGACTTGATGAGCGTGGCAGCCATCTCGTGCTGCCTGACAGGTATGCCGTTGACCTCCATGACATAGTCGCCGGCCCTCAGGCCGCTGCGGCCCGCTGGAGAGCAAGGAGAGCAGTCCTCCACCAGCAAGGGGCAGTCTCCCACGATGGTGAAGCCAAAACGACCATCAGGCCCGGGAGTAATGTCCATCTGCAAAGAGTCAGTTAATTTTCATTTGCTTATGATTAGCAGTTAATCAAAAGCCTGATTGAAGTAAAATAGACGCATGTATAACATGGGGACAAAGTAACAATATCATGAATCATAAATGGTCCATAAATTGTGATATTTTTATATTATACTGGCCAACTCTTCAGTACTTGTTGTATGCGTGACACCACTCCAATGCTTGGCGGGATGTTCTTCTGGGTCTGGGCTATGGCGATGACGGCCTGGGAGCCTAACGTTGACACGTTTTGGCCTTCAATCTCCAGCACCTGGTCCCCTGGCTGCAGCCCCGCCAGGTAGGCACTGCTCCCTTCCTCCACGGCCAGGATGTAGGTGGGGCCGTTCCCTCCCAGCTGGAAGCCAAATTCTTCAGGCCAGCCATGGTTGGATGTGGGCATGTTGATGTCTGGAGGGGAGAGGTAACAGGTTCAGACCACTAAATGCTTGAGCGACATGTAATCCCTTCATGGCCTAAGATCAAACCAACCCTCTCACATCTTTTGTTATTTCTCTCATCTTTTCAATCATCTTTCTCAATAAATGTAGAAAGCTAATAAGCGGACCAAAAGTTCATGTTAGTTCCCTGCGATAACAAATGGTAACAGCCATGCATCTGGCAGAAATGTCCTTGAGAAAGACCTCGACCTCTACCCACTCAGTCACTTTTAACTTGCTCTGGATAGCACCAGTTAAAGTAAGATTAAACAATATACAGTAGATTTGTCATAATCCTCTATACAGTACATGCTTTGGGCAGACCACCCCAATCATTTTGAAAGCTATGGTGAAGTAAGAGTTTCATCAAAGACAAATACTGTATCTGAAGCGCAGCGTGAGACTAGACAGATGAAGACATTTGGGTCAAACAACACACCATAACCTAAAATACCCTTTCCCTTCCCTCCCTCAACAAGCCTGTGGAGACGTAAGACAGATGAAGGAAAGCATTTGCGCGCACGTGCACGCACACACACACACACACACACACACACACACACACACACACACACACACACACACACACACACACACACACACACACACACACACACACACACACACACACACACACACACACACACACACACACACGCTCACACACGCATACAGTACCTGTTTCTGCCATCGGCATCAAACTACTCTATGTCAGAAAGAAACAGTGATCAATAAATCCTTGAGTCTTATCTATCCAAATAAAATGGAAACGATTGGCCCGGTGTCACTTGGTCCTTCTGTCATCTCTCCTGCCTCAATCCCTGCTGCCTGCAGTGTGGCTCTGCATCCCTCTGCTCTGAACTATGACACTCTCTCAGCCAGGTCCCTATAGGTGACATGGTTTAATGCTCCACAGCAGCCAATCAAATGACAGACTTTTTGACCTCGATGAACTTGAAGGCACACCTCTCGTTCACCCACTAAGCACACACACAGCTCTCTGCTGTCGAGTGAGTGGTGATTTCACAGGGCCTATAGTAATAGGAAATACTATCAAGTGTACGAAGTACTGCATAATGCAACAAATAAAAGGGTAAAATAAGAACATTACAGGTTATTGTGGTTTTGGGGTGTGCCATCGTTTAAGGGCAAATTTGGACTTTATAAAAGAATCAACCCGCATGTAACAGGGTCCAAACATCTTCCTGGCAAGACATGCCTTACCCTGCCAGAAAATATCCCTGAATTTAAATCGGGGCTCTTTTTAGTCTACCCTTAACCGCACAACTCAGCGTGAGCGGCAGTGGTGTAGCACCGAGCCTCCAGTGCTGTGGGTCCCATGGTCAGACACAAAGCTGTGACACAGAGGACTTTCAGACTTACAGGCTTCTCTAGTTGGAAACGACAGTCTTCTCTGTCGAAAAGACTGTCTGCCCTTTTTGTTCTGCAGGAACTTCTTCATCTTGGAATCACACTGCGTGGGATAGCAGGTGGCTATAGGATCCAATCTGTCTTCTTAACTCTCAAAATGACAGGAAGAGAAAGGCCAGCAACAAAAAATGGAAAAGGGGGGAAAGAGCTCCCCAGCTGACTTCCCCCCTCCCCCCTGCAACAACATCTGGTCAAACTACAGAGGAGAAGAACCGCAAAAATGCTGCCCCATCTTCATCCTTCTGTCATGGACAGAGCATCGTCACCTCCCTCCACAACAAGCACAGGTGACTGTGCAGGAAAAAAGTGTGGTCTCTGTGTCTGGGTGTGCAGAGCGAGTGAGCGAGTGAGTGAGTAAGTGAGTGTCCTGCATCTCATTCCTGATTCATCCTTAGGGCCAGCCCGCTCACCACAGTGTTAACCTGAAAACTGGGACACGTGCGCCCGCGCTGCTCCATTCCTTAATAACTCTCCCTCCAAAAAGAGCTAAAGTGAGGCCTCATTTTTCTATAAATACTCCACTGTGACTCTTTTCCTCTGTCTTCTCCCTGCTCTTCTCTTTCTCTCTCAGCTAGGTGGCTCTCCAAGGGACCCGTTCTGGCCCAGAATCGCTCACGCTCACCGTCGAGGCATGATGAGCACTAATTGGAACGCATGCCTAAATGGCCGTGTGTGTCTGTGTGCATATGTGTGTGTGTGTATTCACACGTGGGTGTACGGCATGTGTGCATGTCTATATATGTGTGTAACATCCATATGTGTGTGCAGAGTGTTTAGTCGATTGAGAAGTAAGAGCAGGGGGGGGCAATTTAGGACTTTAGGATTAGTGGGATTATGGGTTGGATCTTCGGATCTCCTGAGGCGTAAACAGGGGCACATGGTCCCCTGCCTCAAACATACACAGAGCAGTGGACTTTTTAATTCGCAGTGTATGAACTTTAGTAGTGTTTTGGTCAATTGTTATTGAACCCTCCTATAGATGTGTATTAGGTGTTGGTATACAGTGGTATCGATGTTAGAAGTTCCCCTTCATGCATTCATCCTGCAGGACATCTTCCATGTGTCCCATGTTAAGCCCGTTACCTCCCCTCCCCTCCACCCAGGATGATAGATGACCACCCTGCCTATACTATCTGGTGGCTATTGGATGTGTGCTGCCGGGGACAGTTTTTTTCAATTATCTGGTCGATTAGGAGGGCTATGGCCCCCGAGGAACGTTCATGGGTTCCCCATGCCCAGATTTTGGACCCATGCCTCATCCAGGAGTTCCGCAGCTAACAGCCGACTGGCTGAAGGGGAGGGTAGGCCTACTGTCACGCTCCCCGTATCCCGTCACTGTGATGTCACCATGGTGTGTCATCATCGCGGGGGAGTAAGACCCATTTGACCCTTAAGGCTTTGTCGTACAGTTACGTTTCCAAGAAGTAGTTACTTGTAGTTGCTGCCCACTTATCCACACCAGTTTGAAAGTGGTTAATAAAAAAGAGCCCTGTGTTGAACCCCATGTATGTACCTCTAGAGGTTTAAGCCTGAATGTATATTGTACTTAAACATAAGACTGTATTGTTCACTGGAAATGACTGATTTTCCTGTATGATACGGTGCAATATCCTGTACTTTAGGCTTTTGGGTTTTTTATCCTGCCTGTTGTCTCTCTCTTAACTTCAAACTGTCAAACAGTTGAAAAACAACTGTAAATTGAAAACAATTACGTATATTGGAACAGTCTGCTCTCATTCAAAAGGCTGTTAGTAATAAGTGAGGAAGAACGGACGTGGCACACACAGTAGCTACTGGACAGGTCTGACTATGAGTGAAGCGTCATTATTGGCACAGCAAACAAGAAGGAACAACCTGTACTGCACCAACTGAATAATTCAACACGTAGTTCAAGTGGTTGGATTTCTCCACACACACACACACACACACACACACACACACACACACACACACACACACACACACACACACACACACACACACACACACACACACACACACACACACACACACACACACACAGTCAAACGCCCATGTCATGTGACTGAGTAAAAAAAGAGCAGGGGAAAAGAGTACAGTATCCTTTGTCACGTATATACTGTACATCTGCTGTACTTTAACATTTCTGGTGAATCTTGCATCGACTTTACATAACAAACAAACAAAACATCATTACAACAACCACAGAACCTACAAAATCGTATAATATTCATACCTACTGCAATGCTGTAACAGTATTGTTGCTTTTTGAGAGCATGTCGCATGCAGTTAAGGTACCTCTACCTACTTACCTCAATTTAAAAACACACACAGGAAAACTCAAGTGCAAACAACACATACAAAAAAGACATGCAAAATGTACAAAACAATTAAAAGGTGCATTCCTTACCTATTTGAAAAGCATCCACATAGGCTACATGCAGCCTATAAGAGTGTCTGAGTAGCCTTCTCCTGTTCTCTCTAGCACTGGACATTGTAACTTGAGTGTGGAGCAACTAGATCCAACAGGTGTGCTGTGATGCCTTGCTTCACTGCATTGCAGTGGAGCAATATTAGGGCAGAGAGATGGTTCAACTAAAGGATGATTTATGATGGTTTGTGTTGAAGTAGCTGTACCATGGCACATTGATAATAAAGAAAATATAATAATAATAATACAATAATAATAATAATAATAACAATATTAATATTAATATTAATATTCATAATACTAATAATACTAATAATAATAAAAGTGATATATAACAGATTTTGAATTACTAGGCTAAGTAACTCAGCTTGCTGTAGGTGAAGACAAAAGAAAGAAAAAATATGTAGGGCCTATTGGCCTAAGCCTTGAAATATACTGTATGGGATTTGAATTGTTAAACACTATTTTTTTGTTGTTGCTCACAACTCCTATGACAACTCCATGCTCACAACACCTGGCTATAGACCACTTAACAGACGACGTCACACTGATAAGAACCAGTATGCGCTCAATGAAACCCATTCTGTCAGGTCTTGCATGAAACAATCACCTGTGCGTCCAGTCTCAATGTTGGCAAACAAATAATTGGTCTATGACAGTGGTTTTCAACCAGTGGTCCGGGGACCACCAGTGGTCCTTGAGGGAGTTCCAGGGGGTCCCCAGCTAAATAGGAACCAAATGGACCCTTATGGGTCTGTAACTCTGAGAGTGTACAAATGGAACCAAATGGACCCTAACACACTCAGAGTTAAATTAACATTGATTTATAATATAAATTGTGGTCCCGAGATAGAAATGCCATTAAATGGGGGTCTGTAGTAGCCTAATGCATGTCAAACTGGGGGACGTGAAAATCGTCTCTTATTGGGGGTCCCTGGCATATATTTTCAAATGGGGGTCCCTGGGCTAATGTGTGTCAATGTGGGGGTCCTTGACGCCAAAAAGGTTGAAAACCACTGGTCTACGACAACTTCATCCATGCTCACCTCGGAGGAAAGCCTGGTGTTCGTTCCAAACTGGCCCGCGTGATCCGGTTTATAAAAAATGGGGGAGGGGGGGGAGAATCGTGTTCCGGTGGTGTGTTCCGGTTGGCGTTGCATTGTTTTTGTTCCCCACATAATGTGGTCTCGCGGACGCGTAGACTATGCATAATGCAAAACAATTAGTTTAGTCTCGCTAGTCCATAGAGTTATAATATATCGCGCTAGTCGCGCTGCGAGTTAGAATAAAAGATGGACGTACCAAACGATTATTATATTATACCACAAGAAACGGAACGATTATACCAAACTAAACACATTTTAAACTGGGGGAATCATTTTGGAGGTGCACGGTGTAAAAAGTTCCGGTCATGTGTTCCGGCCACCTGATGACGTAAAGTTATTTCCGCTCCGACCGGATCAGAAACCCGAAAATGATACTTGATCTTAATAACTAGTTGCTGCCTAGCTCCGACGGAACCTCTCCCTCCGCTGTATAGCTCCGAGATGAGGTTCCTCGTTAGTTACTGCCGTCTGTTTTCGAAATGGTCGCACGTCTTCCACTTTACATGTTTCTTACCCCTTTCTGCACATCGTATCCAAAAAGTAAAGCATTTCCGCCACTCTCTCAGATGTTTTAAGTTTTAACGCGCCATAAAAGCTACCCAACGGGTTGAAGAAAGTATTTAATTTGCCTCGGTTTTCATCCGGTTACATGGTTTTTAAGACATTGCGCAAGAGTTGCGCCCGTAGAGATAACATCACTGGTTACCCTACTGGTCAAATGTTGAATTGCATCTTCTAATGCAAAATATTATGGAACCGGATGAAAACCGAGGCAAATTAAATACTTTCTTCAACCCGTTGGATAGCTTTTATGGCGCGTTAAAACTTAAAACATCTGAGAGAGTGGCGGAAATGCTTTACTTTTTGGATACGATGTGCAGAAAGGGGTAAGAAACATGTAAAGTGGAAGACGTGCGACCATTTCGAAAACAGACGGCAGTAACTAACGAGGGACCTCATCTCGGAGCAATACAGCGTACAGCGGAGGGAGAGGTTCCGTAGGGGCTAGTTGCTGCCAGCAACTAGTTACTGCCTTTAAGTGAGGTCAGTATACGGCTTCGATGACGTCGCTTGCCAAAAATAACTGATCTCCAACATGAAATTCAACCTGTCGCGAGGCGTTTTTGGCTTGCAGATCTGTTCTTTTCGCCAAGCTAGCTTTAGCCACAGATGATACGGAAGTAGTTCAAACATGGGTCGAAAGTGAGGCGTTTTCCTCTTTTATATGGTTTAGTTTTCCTACCTACTACACTGTGCTGTTACTTCTTTACTGCAGCTAACCATGTTGATAAAAATACATGCTATGTATTGTTCGTCGCTATGATTAACTTGTAACACGGTAAGGGACTAATGGATAAAGACACTGAACAATAATGACAGCAGGAATGTTACACAGACAAGCTTTGCCAACAGTTGGAGTATAGCTGCTGCTAGGAAATCACATTTGAAACAAACGTTAGTTTAACGTTAGGTTTGTACTATTATCACTGTTGTTATCTATACTGCCGCAGTATTACTACTAACCTGCAGTGGTGTAAGTAGCACATTTACTCAAGTACTGTACTTGAATACAATTTTGAGGTATTCTTTACTGGAGTATTTCCACTTTTCAGTACTTTCTAATCCACTACACCTCAGAGGCAAATATTCTACTTTTATTCCACTACAATTGTTTGAAAACTTTAGTTACTAGTTTGTATATTTTGATTATTATTGCAAAACATACATTAACCATATATACATTTCTACAAGCTCTGAATGCCTCTGCGACAAGCATTGTGAGCCTGTAGATCTGCTATTTTCAAAAGAGTAATACAATTTATACATTTGAAAACTTGTGAACTGGGACATTCTGCATAATGAGTACTTTCTACTTTTGGTACTTTAATTACATTTTGATACCAATAGTACATTTTGAATTCCGGACTTTTACTTGTAAACAGAGTATTTCTACATTGCAGTATTGATACTTTTACCAAAAAGTAAAACATGTGAATACTTTTTCCACCACTGTCTACTGTTCTAATGTTACTATTAACGTGGCAGGTGATGTGAACCATGGACTTCCTCACTCTGTTTGCTATCTATGTCGCTGTGGTGTTGACATGTATCGCCCTGGTCTGCAAATACTCAGGACAGCGACAGACCCCGTTTAGTGTCCTCCAAAAATACACATCCAAGGTAAGCTGCAGTTCAATATATAACCACATAGTGGCACTGCAGCCTTGCAATAAAGTGCATGAACTGGCAGAAAGGGTTATAGATAAAGTATCCATTTTGTATAATGTATATATGTATTTATTTACCAAAGTAAATCACTTACCCTACCCTTTTTTGTTGAAATTTGGTTTTTATTGTGGTCATCGTGTGTACAGGCAGTTTTATCTTTATCTTTAGAAAATGATTGTGAGTGTAAGTTAAAATCCAATTTGATCCAACTAAGAAAGTTTAGAAAACAATTGCTCTTTGGGAGAAATGCATTATCCATAGTCGTCTACTGTTTTATATTGATATGCAGTTTGGACATAACCCCGGGCCTTCAATGTCCTCTTGTTTTTTTCCCAGTTACTTGCACTAATTACACCAAAATGGCTTCAGAGGTTCTCGCAGAGGATCTTACACAGACTGTTTCATCAAAGGTGGGTAGATGGAACTACTGGTATCCAGCATTAATGGTCAAGTCATTACTACCTACTTCTACTACTACTCAGTCATAGTATAGCTTTTCTCTTATACATTCTGTTTCTAAAACATCCTGTTCTAATATGAACATAAACTCTTGTCTTTTTCCATCATAGTCTCACACAGGTTTATGTTAGAGATGTACCGATTCCAAATGGACCCTTACAGGTCTGTAACTCTGAGAGTGTACAAGTGGAACCAAACTGACCCTTTGGTTCCATTTTTACACTCAGAGTTATGGGGGTCCTTGAAATGTAAAGGTTTGAGAACCACTGATCCAGGAATAAAATAAATATATATATATATATTACACAGTAGTGCATTATCAACTGAAGCATTCAAATTACAAAATAATTGATCACAGTAAATGACATTTATCATTTCAATAAATGATGTGGTATGGGAATCGCATAGACTGCCATACTCACCGATACCAGCATTTTAGGCAGTATCGGCAGCTTTTCCGATACTGGTATCGGTATCGGAGCACTCTAGTTTATATTTCTTTGTCTTTTGTTCATTGTCACAGAAACAACATGTTCATCTACCTGCATCTCCTACTGGAAGGAGCTGTGTATGCAGAGTTTACCTACGAGGTGTTTGGCTACTGCAGGCAGATGGACACCGCTCTGACCAGCCTATCTGTGCCTTATGTCCTGCTGGCCGTCCAGACCTACCTGTTCTACCGCTGCATCACAACAGATCCAGGTTTGTGATTCGTTCTCATAGTGGTTAATATCCTCCCCTTATGAACCACACGTGTACCTGAGATGTACAAATTGTAATGTAATGTACATTTGAATCGCCAGAATACATTTTTAAACGCACAAGTACTATGTTATACTTTGTCATATGACGGCATCGCACAGCACAAATAGCCAATCTACAAGGTCCCAACATGTCACAGTGTGACATATTGTGACCTTGTAGATTAGCTATTTTCCCTATTTTTTTAAACGCCTATAATGAATTTCCCAAAATAAGGACACTGGTGGTAAAGGACACAAGTGGTTACATTTTATCTGGTGCCACTGACCCAAAAGGTTTGTTCTCTTTTTAACAGTTGCTCTTGTCCTTTCACAGGCACAATAACAAAGAAGAGAGTGGGTGCCCTGCTGCAGTTATATCCTTATGACAAGAGGATGTTCCATCCTGGGGTATCCTGTCCCACCTGCCAGCTGGTCAAACCAGCTCGCTCCAAACACTGCAGTGAGTGCTCGAAATACTACCGTATATGGTTTTAATGGCTCTCGTTGGAAGCAACATCTGCTGGCATGAAAGTTTGAAGTCCACACAGCATCTCACATGGTGTTCTCTGAATCTTGGCTTAACACTTAACAATGAGCACATGGTTAACAAGGTTAAGTGTCTCTCTCATGATCTCCTTGCTGAGAAGGTGGGGAATGGATGGGTGTAGACACTATTCAGCATTACATCAGGCTAGAAGAGAACAGCTGAAAATACTGTTGTTTATGGGTGCGTTCGGAAATACAGCACTGAGCGCACTGGCCAATACAAACTAATAGGCGAGTGCGCTCCGGTGCGCAATTTCCGAACACACCCATAGTTGGAGAAGGCGTGACACTCGCCGATTTGCATTGAAGTTGGACATGTCCAGTCCATATATGGGCATATTTGTCCAGGCAACACTCATAGACAACTTGTTGAACTTAATTGATGGATTGATTGAATACTGTATTAGTCAGAAATCTTAACAGCACATGGTACAGTAAGACATTAACGCTAAAACGATTACACAAAAAAGTCCTGGGGACTTTCCATTTTGGTCCTAAGTATTCTATTCATCAGCTTATAGAGTTCATAGAGCCATTAATAGTATCCTGTTAATGGCTTTATTTTTCAGACTTCAGAATCAGAATCAGCTTTATTGTCACATCACAGGTTTACAGAAGTAAAAAAAGTGGGTGAAATTCGTTTTCATTTTCAATAGAAAAAAGAGGGAAGAAGAAGGGGGGGGGGTATCAAACAAGTTATCTACATATTTACACATGGTACCTGAGATAAGGTATAACGGTGCGTGAGCATAACAGCAGACGTATACTGTGCATGAAATACTTATGGACGTTGCTAAAAACAAAAACACAATAAAAAGACAAAAGTCAGTGCGTTGCACATGGGATTAAGGTGCAAAATGTCAGTGCTTGTCGACCGCATAATCCACATAAAGTAGACAGACACTGGTATAATAAGTAGGTCCATGAGGAAGAGCTAAGAAAAAAAAAAGTCAAGTCACTTTTCCCTGGTATAATCCACAGGTAGGTTCAAGGAAGAGCAAAGGTCCGAGACCAGCCTGACAGCACCGCCTGTCACCAGGCTGCTCAGCAGTCTGACGGCAGCAGGGTGAAGGCGTTCGAACAGTTTGTGACTTGGGTGGTAGCCTGGCGTAGACAGACTATATCACTGTGTGGATATGAGTCTGGTGCTTCCATGAGGACGTTTTTTTTCCCCAAGGGGCGGGATCAAAACAATGGCCCTCGACGCAATTGGTTAGACCTACAACCAACTACCAATTACAGTCTCCCATATTCGAATACTGGGCCCTGATTGGTCACACACGTCTTCTGGAGCAGGAAATGGATTCTCTATGGAGCGGTGCCAGACTCAAATCGCAGAGTGCAATTATTTTTTGCACTCGCAGATTCGTCTGGTCCCAGGCTACTTGGGTGGTGCTTGTCCTTGATGATGTGCTGGGCTTTGACTGCACACCGCTTTTTGTACACTTTGTTATGAAAGTAGCAAAGGTACAGCTCAAGGCAGAAATAGCTTTTAAGATATTTTTTAAAGCGCCTCCCTGTACATTTCAGGAGTGTGCAACAGATGTGTGGAACGCTTTGATCACCACTGTGTCTGGGTCAACAACTGCATCGGGGCCAAGAACGCCGGCTACTTCCTGCTGTACCTGTGCAGCATGTGCGTCATGGCCGGAGACATGGCTCTGCTCATAGCCGACATGCTGCTACACGCTGTGCTGAGGTCAGGACTCCTGAGAGCCAGCTACATAGACCATCACGGCCAACAGCAGCCCACAGGACCACTTTTTGTTATACAGGTAAGAACGAGTCCTGTTCAAAATACAGCACAAACGCACTGAGCAGGAAGGGAATTTAGAGGTTAGTTTCTCATTGCACATAGCCCAAAAAGGTTGCTTAGTGGGCTAAATTGCGATGGGTATTTCTGCTGTATAGCAATGTGTTAATTATCAATTTTGTTTGGACAGCATACACTACTTGGTTACACTAATTTATTTATTGCTGGCAACTTGTCCACAGTTGTCCATTCCCCTTTTTAATAAAAAAAAAATCAAATCATGTGGATCTGGGGAACGGTGTGGATCTCAGACTTAACGTGGCCAGCCTGTAACGTCAAACTGTGGTTTTTTTTAATGGCACTCTCCCTTCATTATAACAGCCAGTCGTCTGACATATTATCATTGACGATATGACTTCCAATTTCAACAAGGTTTCAGGCTGATCCAACACCCATTGACTTCCATTATAAAAATAAAGTTAGATATTTGTTACTACTGCGAGTGTGCATACGAAGTTTGTCCCTGATCCGCCTAGTGGTTTGTGTAGCTCTATACACACACACACACACAGACCCACACTCTTATAGACAGCTATTGTCCTGCAGAGCCGCGCAGTGAAAACAACATCTTGCTTTACCACCTCTTACCCCTCATAGCATCTGTTCCTGACCTTCCCTCGGATTGTGTTCATGCTGGGCTTCCTGGTCTTCATCTTCCTCCTACTGGCAGGCTATGCTCTGTTCCACGCCTACCTGGCCCTGGTCAACCACACCTCCAACGAGTGGTACAAGAGCCGAGGTTACGTCTGCCAGCACTGCCACCCCGCCTCCACAGCAGACCACCTCCACGGCCCGGCTCCGGAACACGCCAAAGGACACTTCTACAGCCGCGGATTACTCCCAAACCTGAGAGAGGTTTTCCTCCCTCCACGGCCCGGCGCCGTTCACAAGAAAGACAATTGAGCAACGCAATGGTTCTCAACTCTGCTCACCCAGACCACTACTAGTGGTTTTCTGTCGGTGTCACTTGATCCCTGATTTGACTGCTGGAATGCAAACCAGCAGTACTGTAAATGTCCACGTTAAAATGCAAAATCTTGAATGTTAATTTAACTCTTGAGAGTGTAGAGATGGGGTCAGCGGGTCCATTTGGTTCCATTTGTAATCTCAAGAGTTAAATTAACAGTCAGTATTTTTGCTGTGTAAGACGTGAGAACCACTGCTGTATTGTACATAGTTTTTTAGATTGTGCTGTGCTTTATATCTTGTAAAGTAATGTTTCTTTGTATGGGGAAGCAGGAACTTTAATAAATAAAAAATGTCTAAGTAATTCATATTTTTCACATATTGTGACTGATTATTATTTTATATATATAACTTTCATTGTGTACTGGAAGTCAAAAAAGGGCAGATTGGGCTGAAACTTTGCCCACGTATGGACATAAATAGTGCCATAGAACTGTCACTGCCCCTCCCACTCATTTTGGAAGCCAATTACAGCTAAATGGTATGGAATATCAAACAGTTGTTTGTGTCACGAGTCACTACTCCCATGATCATGTGTACATAATTTGGTGAAAATAAGTCCAAAAGAAATCCTGTTTCTAGAACAAATGGTGTACGTTTTCAGATTTGTGGCACTCCCAAAGAAAGTGAAATTACCCACGGGGGACGAAAGCAATATCTCTGGCCCTGCCTTTGCCCTGGCAGAGATGATGTTTACATACTGTGTTTATAGTGTTTCAAATGTTAATGCGTTTAGAATCATCTAATGTACCATTTTATTGACTTGAGTGAAGCAACTGCTGGCATGATAGTTTGAAGCAAAACAAAAGTCCACACAGCAGCTCATCTGAATCTTAACTTAACACTACTTCACCCATTTTCAACCGTATCTTCATATTATTGGTCCTCACTAATGCTAATAATATGGCACATTTTCCATCTACTCACGCTGCGTCTCATTGGTGGGCTATGGACAGTTCAGAAACCTGCCTACCCAGTTTGACATCTTGTTTGAAATGTCCAAACTTGCCTATCGATTATGTCATTGGTAGGCAGGTCTCTGAACCGAGTAGACAAAAATGGCGGCTTATAATGAGAAATTAGTGCCGACCAATTATATGAAGATAAGTTGAAAACTGGTGAAATGGTCCTTTAACAAAGAGCAGAAGGTTAACGTGTCTCATGATCTCGCTGAGAATGTGGTGAGTGAATGGGTATACTGTAGGCGCTGGTCAGATGAGATGAGATACTTTATTAATCCCTGCAGGGAAATTGAGGCGTTACAGCAGCATAATGTGATCAAAGAAATAATCTATAATCTACAAGACGCATCAGAAGCACATGGACGCAATCACAAGAACAGGGCTGATACAGAACCACATGAATTAAGGGAGAGAGTTGTCATGCATTATGCAGTCTGATAGCAGTTGGCATTAAAGAAAGTCTGTACCGTTCCGTTTTCATCAGCGGGAGAGTGAGCCTCTGGCTGAAGGTGCTCACCCTCTTCTGCAGCTCGCCATAGAGTGGATGTGAGGGGTTAACCAGGATGGAGTTGAGTTTGTCCCACATCCTCCTCCCTGCGACTGACTGTAGACCTTCTATTTGGAGGCCAACAACAGAGCTGGCCTGCTTTGTGATCTTATTGAGCTTGTTCAGCTCCCAGGCCTTGATACCACCTACCCAGCATGCTACTGCATAAAACAGAATGCTGGCTTCCACAGACTGGTAAAACATTCTCAGTAGCCTACTACACACATTAAATGACTCGAGCCTCCTCAGGAGGTACAGTCTGCTCTGTCCCTTTTTGTAGACAGCCTCTGTGTTGTCTCTCCAGTCCCGATCTGGACTGGAGGGTCCTCTTCTTGCTCCGTCTGGTGTCTATCACCAGCATTATATAACATGCTAGAAGAGAAGAAAAGAGTAGGAGAGGGGAACAGTCTGACCAGACGGAGGATTAGGCATCAGGACATGTACTACATGAAGAGGAGACATCTCATTCAGAGTGACAGAACACCATGACCCAGGAAATGCAGGAAGCTTAGCAGAGAATGAAACCTAATGCATAGTCAGTTTTTTTGTGTGTTGGAAATCAGTTATTTCCAGTGAGCGACAAGTACGTATGAATTAGACATAAGTAATGTATCTTTGTGTTTCCATCCAGCCTGTGCCTCACTCTCTCTGTCTCTCTCTCTCTGTGTGTGTGTGTGTGTGTGTGTGTGTGTGTGTGTGTGTGTGTGTGTGTGTGTGTGTGTGTGTGTTCCCCCCCCCCCCCCTCTCTCTCTCTCTACCTGCATGGCAGAAGTGAAGATATCAGTGATGATGGTGGTTAATGAATCCTACTTGTCCAAAGTTAATTATTTGGTATTATCAAGTTTCTCCTAGTAAACCCCTTTTGTTGCTGTACATGCATTAAATGCCACAAAGGATCTGTGCATGGGTAGACAGAGTATCTGCTGGGACCAAACTATATGGCCAACCACTGGTGAATCACATATATACAAAGTGCAATAATGTGTCTGTACATCAGAGGGCAGTCTTGTACCGCAGCTTTACAGAGGAAAGTCTGTATAAGTTGCTGTTCTTACTTGCCTGATCTTTGAGAAACTGAATACAAAGGTTGGAGAGAAAAGATCTCTGTATACTGTATTAACTGTAGAACGGCAATGTTTGGAGAGAGATTCTCTCATAATATTTTATGCAAGGTTCAAAACAGTTTCTATCTGAAATCTTAGTGTTGGGGAAAAGAATATTTGGAATATATTTTATACTATTGTGTGGGGATGCAACTCATGACTTTTAATAGAAAATGAGGATGCCATGTTTAATGTGGTTAACATCTATACAAGTAGTACCTAATACAAACTTTGTATTAGGTACTACAGAAAAGACTATTTTGCAGACAGTGAGAATACAGAGATAAAGAGATGGACAGAAAAAGATAAATGGAAATGGAGAGAGGATGGGGGAGGTGGGAGGAGCAGAGAGAGAGAGAGAGAGAATGTGACAGTGATAAGGTGGTGTGAGTATAGAGGTAAAAGGCAGACAAGGTGTGCGTAAAAACTGCATGCACACAAGCGTGCTCATGCTAACTGCTTTATGTAGCTCTCATATGACTTAGCCAAGGCCATCTGTTGCACTGGTATCTTTCTCTGTCATTAACCTTGCTAAAGGGCAGCGCACCGTGACCCCAATGGCTCCTTTTAATGAGTGGTGGTGGTGGTGGTGGTGGTGGTGGTGTGTGTGTGTGTGTGTGTGTGCGTGCGTGCGTGCGTGCGTGCGTGCGTGCGTGTGCGCGTGCGCGGCTTTGCATGTGTATGTGAGTGGTGTTGATGTGTAATGTCTGTGTGTATTTGTATGTATTCTGTATGCATGCATCTGTGGCTTTGTGTGTAGTATGTATGCATACCATATGTGCGCGTGTTCACCAATTTACTTTGCATTTTGTGTGTTTGTGTGTGTGCGTGCGCGTGAGCTCCATGTATGTCACTCACTGGTTACCAAGCTGCGAACTGCTTTCCACTCCACTGCAGTTAAGTAACACCCAATCCTAAACCAAGTCATGTGGTCAGTCCTAAGGAAATATATGGCACCTCTCAATGATGGATGTCAAAGTGTGTATGTGCGTGTGTGTGCATGCGTTTATTCTCAAGTGTGTGTGAGTGTGCGTGTGTGCGTGCGTGCGTGCGTGCGTGCGTGCGTCTGCAGACACTTTTGTCTTAAATAAGGCTTGTCTGTCTCAATACATCAGTCATAACAGATGGTGAGCAGACATGTCTGTTTGCTCTCTAGCATGACCAAATCTTTCCAGTAACTGCACCTGCAGTAGACATGCACAACAGTCTCCACACTATACTGCTGTTGCTTATTTTTTTCCACAGCTCGTACACAGTTTGCTCAATTTCCACAGAAACCGTCCACGTTCTATACAAGTCATCTTGACTGAGATGATATAAACAGGCAACACAAATAGAGAGATAAGATAACACACAACTTTATTGATCTCTGTAGACAGAAGAGGTTGCGGAAAACTGATGACAAACAGAGAGAGAGGGAAAAAGAAGATATCTCAAGCTAATTCAGGTATAGATACTGCAGATAGATTTGTAATTAGGTTAACAAAATACATTTAGAAGGGAAATAAAGGCTGCTTTATACTCACTAGACCATACCCGGTCGGCGCAGCGCATCCGTGGGGGGATATGCGCACATGATCTGGCAACCCGGGAGGCAGTTCGTCCCATAGCTGGGCAGGCCCGTAACCATGGCGACATTGTTTGACACATAAACGCTAATAAGAAGCTGAGATTTGATGAAATTGAAAAACGGGCTTCACAGTTGCGTTCAGATGGTAATGGTCAATGGCTGTGTGCAAAATCAGAGCAATTGCTCCAGCCACTGAGGAGAACCGGGTAGCTTCACGTACTCACCTACTCACCACTACAGACAGAGGTTACTAGAATTATAGTAGGATAAGATAGTGGTTAGAGACCACAGTTCACGTCAACACATTTTTCTTATTTGCATTTTTTTACGGTCAATGGACACTTATGAGTATAAAACAGCCTTAAGACATAGAATGAGAGGAGTGGAGGTGGGTACAATGCTTGTTTTGTTTGGGCTGTTACAGTAGGTCTGTTACAAGGCTTTAGCTCTGTCTGTCTGTCTGTCTGTCTGTCTGTCTGTCTGTCTGTCTGTCTTATTTGAAGCCATTGTGACTGCTGGTGTGAAGGAGCAACCACACTATGACCCATAACTCTGCAAAATCAATATGGACAAATGTGGAGATGTTATGTTGCCGAATATCTGAATAGAAGAGCATAGAATAGAATAGACATTTCCACAATTGGAAATCTGTGTGGTTTCATGTTTAGTAACAGACTTTTTTTCCCCACCAGAATCACAGCTATCATTAAGACAATAAGTGATGTTGTGATGTCACTTGATGTTATGCTATTTTATGTTATGTCAAAAAGAGGGAGGGAGAGAGAGGTAGATAGATGTGATGACAGTTTTGGGCGGCCGTAGCTGAGCGGGTATAGAGAAGCCGTCTGAGATACGAGTCACCCGTTTGTCTCCCGGCCTGTCCCTGAGCAAGACACTTAACCCCTAACAGCTCCCCTAGGTGCACTCGTCATGACCATCTGAGCAGCTATCAGCTGGGTGAAGCTGAAAACTGAATTTCCCCCACAGGATCAATACAGGTCTACCTATTAGATGAGATGGATGGATGGATGGATACAGTAGATAGATGACAGTGTATCTGCGTTCATGTGTGTGGGCGATAGATACTGTAGATATAGATACATTTCCTGTCTTTGTTATGATTGACTAGTCGTGTGACAGTCTCATGTGAAACAATACAATACACTACAAAACAATGCATCAATTTCTATGCAGTAGCCTAATTATGCAAATAATTACTGCTGTAAAGAAAAAAGATGAACAATGGCTAGTCAGTTTAGAAATATTGTTGACACACATGCCACCCTTATCTGATGGCTGAATGACACGTGTTTGCATTATGTGAGCACTTTACTCCCGTGTTCAATGTGTAAATTGAGTATGTGTGTGACACCAGGGGGTTTGTTGCTGTTCAGTGGCATAGAGTCAGTTATCTTAATGCAGAATGATGCTTCTGTGTGTCTCTGGAGACGGTGTTGGGGCTTGAAGCATCATTTATCTCTCGCTGGGTGAGATCGATGGGAGCAGTGTGAGTTGACTTGTGAGAGACGAATGGGTCCAACCGATGTACTAAGTCGATAGGTCCATTATTCAGATTTATCACACAAGCACTGCAAATTCCCCCTCCACCTCGCTTGCCATGTTCAATGATGTCACAGATCATGAACCGATGTAATAATGTAATAATAATAATAATAATAATGATAATACTAATAATATATCATAATGTCTGACACAGCCTAATTCAGCCACAGAACAGGCTGGGAAATGTCAGATGTCCTCACATTATGATAGGATTCAGGTTAGAAACCCACAAAGTTTGGCAACTTAAAAAAAACAAGAAGAAACCAAAAGGTCACACTGTCTCCCCATCAGAGAGCTCTCAATCAGACAGACAGACAGAAACACATACACTACACTACACATTTACATACTGTGCATACAGTACGCAAAGACAGACACACGTGCTACAGACATAAACACATGCCTTGGTTTGTTTACTTTTCCGTTGAGTAATCAGCAGCGCTATGTGGTTGTGTGTTTTGTGTGAGAAAATGAAAGAGAGGGAGAGAGAGGCGTGCAAGAGAAGGTAGGAAGAGAACGAGAGAAAGAAGGAGAAGAAAACTCAACGAGACAGCATGGAGTTTAGGTTCTACAGTATATGCATGTATGTGGGTTTTCCTGGTGTAACATTTAAACATGTTCCATCCCTATAAGCAGTAAGAGAGGCAGTCAAAGTCACTGCTGTGTCTAGGCAGGCTCTCATCTCTTCCCTGCTTCTCCATAACACCTGCACGTCTAAAATAAGCCATTAAAGGCAAGGCTAGCCTGGTATAGGGGCAGAGTGCTGCTACCTCCATAGGGTCTCCTCAGTGTGGTAATGTCGTAAGTACCCTGTCTGTGAAAGCACATCCTCACAATGTCACGATGTGACTGCAGGAGAGTCTATTTATGACTGCTGTTAGTGTACTGTCTGCACCTGTGTGTTTCTGCATCAAGTTTCTTTATTAGTATCTATAGTTTCTTTATGTACCATCTCGTTTTCGAGGGGGTCCCAAAATAAAGACAAGTCTATTATATGCTGTGTTAAGTGGAACAAGATGTGATTTCGAGGCATTTTGATAAACCACGTTTGAATGGTTGTGATGTGAGTGCGTGTGTGTGTGTGTGTGTGTGTGTGTGTGTGTGTGTGTGTGTGTGTGTGTGTGTGTGTGTGTGTGTGTGTGTGTGTGTGTGTGTGTGTGTGTGTGTGTGTGTGTGTGTGTGTGTGTGTGTGTGTGTGTGATTGTTGGTAATAGTGATTGTTTCCTTTGTCTCTGTAGAGCCTTTACCTTTAAGCCTACTGCAGGGGCAACTGGGTTGAGTTTAGTTAAACGCGTGCATGAATTCAATGTCCAGAGCTGATGTATCATTTTGAACATGTCAATCCATGTATTGACCATAAATCATAGATACACAATATACTCAAACAAAAGCATTGAACGCCGACCTACGTGGCAACATTTTCACGGTCAAAAACTGTGTGGCTTTTCCTCATTGCGCACCTGGCCACAATCACCCACCACCAGGTATAAATGAGGAACCAACCCCTGTGGTGGTTGCCATGGTGAGGAATAATGCCACACCTCTGCACAATGAGATAGATATTAGGGCCACCCACTGTGATTTAAGATGACGTCAGTGTCATTATCACCAAGGCCACATCATTCATTTACATATAACAAACAAAATAAATATAAAGGCAATTTGGCTCGAACAGTCTCTAAATATAGCTGTATTTCTTAGCATGCCACTGTTCAGCAGGTGATTAGAGAGGTGCACACAGTGGTCTGACTCTGGCAGGGGGTTGATGGCTCTGCCAACATCTGACTGGGAAATCAAAACTGTGAGAAAGAAAATCATGGTCTTTGTCCCCGTGTTTTTGCAACAGCAGTGACATTTGCCATTCGTCAGCTATTTTAGTGAGGGTACTGTACTGTAATAAGTTGCAAGGGAGATGTGAAGAATAAGCGCAGAAGAGGAGGCTCTGGCACTGAGCCAACAGGAGTACACAGGTTCCCCTCTGGAGAATATACCGTAATGAGGGGGTCTTCAAAGTTTTTCAGGCCAAAGACCCCTTAATAACTGAGATATGAAGCAGGCAACCAATCTACATATTGTATAGAATTGTGTTTACTGCTATTTTTGATGAATGTTCACCTATAATGACATTCCCAGAAAAGAGATGCTGGGGTTCATGGGTTACATTGATTGGCACTGCATTGGCTTGCTTTCCTCTATTCACTCATTTAGTCATACAGAACAGATTGTGTTGTGTGTTTATGTGACTTAAGGTGTGTCTGTAAAGTGTTTCACATCCTTGCACACATGTGATGTTGTGAGCTGAAGGTGGCTGACGTGCTATCTTGTGTGTTATGCTGTCATATGATATAAGACGCAAGGTGCAGTGTGTGTGTGTGTGTGTGTGTGTGTGTGTGTGTGTGTGTGTGTGTGTGTGTGTGTGTGTGTGTGTGTGTGTGTGTGTGTGTGTGTGTGTGTGTGTGTGTGTGTGTGTGTGTGTGTGCGCGTGCGTGCGTGCGTGTGTTTTTGTGCGTGTGTGCTTGCTTGCGTGTATGTATTATGTGTCACTTAGCAACTGTTCTCATCCAAAGGATGTCCAGGCCACCTCCGCATCTTCCTTCCTTAAGTCATCTTCAAATGCCCCCTCCTGCTGTTTCTGCACAAAATGGATGATTTCTGTACAACTCAAACTGAAATGTTGATTTCCACTGAAGGGCAATGAAGGCTGACTGTTCACACACTGTTAATGATTTGATTTTGCACATTGTTGTTTGTCTTGTGGTGTTGTCGTCCTGTTTCTTGTGGCACCTTAACCAGAATCCATTCCGATTTGTCCTATGCTGGTAAAACAGTGATTCTGAGTTCTAAATTAAGCACAGCTGTACCTCAAGTTTGGGCCAAATACTGTACGTGTACATATTCTTTTGGAGGTCCTTGACATGAAAATGTTGATCTTAGAAGCCAGTCACCCAGCTTAATTATTTAACAGTTTAACTCTGAGAACACACCAGCTTGCCTGTCTTCTGTTCATTCTAAACATCACTTACAGTTGTAGCTAAAGGCAGCACAGACATACAGTGAGGCTTTTCTCTGTGAGGTGGCTCAAACCCAGGATTCCTGCGTGGGAAACCAAACACCCATATACTGTGCCACTCATCCAAAGGGGAATGTCTTCTGGCCAAGGAGCATTATGATTCAGGCAGGCCTGAAATTGTGGAGGTGTATGAAAATGTCATTCAAAATGTGTGT
>NC_139951.1:32069055-32074055 GCF_963454915.1 Gymnoscopelus microlampas | reverse complement strand
TGTACTGGATTGACTGGATTGATATTAGATACATATTTGTACATAAACCGTAGACAGGTTTTGCAATCTTTCCATTAAACATCGCTAGCAGCCAGACAGGACAAGGTTGTCTTGTTAGTGTGTAATTAAAGAGTTTCACTAAAAGCATCATTGCACAGTATAGAGTCTATATATAATGTGAAGCTGTACTGTACTGTACTGTACTGTAGGCTACAGTACAGTACAGTACTGTACATGGTATGGTGACAGTGGCTCAGGAGGTAGAGCAAACGCTTCATGGAAATCAGGTTCCCCCTTGGTTTACTGTCGAAGTGTCCTTGAGCAAGACACTGAACCCCAAACTGCTCCCAATGAGCAGGCTGGTGCCTTGTATTGTTTAATGTTAATGTAATGCACATTGTAAAGCCCTTTGGATAAAGGGCTTTACCCACGACATGCTGGCTAATCATAGGTACTGCAGTTTGTGTGTGTGTGTGTGTGTGTGTGTGTGTGTGTGTGTGTGTGTGTGTGTGTGTGTGTGTGTGTGTGTGTGTGTGTGTGTGTGTGTGTGTGTGTGTGTGTGTGTGTGTGTGTGTGTGTGTGTGTGTGTGTGTGTGTGTGTGTGTGTGTGTGTTTAGAACAGTGTGCGTGCTTATAGAAAGACAGGGAGAGGGAAATCAATATTTCTTTCTGATCACACTGGGCTCTGTTCACTGGTTGTGATCTCTATTGAGGTCTGACCCCTGACAACATCATGGTGTCAGTGATAAATGTCGTTACCAAGGTGCTGGCGGTAACAATGATCGGCATTTAAAGGGTAACATTCAGGTTCTATTCACTGGCCATTAATACAGCATATAACATCCATTGTACCACTAGGAGGGTGCTAGGCTCATTATCGTGTCCCATACACATTAATGAGGACGAGGGAATGTCCATTGGTGTTGTTAGGTGAAAGGTTTCCAGTGTCACAGAGATATAATACATACTTTCACTACTATCTAAAGCCAGTTGATATCTATAAAGCTCAAGTGTCTTTGGCGGACAGGTGGTCAGACTATGCTCAAAGATGGACATGCCAAGCCCAACAACAGCTGCAAAACGTTGTGTGCAAATTGGGTGGATTATGTTATGTCCAATGTATGTATTATATCTTTATTTGTTTTATCTCTTTCCCTTCTGCTCTCACTCTACCTCTATCCTCTCTTTTCTCACGGAATACTACAAAATGATGGAGCGTGAACAAAAAAAAAAGAATTTCACCCAGTTCTTTACACCTGTAAACCTGTGACATACAGGATTTACAGTAGCCTATATACATGATCTTTTTTTGCTGTACAAAAAAAAAATGGGGAGGGAGAGGGGGGGGGCAGGGAGAGGGGACGGAGAGAGCCTATTCCACCCATGCAATATCCCAGCTAAAGCTGGGTAAAACGGATTACACTGATCAATGAAGTACCACAAAGAGCAGAGAGAGAGAGAGAGAGAGAGAGAGAGAGAGAGAGAGAGAGAGAGAGAGAGAGAGAGAGAGAGAGAGAGAGAGAGAGAGAGAGAATTAGAGACAGAGACAGAGATTAATTGAGATAGAGGAAAGTTATTATTATTATTATTATTATTAAGTGTGATTGAAGATTTAAATGAGTGCAGGAAATTATGAAAACAAACAAACATCCAAACTAGCTAGCTAACAAGCTGAGGGTCTTTGCACATGTACAAAACAAACCAACTCTGATGCTGCTGTTGCCAAGGAACAGCAACGCACATGCTAGCACGTACGCATTGCTGATGCATACTGTATTTTGAGAGACATATAGGCACACATGCGGGGGAAACAGGCATCAACGAGTCGGGAGTAGTGTACCACCCCCCCCCACCCATCTCCACCAACCCAAGCCCGTCCGGAAACCTAGACGCATGTTAATAGAACTGTTGCACGTGGCCTTTGCTGCTGTCCAGACTCAGACTGCAAACCCACCACCCACTTGCAACACGTGAATGTTGAGAGGAAGTGTCTTATGGCATCCATCATCTGAAAACATTCCGATTCAAGTGGTGTTGCAGCAGGCGTCGTGCAGCTGAAGATTGGCCCTCCACCGGTCCGGCGGGCTCCACCGCACAAAATCAAACTCATTACACCCAGCCGAGCTTGCGCACACACCCACATGGCACATGCACACAGCAAGTACTTCCCACCATGTGAGTGTCTGTCTTCACTCATTACTGCTTGTGACACACAGGAGTGGGGCTGATAATGAGACCCTGCTCACATCTTCTACATACACTAGTTCCTTTGTTTATCATTGAGGAGAGGAGGACTGAAACCCAGCCAGAGGGAAAGAAAATGTTGTTAAGTGATCTGATGATCAGATTGTAAGAACTGGGTGTTATTTCTGTGTTTTTTTCCCCAGGTGGATTAAAGCAATATAAATTAATCTCACCATCCCAGACATCCACATTATGTATGCTACCTCTAAATTGCATTTTGTTTTATAGTTATACAAAATATAGGACAGAAATGACACAAAACTGTGTTACAGTGAGATAATATACTACTATATATCTAGAATGCATTTATGAAAATGTATTTCCATATTCTATATGTTTAAAACTAATTTATTTTGGCTGCTCTTGCATACCTTTTAAAAACATGAAAAGTTTAAAGATGGAGATACAAGGTAATATCATCATCATCATGGCAGCCTTGAAAATGAGGATCCGTTTTCCTCATGTATTAATTTTGCTCTCCTTTTGAGCTAGCTGAACTAGCTTAACTCTCGGTCTGTGACTGTGGAGGCCAAGATGTGAGTAGAAGAGTCGGGGGCAGTCTAGACACGGCAGTGTTGGAGGTGGACGGTGTCATGATTTATGACCTTCATCTGCTTGACCCAGTACACACATGTGCATACTGTACGTAAGCATATTGATATCCGTGATACGATGACCATCAACTACTTTATCAGAGAGACTGACGTCTGTGCACAATGATACAGGATGCATGTTCTATTCCTATCCATTCTGTTCTTGTCCTTGTTCCATATCTTCTGGTCACGTCATGTGTCCACTGTACAATACTGTAATAACTGTATATATATTCTCTATGTATGTATTAAACTTCAGAGCTATCACACGACTTCAGAGTCGTGTGATACTGCCAGGTGTCATCATGTTCTCCGCACGTGCGACTCAACTGAAACATCACCACCCTTAGTTAGAGAGAGACTCTTTAGGGACCATATGGTTGGTCAACCGAAATCACAGCAGACGGGGTAACAGCAACTTTTGCTGATGAAACCTCTCCAGGGTCCTGATGTTCTTTCGGTAGAGTCCAGCCCTCTGACCCATAAAGAAGGGTCGGGATCATAGCAGCTCTGTAGTCACTGATCTTGGTTTGTGTGGACTAGACTGAAATAACGAGCCCAATCGATGGTCTTGAAGGGCTGATCCAAACCCAGCCGCCCGGATTTGTGCGGCGCTTCCTATTGCTTCACCAATCTATGTCCCCGCCAAATTTATTTTTGGCTGCCCTTTATACATTACAGAAAAACAAGCCCAAACTTGCTTATAATAAGCAGACTTGGCAACACTGGTACACTGGAGCAGCCTTTGTCTGTATGTTGTATTTCAGGTTGAACACCTTTACACTATTAACAATGTGACCAAATGTATCTCTTGCTGGCTTCAGAAGGCGGTTTCAGGAATTTAGCATTGAATTTAATGGGTTTTATCACTAAGACATCACAGCCACATCAGCCAGATACATGCGTACCAGGTTTAACGTTTGCCATTATTTCACTAGAGCTGCAGAGGCATGCATTGCAGAACATAAACTTGCATGTGCAGAACATACATACTGTAGCCCTACAGTGTGAAAGTGTTAAGTTTAGACATTCTTGTCTAAACATTTTAGACATGTTTTTGCTGTTTCTCTTCACCCTGCATAAATAGACATGGCTGTTCAGTTAAAATGTGCACACACACACACACACACACACACACACACACACACACACACACACACACACACACACACACACACACACACACACACACACACACATTTTCCCATGAACTTCACTTGACCATGTGACCAAAGCAAGCGAGTGACTAATTGGATGTCAGTTATTAAGTTATCTATATCTATATCTGTTCTATCTCATGCTAAGCCTGTCCCACGGGGAAAGTGGGAGAGGGGTTGAAAGTTAAATTAGTGGATGACTGACCGGGGTCACAGCGCAATCAATGTTTGTAAAAGTATTGTAAGTGTAAACATTTCATATTATACAGAGAAAGCAATCTGCAATGGTGGGGACTTCCTATCTATGGGGGTATGAAAAACAAATGCAGATTCCTTAGAAATTGGGTGCTCTATTTTTTGTTTGTATAGTCTAGATGTTATCTAGATGTTGTCCTGTTGCATGCCTGTGTGTGAAATGTTGGTAAACAAGCTAAACTGCTGCATAATTGTTTAATGATATAGTGAGATCTACCGTAGATCGGCGTTATGCAATCTTTATTAGGCAGAGAGCAGAAGCAGAGTCTTTTTGTGACAAGCTGACAGGTAGCAGAATGAATGAATGGAAGGAGAGAATCTTCCTCACTGACCAAATCCTTTTTGAGGAGTCGGACGGATTGGTCCTTTTCAGCCTTTTCTATAGAGCCGTCTATGTGGGTACGATGACTGCTCTTTCCATTTCTGTTGCCTCTATTAGTGCTCTTCCCAATACAGTGGAGCTGGAATTGTTTGATATGTTCTATTACTGTAACTAGATAGATAGATAGATAGATAGATAGATAGATAGATAGATAGATAGATAGATAGATAGATAGATAAATAGGATACTTTATTGGCAGTTTTTTTTTTTAAAGTCACAAGTGTCATTCAGTGCCATTCTCATCCATGAAACTGCAGGCTAAGAGCCGCAGGAAAGGTGATTTCTTTTTACAAAAATGACAAATAGCAGATCTAAAATATCTATAATGCATCATGTTACAACACGTGAGCAATTGGAAGAGTTTACAAT
>NC_139951.1:31899055-32066555 GCF_963454915.1 Gymnoscopelus microlampas | reverse complement strand
AAACCTTTGACCAATTATTAAATATGAGCACGCCTGTGTTTACAGTATACCTGTGTGTGTGTGTGTGTGTGTGTGTGTGTGTGTGTGTGTGTGCGAGTGCAAGTGCGCACACGCGCGTGTGGCGTGCGTGTTTGCGCCTAATTTGTGTGTCTGCGTGTCAAGTCAAGTCAAGTCAATTTCATTTATAAAGCATGTTTAAAAACAACCAGCGTGTGCACCCGTGCCTGTCAATGTGACTCTATATGTCCATGCGGGTGCATATTGACGTGTGTGTATGGGTGCATCATGTGTGTGGCGGCACATGGTAACCTTAACTGTGCAGATCAATATCTCCTGTCTATCTCATGCCGTGACTACATGATGCATTGATGCGGTGTGTCTCTGTTTACACTCGGAGCCTGTTGGCAGCGCGTCTTTGTTCATTTACAACATAATTACCTGTGAGAAGGGGGATTTGGTGGGAGGGAGGGAGGGAGGGAGAAGAACAGACAGGAAAAGGATGGAAGGAAAGAAGAGAGTATGCATTATAGCAGGCCAGGGGCAGAGAGAGGGATGGAGGGGGAAGAAAGAGATTGTGGAGGGATTTTGGCAGGGAGGCGGGGAATATGAAAGAGATAGAGCTGTGGACCAATGTTGTACCATTTACAGTTTGTTTACATGCATGTGGTTCTTCCGAGTAGTATTGAGAAAGTTGCACTATTTTGTTTTACACTTGGTATATCTGCTATTTTATGTAGTATTTTGCATTTTTTTTGCTTAATATGTAAAGCATTTTGAATTGACTTGACTATTGTGTGCTTTTACATACGTTTCAGCAGTTTATGATTTAATAATACATCTTACCAATATAAGTCCTTATGAATTGGAATTATTAACCTGCGTTAATTGAATTGAACTAATGTGATATGTATTACTTGCTGAGACAACAGATTAAGTGTTGGATGTTGATGATGCACTTCCTGTGAATTAGTTGTCCGTGTGACAGTAGTGGGAGATCATGTTGTACTGTACAAACACAACAATAACATTGACACACCCTGTGTCCTTGTCTTACCGGAGACTAATGAGCACACACAAATGCGCAGGCACACTTGCAGATATTATTTAGCTTAGACTTATTTGCAGATAACAACACAAACATACACCCGCCCAGTGCCCACATCTGAACATGCTGTATCATGCAAATATTAGATTACAGCCCTCAGTACAGTACATGTGTTTTTTTCGGGAAACCACTTGGCTCTTTGCGTAGGTCCCAGCACTTAATTGGCAAACAGGCACACTGGCTGCGACATCTCATAAGGACAAGGAGGCATAACCTAACTGTAAACTGTGAGCTTACAACAAAACAGACCAGAGGCCACACACCTTATCAACACAGCTAATTGTATAACAACAGGACTGCAGGACTGTGTCACATAGACAAACAAGTGCGGTAAAAAAGACACATGACATAGCTAAAGGGGGACAATGCCACATTTTTCTTTATTTTGGCTTGTCTTTTCCATCAGTTTCCTGTGTCATCATTATCTGTTTCCTGCCCACTGAGATGAGTTATCTTATGTGGTGCTGCATTGTGACGAGCCAGGCGGTGAACATCTCCACAGAACATTAACACACACATATCACTTATAGAAGGTTTACATTGAACAGCTTCTGCTGAAAAGACCGTCAGCCTGAAAGAGAAATAGACTGAAGATCGATACCGTTTGTTTGCCTGACATGAGTGGCACGTTGTGAGTGTCCGCTTATGTAAATGTGTTTATGTACAGCACACCGCATGGGGTCCGTCCGTTTTGTGTCTGTGTGTGTGTGTGTGTATCTGTGTGTGTCTGTGTGTGTGTGTGTGTGTGTGTGTGTGTGTGTGTGTGTGTGTGTGTGTGTGCGCGTGCGTGCGCGTGCGTGTGCGTGCGTGCGTGTGTGTGTGTGCATATTTATGTGAATATATGGATGTAATGCTTTTCCCATGCTTTTTCCATACATTTCTGTGCATGAGAGAATTAGAGACAGAGATTTCTTACCATTGTCCATGTTGAACTGAGCAGCTGATTGATACACTGAGAACCTTTTTGGTGTCTTTCCTTGCAACTGCATGAATTTCCCATCAGCCACTGCAGGTTGGTTGTTTACAATTTCCAATTTAGGCATTTAGCAGACGCTCTACCCAGAGCGACTTACAAAGTGCAAGATCAGAGTAAGTGGCATGAACCGATGTCAACAAACAACAGGACAAATATAAATCACTGAGCAATTTGCATCTATTTAAACATGAGGTGGACAACATCCATTCTGCCCGTCAATTATCCCTTGGTTGTTTATGCTTCTGTGATGTGCTCTTTTATTAGTTTTTTCAATATTATAAACAGTAGAGTATGTGTGCTGGTACTCCTGCTGTGTGTGTGTGTGTGTGTGTGTGTGTGTGTGTGTGTGTGTGTGTGTGTGTGTGATTGAGCGTGTGAATCAAAACACAAACACACGTGGTCCTCCCGCTTAATCCACGGAAAAGCAAACACTCCCTGCTGTGTATGTTTACCAGGATGATGCAAGTGACAATGTGATTGTGTGTGTGTGTGTGTGTGTGTGTGTGTGTGTGTGTGTGTGTGTGTGTGTGTGTGTGTGTGTGTGTGTGTGTGTGTGTGTGTGTGTGTGTGTGTGTGTGTGTGTGCGTTGAATATTGAACCAATATTTAGGCCATAACAGGCCATACAAAATTTCCAATTGTGTGAATGTGTGTATGTTCACTGCAAATTGAGAAAACATGTGCCTGACTAGGATCTATAAACTTAAAGACTGCATGTTGTCTGTTAACATAATGTAGTAATGTAGCCGCATTTCAGTTCTGTGCTCTTGTACTCCGCTCAGTATATGGGCATGAGAGGAAAGGATTCAGGTCTGTGTAGCCTATAATTCAGTGGTCTTCAAAGTGGGGTCCTGGTTTCAGGGGGTCCCCAGCTAAATTAGTTAATACAGCAGTTTAACCATTTTAACTCTATACACATTTGCTGATTACACAATTTACACAAATCTTGTATGGGGGTCCCTAGCACATATATTTTCAGATGGGCGTCCGGCCGTCCGTGGCCAAGTACGTATTAATTTGGAGGTCCCTGAAATGAAAAGGTTTGAGAATACATTGAATTAAATTAATTTCCTTTGTGCATCATTGTCTTTGACAGGCCAGGAAGTGGTCCTCGAAGGTACTGTATAGCAAGAAGGTAGGTATAATGCAAACTTCAATGTTGTCACACGGCTTAATTAGCTTTTATCCCATCAGTGGACAATGGACATAACGCTCACTCACCATAGAAGAATAGAGTTGCAGGTGAGTAGAAAAGAGGAAGACAAGTGTAAGGAAAGGAGGGAGGGGAGAGTGGCTATGCATGGAGGATGTTAAGAAGGAGGAGAAGGAGAGTAGAAGAGGAGGCGGCGAAGGAAAGAGAAAGTGTTGAAGAATAGGACGTAAAGTAGAGAGTGAAGCGAGGAAACAGAGACATATGGGCAGAGTGCGAAAAGGTGGGGAATATGAGTGAAGGAATGTAAAGTGGAGAAAGAACAGCAGAGAAGCACTTAGTGTTGGTAAGGTGGTGCTAAGTAGGGACCTAATGGTCGCTCCGGGTCGGATACAGTCTGAACTGTTTCTGTTTCTGTGCGTGTGCGTGTGCGTGTGCGTGTGTGTGTGTGTGTCTTGTGGTCAGCTCTGCACTCACTCCTGTCACTACCACACATGTCGGGTGGAGGTATGGGGAGAGGAGATGAGAGAGGAGGAGGTAAAGTAGAGCAGCATGTAGGTGGAAGAGAACAGTCTGTCACTGTAATCAGCCCGCACTCAAGACAGCATTACACACACACACACACACACACACACACACACACACACACACACACACACACACACACACACACACACACACACACACACACACACACACACACACACACACACACACACACACACACACACAGTATTCCCTCCCTACCCCCTCTGTGACTTGTTCACTCACTCACTGACTTAATCAATCAGTCTCCAAAGCACTTATGCATTTGCCACGTGCGGTCATACGCATGACTTCTTCTTCTGTCTGCGTCAATATGAGAAACAAGGATACATAAAGAATAGGTAATAGCACTGTACCCCCCCCCCCCTTTCCCCACTCTCACTTCCATCCAAATGTGATATACACACAAAAAGAACTGGTGAAAGAACTAAGATTTTGACTTTTTGGAGTGAACGTAGCAATACCACAAGTATTAGGATCAAAATATAGTCTATTTAAGCTGGCAAAAGCAAAAGTACGCATTAGGTAAAATGCCCATTTCAATAATATATATCATGTTCTTGGACAATATAAATATAAATGTATTGATCATGAACCGGTTGAGCCCTATTTTATACTGTGGCTATTCGAAAGTAGCAGATCTACAAGCTCACAACACATCATGATTAGCCTATTTTTTATGAATACGTTGATCAATTATTAATAATCTTAATATGCAAAGTAACTATACTAAAGCTGTCAAATAAATGTAGTGGAGAAAAAGGTACGATATTTGGCCCTGTAATGTAGAGTAGTAGATATAGAAAGTATCGAGAAAGGGAAATATTCAAGTAAAGCAAAAGTGTGTTAAAGTTTACTTAAGATGCACTTAGTTACTTTCCACCACTGGATAATATACAAAACCTTTTCTACATTTACATACATGAATCCACTTGCTGACTGACTGCTGTATTTCTACCTGTAGGTGTCGCTGTGGTCTAAGGGGGAAAATATCCAAAGACTGACAAATGTACGTAAATGCAAGTGGAAAGCTGTCTCTTGCACTGAAATACAACTTTAGACAAGCTGGGTTTAATCGCAGTTATTTTAAGGGGAACTCCGAACTATCATTAGGCTATTCCCGAGATCTGGCCTGTCCTTCACTTCATTCCCAAAAAGAAAAGCCATAAAAAACGAACTTTGAACTACATTACCCATAAAGCATCTAGTATGGTCATGGGTCATTTCGGTACTATCTGTCATGCGAGGTGAGCAACTGTGCTCGATAGAAACCTCCATTAGTGTAAACATTATCCCTTTGTTGTGCAATTTCCAGTATCTCTCCCACACGCTTAGATAAAGGACCCTCAATTTCAGGTGTCCGTCCATTCATTCAGTACATGACAGAGCAACGCTGCCACCGCCACCGTGAATAATAATAACAACCCCGTGTTGGAGTGTTGTGGAGGGTTGAACAACGTGGACTACAGCAAGGTACCGTGTTGTGAGTGTGCACATTCTGCACAAACTAAAGACAGTGTGCTGTAGCTATCAGTATCATACAGTGTTGCCATGTCTGCTTATTATAAGCGACTTTGGGCTTGTTTTTCTGTGAAGTTGCCTGTAAATGTTTGGTGGTTCAGGTTTTTTAGGCTTGTTTATTAAGTGTAGTTGCTTATTTGGGCTTGTTTATTGTTGTTGCTTATTTGGGCCTTGTTGTGTAATGTTGTTTAAATCAGTGGTTCTCAAACATTTCCATGTCTAGGACCCAAATTAATATACATTTGTCCACGGACCCCCCCCGCCCATCTGAGAATATTTGGTGACCCCTGTACCAGATTTGCATTGTTAATATGCTTTTTTTAATATTCTAAATGGTTCACTTTTCTTTCAAGATTTATTTTGAAAATAGCAGATGGCGATCTACAAGCGATGCGAGGCGTTGTGAGCGTTTATTTTCAAATATCCGACGCTCATGTGGCCTCGCTTCTTTTGGGCTTGTTTTCATAGACCTTCAAAATCTGGCAACACTGATCACATGACACAACAGAGGAACCAACAGAAGGAGGCTATCGTAAGTTGGTCGTCTCTAGGCAACCGTTGATGACGATTGACAGGCAGCTTAAATAAAACAATCAATTCATTGTATTATCGAAGCGTTTGATAAAATATTGCAATACATACAGTATATGACTACAGCAAAGTTTGATAATACATTGCAAAACATATGACTACAGCAAAGTTTGATGTAGTCATTTATGTTTTGCAATATATTATTTGATGATCAGATGTTTTGTGGAGACAATTAATGTAAATTGGAATAATAAACGCCTCATAGCTGTTTTATAGTGTTTTTTTTAGATAACTTTTGTCTTTTAGGTCCTGTCCTTGCAGAAATGTGAAACTCTGATATACTATCAGTGTGAGGTCGTCTGTTAAGGGGTCTATTAGCCAATGACAGGGGGTTGCCACCAGTCATTCCTTAGGGGTATGGGGTTTTATATTTGCCATTGATTAGATTCACAAACCTTTGTTTGGAATTATAATTATTTCATTTCATAACATTAAAGGTAGGGTAAGTGATGTGCAATTATTCAAATAATTGCAAAATTGGTATATGTTCTGATAGTGCTCGTTACTATAGAGTGTCCAGTCCATATAAGGTGTCTCCATGTCTCTCCAGCTCTTTATAAAACAGAAAATGCATTTTCGTTTCAGTTTGTTTCATTTCCAATTTTATCCAATCAGGATAGAGAGCTCAATCAGGATATAGATTAAACAAGTGAAATTGGAAGTGATGACACTAAGAAATGAGCATGCAAAATTGGAACTGGAACACTATAAAAATGAAGCTTAAAAATTGGTACTTTCTCCTGATTGGCTGAGATTTTGACACCTACCGAAAAATGTATTTTCTGTTTATTAAAGAGCTGGAGAGACGGGGAGACTCCTGTTTTACTGAACAAACACTCTATAGCAATGATTACTATCAGAATATAGTGCTTTAACCTTTTAACAAAATATTTTTTGTTTTAACCCAAAAATATCACTTACCCTACCTTTAAGTTCCTAAACAGGAGTTTCAGGAATTGGCTTTTTCCCCCTCATCTACTGACAAACTTAACAAAATGTATGATTTCCCTTCCTAAATCATTGCTAAATGTTGTCAAGGAGACAGTTCTTTTATCACCTGTGTATATTTGTTTGTTTGATTGCTATAATACTTAATAGCACTATTGACAGCATGTTTGTAGTTTTGTTTACACTCTCCTGTTACTGTATGTCTGAGAAATGATAGGGACACCTTGTCCAGTGAGCTGCTTCAGTGATCATGTGATGTGCTGTGTTTTACATGTTGTTTGGTATTGGGCAGTTCACTGTACATTGTCCCGGGGGCCTTCTCAGTTTTCCTACTGTACAAGCTGTCTCAATACGTAGTCCTACATTGTTTGTAGGACTACATATTGAGACAGCTAGCCTAGTACAGTAGGAAAGCTGAGAAGGCCCCCGGGTAGATAATAGATATATGGAGGTTAACTAACAGGCAGTGCAGTCAGTGTCTGCATGTAGCCTACAACATTCTTATCTGCATACATTACCATGATTATATTATCTAAATGGTCTTATCTTCAATTATATATTTTCCATTGAGAGACATTGACACGTGACATACACATTGGGTAACAGGTGTCTTTTGTTCATATTTAATAGTCCATGGCATATATCCATTGAACCTGGAACCTGGTTTTAGCCTCAAGTACAGTAGGCGAGTGGCGAATGGTGGTGAGAAAATAAACATAGCTGATGCACATAATAACAATTAGATTGGTGCACTATGGGAGAGACATGCATATGTGTGTGTGTGTGTCTGTAGCCCATGTGTGTGAAACGTTATGTAGGTAGCTCATGCCTTGTGCACGTGTTTGTATTTTTGTACATCACTGTATAATTGCGGACACGAGGGCGATGGGTTGCATTAGCCTGGGAAACTAAAGGAAAATATAATATATAAAGTTCCGCCCACAGGATTTGCCTCCCGCAAACCACAATTCATGACATTGCCACCCATTTCGGAGGCTATCAATGCACTGAATGGGACATTATCACGTTTAATCAGACTATTGATTGGTCTAAGTAGGTGAGATACTGACCTACCCACGTTTAATCAGACTATTGATTGGTCTACTCAAGAGATACTGACCTACCAACGGGGCTCAGTAGGTGTTTTGTATAAAGTATAGTTTTGGACCGTGTCGGAGGCTTGCCGTCTCAAGTGAACTTGAGCCACGAGAGGCACCACCGAGCAAGTTGCCGTGCCGAACGTTGCGAAGTTCGCTTGAGCCGACTCGGCGCCGTCCGAGTTATTTACAGATCGGCACAGAGCACCGTCGGTAGGTCAGTATCTCACCTACGGTACTTGGACCAATTAGTAGTCATAAGTAATAATGATTAAACGTGATGATGTCAGTGCATTGACAGCAACCAAAGCCGGTCACATTGCCCCTTGTCACGTTCTAATCAACCTCCTTCATTGTAGGAAGGTGGAGCCGACAGTGACTCAGAAGGTAGATCGGCCTTTTGGGAACCTGAAGGTCCTCGGTTCGATCTTCGGCTCCTCCTGACTTCATCTCGAACTGTCCTGGGGGGGGGGGCTTCTGTACATACTCCTAACCACTAATGATCTCATTGTTTGGCATTAATTAGCCCCTACCTCTTAAGGCTCTCATGGTAGATTGGGGCCACCACCTGCCACTTATTATGAAGATGATAATGCGATTGTCTGTGACTCTCTGTCTTGACATCATGAGAGTTTTCTCGTGAGAGCTCTCGTAATCGTTCTATCATTTCACTATGAGCAGTAAAGGTGGCATGGGTAGGAGAACCCAAATCGACTCCTGTAGCTGATCTGGTGTGTATGTTAGTGACAGCGTCAGAGCATTACTAGTAGAAATAGCTGTGTGTTCAAGTTCACAGGATGAGCAAAGAGAGATCAGTGAAGTCTGACGTCCTTATAAGGCTTAGCTAATTAAAACCATATCTGTCATCGGTAATTAATTTAGATATCAAATGTGCTCCACTTTGAAAAGTTGTACAGTGCATGTCATTGCCAGTTGTATGTTGCACAAGATTTGTGTTCATATGTGTTATTTAGGTAATTTAATAATCAACTCTGGAGGCGACTCTTTTATGAAGTTGTATGTGTGCATCTACTGTAGTATGACACACACACACACACACACACACACACACACACACACACACACACACACACACACACACACACACACACACACACACACACACACACACACACACACACACACACACACACACACACACACACACACACACACACACACACACACGGCGGAAAACGCAGCACAAACGCCACTTTGAGCCAGGAGGAGACAACGATTGAATTTGGTCCATGGATGTTGATCTTATTACCACTATATTTATGTAACACACATTTCTCTTGACAAAGGTTTTTTTGTTGTTTCATTTTGTCTGTTTTGGTTGAGTTAAGATTTTTTTCTCGATGTGTTTTTATATCACCTTGCTAAATACTAAATACAACCTAATTACTGTATCTGGTCATTCTAAATTAAATTGACCATTCAAATAATGGTGAATTAAAACTATAATTTGGTCTGGAAGCATATATATTGTACAGCCGTATACTCCAAACTAGACTTAACTACACTGGTCTACAGTTTACTCATCTAGACTGCACTAAATTACATTGTCTTAATTCACCACTTCTGTCTCTTCTTCCAACGCTCAGGTGGACATGTCTGTGCTGCAGGAGGCTTTGAGACACGTTGATGTCTCTGACTCAAGATTTTGGGTTGCTGTTATCGCTATCATCTTCAACCCCCTCTTCTGGAATGTGGTAAGTGCTAGATAAAGCGGTAGATGTAGCAGAAGTCCCTATTCCTCTACTTTACTTGTCCAACGTATACTGAATTAGCACTATATGCGGCATAGGCTTAGCCATTGTTCCAAGTCCGTCTTCAAACAGCTAGGCATGCACAAAACCTTAAGGATTTCTTGTGCTGCGTAATTAATTAAAGAGCAACTTGACAAAAACAAAACAAAAAAGAGTTGGTAAATGATAATACTGTATAGGACAGCTTCATAATGCTTGTAATTTTATGAAGATGCCTGTTTGGTGTCAGATCATTTGTGATGAGAATTTGCCATAATTGTGTACTTTATTACCTTATATTACAGTGATTTTATGGTCTACTTTAATTGCATTGAATAATCAAACAAATAATGGACAGCTGGGTTATGAACATAATCGTTAGTTGCAGCCCTGCACAAAAACATGGTCAACAGTGGAACAATACAACAATCATAATTATAAAAGTAGTAATAATAAAAGTCATGTCACGTCTATGCTTTTTGCATAATCAGGATGTGCGCTGAACGCACTGTTCCCTGTGCAACGAAAACACAGGAAGGAATGTTCTTGCCGCCAAATGTGCACGTGTGTGCGTGCATGTGTATGTGTTTGTGCCTGCCAGTGTGTGTGGGCATAGATCATGATGTACTGTACAATGTAAGTCTTCAACTTCCCTGACCTTTTAACTTTTCGCACCAAGTTGAGCCTGTGAACAAGGACGTACACACACACACACACACACACACACACACACACACACACACACACACACACACACACACACACACACACACACACACACACACACACACACACACACACACACACACACACACACACACACACACACACACACACACTTTAAACCATTTTGTAATGACACTTTCTATGCATCCCATGTTCATTCTCATATAGTTGTAAGACATTATAATCATGTTATAATGCTTTATAATCACCCTTATACTCCACTGTAATCACTGTTAAAATGTATTATACTGTCATTATAGGTCACTATAAGTGGTCATTTGTTGCTTTAACAGAATATAGAGACAATTATGATTATTGTTATAAAGCATTATGAGCATTAATGATTTCTTATAATTATAAGTATACCGTGTTATAAGAAGATTATAATACATTACAAGTATGTTTATGATGCATCATAGACATGTGATGCATAGCAAGTGTTACCCTTTTGGAGTGACTAACATCTTAGTCACTTATAATAATACACTCATTAGGTGCATTGCTCTCAATCTACTGTAGAAATGACTTTGTCAAAAATATTTCCCCATGTGAATAATTTAAAATGACCGCAGGCTTATGTGATGTCAGAGAGTGCAGTGTCTCTGATGCTGTGCGTGTCGGCATGTGTGCTCCCCTTTGTGTGCGTTTACTTTGGTGGTGACTCACTTGGGCTGTGGACAGCAAAGTTTGGCTCCCAAAATTCTCAGGTGCTTTGTAACAAGCTCTGGAAGCTGTCGGTCAGCCTCCAGCAGCCGCTAAATATAAAACCAAGACGCCATGTCAGATGCTGATGACGTCATTCCCTGCTGCTAAACTATTTGGGGCAGCAGCAGGGGAGAATAATGTTCCATGTGTTACTGTTGTGTTTAATGCCATGTTTGTATTTATTTGTGTGTGAGTGTGTGGCGGGGGGTGGCTTCTGTACATAATTCTAACCACCAATGATCACATTTTTTTGCCGTTAATTAGCCCCAACCTCTTCAGGCTCTCATTTTAGATTGGAGCCGCCACCTGCCAATTACTATAAAAATGATGACGAAGGTATAATAACCATTGATTATAACAGTTATTGTTGGATCTAATTTTGCTCGCCCTCTCTCTTTCTTCCTCTGTGGGTTTGTCTCATGACTCACGGTCTGGACATCATGAGAGTTTTCTCATCAGAGCTCTTATAATCGTTCTATTATTTCTCCTTGGTCTCTGTCTAACTCTTTGCATCTCTCTCTCTGTTTGCCTGGCTAGACTTGCGCTAACCTGCTTTCTCTTTTTTTGTGACATAAAATCGAATATCAATTAGTACACTAAAGCATTTTTAAATCAAGAAGAAAAGAACATCTTTTGTTATTACACCTGACCTTTTTTGGCCTGCAATAAACAGTGGGAGCATATTATACAGTGTGCAGACTTTATATTATTTGAATAATAATAATCAGCATAATAATTCTTCTGAATGAATTTGTATTCTCCAATTCATTGAAACGCATGGTGTCACTCGTCAAAATTAGCAGATCTACAAGCTCACAACACAAAGCAGCGCCATGTGTTATGAGCTTTTACTGTAAACTGATATTTTGGATGCACGACTCCAGTGCACAAATACGTATAAATCAGGCCATAGTCCTTTTATGGAACACAGTCTTATGTTTTGAAAACGTTTGTATCCACACCCTGAACCCACGTGGGTTGAAACCGGTCAGCGTTCTCCTTATATGGCGTTTAATTATTTTTCAATTTGTAACGTTATAGCCCCAACAATAAAGGCATTATACCTCCTTGGCTCAATGTGAGTATGCTTGAAGAAAGGTCAAGGGCTTCACTTTTGCTCTAGATTCTACATGTGGACTAGAGTTTACTATATCAAATGTGAGCACCCAGTATCTTATCCATCATCTAGGCCAGGGGTCTTCAATGTTTTTCAGGCCAAGGACCCCTAGCTGAGAAAGAGATGAAGGAGGGACCCCCATACTACATATTGTATAAAATTGCGTTGCAGATTACACTTTTTCATAGATTTCATAGATACTGTAGCTTTCAGTGTATGTTGGATTTATGTTGATGTGTATTTTCAGACATTTAACCACTTAAACCGTCAAGACTTTTCACTCTGTTCTTAGTCTACACCAAACCTCTTTGCTGAAAATAGCCAATCTACAAGCTGACACCTGAGACACATACTCTCAGCTCTTCCAAAATACATTATCTGGCTAAAGTGGGTTTATAGCAAAACAACAAAAATATAACACTCACTTTATCACATGAGGGCAAACAACAGCTTTTTCCCAGAACTGAGCATGGACTCATAGCCTCACACACACACACACACACACACACACACACACACACACACACACACACACACACACACACACACACACACACACACACACACACACACACACACACACACACACACACACACACACACACACACACACAAGTTCAATATTGTACCTAGTGGATGGTTCCCCATGGTCTCCCCTTATTTTAATATTTCAAGATTTTTTTCTTAAATGTTTAGATGTTAAATGGTGCATTTATCTAGCGCTTTTATCCAAAGCGCTTTACATAGATTTTGCATTACATTCACCCATTCACACACACATTCATACACCGATGGCGGAGGAAACCATGCATGCAAGGCACCAACCTGCTCATCGGGAGCAATTAGGGGTTCAGTGTCTTGGTCAAGGACACTAAGACACCAACTCTGGGGGAGCTCGGGATCGAAGTGGGAACCTCACGCCACGGTTCCCATTCGGCCACTCTACCCCTGAGCCACTGCCTCCCCTAGATGGTACATAGGTTTCAAACCCAATAAGATCTGACTATGCTGTTTACATAGCAGAATCTATCAGGGATTCATTAGAAATCTCATGTCTCAGATCTGCATATCTGCCAACTAAGTGGTGACATTGAGATGCATGCATTTGATTTGTCTCAGTCGTTTGTGAACATGCCCTGGGCATTTGAAGATGCAGTAACACAGAAATAAAGAACAATGGCCTGGATAGTATATTTTGTAATTTCAACATTTACCTTTGTGTTTTGTCTTTTTTATTATGTATTTATTTTATTTATGAAAACAGACAAGGGGAGAGCTGAGGCAGAGAAATGTCCTATTTCAAGAAAGAGTGAACATCTCGCTAGTTTCAACTAGCCCAAAGCTAGTTCAAACAAACCAAAGACGAGACTCATTCTCAGACCCTTCTCGCTTTTTGTCTCAAGAGCATCTGGGTTTCTCAAATTCAAGCAGAGAATGACATTTACAGAAGGCGCTGAATCAGAAGCAGGCATCCTGTTTCCTCTTTATCTCCCGTTCCCCCATTGTTGACTGTATCTCTCTGCCATGGGCTATGACCTTTTGGCTGTGGCCTGAAGAAATTAAGTTTACATTGTGTCTCCTCTGCTATTGTTGTCTGATCGATTGCCTGAAGGACCCTGACTGAGCCTTGAGTGCCACGCTGGCACAGCATCATAGGATATTTTTGTGTCTGTGAGGTGTTCTTCATTTTCATCAGCAGGGAAACATAATGATGATGAAAATGGGACAAGCGGGAGGGGGAAGCTGACGCAAGGGCAATGTAAAGCCTTCTCAAATGACAAGCCCACACATGCATGTAAACAAAAGCAAGGCCAGACTTACTGTACCTTGGAGTGCTAGCTTTGTTATCAGCCTACAATCAACTCACATCACAGTTTCACGGCTGTATGTCCCTTAGGGACTTTGTTTTTATGTGCAAACAACTTCTGTTGTCCCAAAAATGTGACAAAATGCATAGCTTTTATACTGCTTGTTAAAACTCACCCACGTGCAAAACACAACCACAGTTTATTTGTCAATAATTGAGGCTCTTTCTGTCATTACACCGTTACGTCATAATTACCTTCCTGACGGTGACTTTGTGTGCAGCTTGCGACATGATTCCTTAATGTACAGTAAGCTGCTTCTGGGGAGAAGTAACAATGCATTCAGTCAGATACTTTTATGGTATGACGCACACTATTACATCTGCAGCATTTGTCTTAATAGGGAGTTATATTTAGGCTGATTACCTTCCCAAGACTCAGATGTCAGTAGAGCTGGTTGGTACAGTGAGTTTGGTGTCATATGCTGAGTCTGTGGGAGGTATGTGTTTCTATGTTTCCTTGGATGGACTGACCAAACTCTTCTCTTCAACCACACAGACCCTAGCATGCCTACTCTGGGCATGTAATAAAAGGAAATTGCAGATCTACAAGCTCATAATGCATCGTGAGTTTGTGACGGATATTTTTGGCAAAGACATTTGGTGTATAGGGAAAAAATGTGGGAGCCAAGTATAGACCCATGGGGGACCCCAGTTGTAGTACTGTATACAGTAGGGTTTAACGGATTAAAAGGGAATATATATATATATATATATATATATATATATATATATAGATATACTGTAGATATAGATATAGATATCTAGATATATCACTCAAATAAAACAGCATAAATAAACAACAAATAAAAGTTACGATTAAAAACAAGTTAAAATCTAGCAAGGCAATAATACACCAATAGTTACTGCAGGTGAATTACTTTAGCCAATTTAGCAAACTTATAGCCTGGGGAGGATGCTGTTCCTCAGTCTTCTCGTGCCTGTTTTGAGGATGCTGCACCTCTTCCCTGATGGCAATAGGGTGAACAGGCTGTTGAGGGTTCCTCCCCTCCCTGTAGTCCACAATGACCTCCTTGGTCTTGGAGACAGTCAGTGAGAAGCGGTTGTCCTCACACCACTGCTCCAAGTTGGTCACTTCCTCTACACGCCGCCTCATCGTCACCGGTGATCAACCCCACCACTTTGTGTCATCTGCAAACTTTTTGAAGTTTATGATGTCACACAGTCACGGGTATAGAGGGAAGGGAATACAGGAGTGGGTTGAGAACACAGCCCTGTGGCGCTCCCGTGCTGAGAGTCAATGGAGAGGAGGTGCAGTCGCCCGCTCTCACCACCTGGGGGCGGCCCGTCAGAAAGTCCAGGATCCAGTCACACAAGTTCACTGATGAATGTAGAGCTGCCTGTAATCTCACATACATTAGGTGTTCCTCCCCTTCAGGTGGGAGAGAGCGGTGTGAAGGACGGTGTGGGCTACCTCTGTACTCCTATTGGCACGATATGTGAACTGCAGGGGATCCAGGGCGGGGTTGAAGCATAGGGCACTTTAAAGCATTAGTGCTTTAACCAGTTCCTCAAAGCACTTGCTGTGGATATAGGAGTGAGGGCTATGGGGTGCCAGTCATTGAGGCTGGTCACCTTCTGCTGTTTGGCAATGGGAATGATAATACTGGACTTGAAACGAGTGGGGACAGTCCTGAGGGGGAAGCGATTGGTTGAAAATAGCAGTACATGATGAATAGTGTAGACTAGCTTTTTACTAGTATACTAACTAATAACTAATCTACAAATTATAACACATTTTCAAATGATAACGCTAATCTTTTGTAAACAGAAAAAAAGGGTCATAACCTGTGTTTTTTTAATTTATTCTTAAAATATGTATACATATTTTTGTATATTATACATGAACTTGCATTAGTTCATTTCTGATAAATACAGTATATATATTTTGTATATGATTAGTTAATGATGAGTTAATAATCAATTCATAGCTTATACAGTAAATGACCTTTAAGTGATCACTAATACCAAGAGTCACCAGTGTTATCTGCAGAAGCATATGCCCTCCCTCCCTGTCAACGGGAGTCCAAATTACGCAGTTCTTGATTAAGAGAAGGGTGGAGAGAAGAACGAGAGGCACCAACTTGGCAGCCCTCCTGGTCCAATTGAATCAAGTCTTAGGTAACTAGTTTGTGCTTCGCCAAGTACCCACTTAGGGCTTAATGTCTGCCCAAGACACAAGCTCTCTGTGGGGGTTAAGGTCGACAACATTACCAGAGTGCCTGAATAGACCAGCCAATGTTATTGTGTTATATTGTGTCTTATTGGCTTATGTTGAATTATTTATGTAAAGGACAAAAGTGAAATTGAATCCTTGGATGAAAGTATGACCCGGTTTGAAGAATATGTTTTTAGCTATTATATACTTTTGAAGTCTAGCCTTAAATCTAGTGCTTTGGAATAGAGCTCTCTTTCTCGCTCTCTGTCATCCATTCTGTAACCTTTTTATCGTCTCCTTCTCATACTCTATGTAATCTATATTATCTAATCTCTCTCCTTTTTCTCTCTTTCCCTTTTCTCTCTTTCCATTTTCTCTCTTTCCCTGCTCTCTCTTTCCCTTCTCTCTCACTCACTCACACACACACGCACACACACACACGCACGCACGCACGCGCACACACACACACACACACACACACACACACACACACACACACACACACACACACACACACACACACACACACACACACACACACACACACACACACACACACACACACACACTAACTACATGGCCTAAAGAGAAGAGAGGTGTGCCAGATAAATGAAGTGTTGAAATAAATGAATGTCATTGTGTTCGTGCGGCCTATGATGATATGATTGTGATTGCAGCAGGCTCTCTCCCTGATACATCACCATGTTGTGTGTGTGTGTGTGTGTGTGTGTGTGTGTGTGTGGCTAGGTGCACAACTCTGAATACAAGAGGTACTGTACACATTTACCACATTTTCAGAATCAATCCAAGTCGCATGTCTTCGCACGACTCCACCTCTTGCCCTTAGCACTTGACCTAGATATGACGACCATGCAAACATACCTTGGTTATTTGCTCTTATTATGTTATATAAAATAATAGTTGATATTACTCCTACAGATTTTGGCCAAGCATCACGCAAATCGGTACACAGTATTTCTATAGTCATGTGATCAAGACGGATCTGTCAGATTTTTCATATTCGATCCCGATTGGTGACTTCCGAACATTGCTCTGCCCACAATAACCTACTGTACCTGACCTGGCGGACACCTGTGCTCTGAGGATCACTGTGTGTGTGTGTGTGTGTGTGTGTGTGTGTGTGTGTGTGTGTGTGTGTGTGTGTGTGTGTGTGTGTGTGTGTGTGTGTGTGTGTGTGTGTGTGTGTGTGTGTGTGTGTGTGTGTGTGTGTGTGTGTGTGCCACGCACGCCTGCTTGTGACAATAGGCAAGTGGGTGGATGTGTATATGAATGTGTGCAAGTGTCCTCAGTTGTCATGGTTCCTACTGTATGCCCAAATGACCTACATCTGTAAACACATTGATAATGTGTGGGATTTTTTAGACAATAGTCTATGTAAGAGTAGCTGTGTGTATTGTGTGTGTGTATACACGTTTGGAATTGAAACAGCGGGTGTGTTTTTGCAGGTGCAGGCGTGACGTGGTTCTACTGTCAGTGTGTCAGCGACCGCACTTTCATACACATTACTATTATATTCTACTGAAGAAACGTGATATTAAGGCAGAATGTAACATTATGTTATGGAAATCCCAGAGTGATGCTTTTTTAAAAGTTTTTTTTCCAGCTCAAATGACTCGGTATACTTGACATTACCCCCGAACATTTCACAAAGCATACAGTAGTTTGTTGGGTTATGGTATGATTACCAGATTAAGAATTAAAATGTACATGCAATAAACCCACCTTACTTAAAAAAATAAAATAAACCCACCTTAAAAAAAAGAAAAAAGGTTTTCCAGATAATATTTCTGTCCCATTAAGAAGTCATAGATGTTTGAAAGTCTTTCATATAACAATCAGGGACTATTTTCAGCAAGACTTTTCAAACTCAATCAGCACTTGCTCAATGATGGCAAGTTTAATGAAAAAATAAATAAACGGGCAGAAATGTCACTTTGTTGGATTACCTGCTGCATCTTAAGCAAGTCATCGTCTCAAGACTGCAAGTTGATTTTCATGCCACAAATCCAGTTGCTTCCTGAAAAATTCAAAAACGATAAAAGTAAAATAAAATAAAACTACTGTTCATATGCTTTTGGGCATTGTTTGCAGGAAATCAATTCTACTGTGAGTCATAGTCAATAGGCTAAACATGCCAGAATTCTATGGACTTTTATTAATTCATATACTACAGATTAGAGTAGAAATACTGGAATTTGTAAAGCACCTCATGACTCCAGGTCTGTTGTCTTTGGTTCTATTTTTTCTTTTTTTCAGTGAACCCTATAAGAAGGGAGTTGGGTATTCATTATTTTTCCGAAGGATCAAATTAAGCACCTCATGACTCCAGGTCTGTTGTCTTTGGTTCTATTTTTTCTTTTTTTCAGTGAACCCTATAAGAAGGGAGTTGGGTATTCATTATTTTTCCAAAGGATCAATAATTCATTTGATCCTTCCCTCTCTCAGTCACATTCTCAATTAAGGCCTTTGCAGACAGGGTGCGATTAGTCAATCAGTTTTTACCGCATGCGAAAAGACGCACAAATCGAACTGGGTTCGATTGAAATCGCTGCAGCCACTTGCCGCACGGCAAATTCGGAGCCGGTGTGCATGAGGTCATAGAGAACCATGTGTTCATTTAAAAAAATATATTGTCTGTTTTTTTCCGTGCGAAAAATCGCACCCTGTCTGCAAAGGCCTTTAGAGTGATTACCATGATGATTTTGACCTCAGGGGAACTCACACAATCTAGGTTATAGAGTATGAGTGTGTGTGTGTATCCATGTGTTTGTTTTTCATAGATAAGAAAGGGCCTCCGTGCTTACTTCATCTAGCTTTTCACGCTCTTGCTCTCTCCTTTTAAATGCTCTCTCTATCTCTCTCTTTCAACATTTCTCACATGCAGCCATCTTCTGTCTCTCTCTCACTCTGTCATAGTTTTGTCTCACTTCAATCTCTTTTTCTCTGTCTCTTTCTGTCATGTGTAGCCCACTGGCCACGACTCAGAGTGTACTTGAATTTACTGCCGACCATTTTCTAAAGCATATCTCTCCTTTCTCTCTCTCCTCCTGTCTTTTTCGTGTGTATTATGCAAAAAGTGAATTCCTTGTACTTATTTTTGTTTTGAAAATGTTTAACTTTTTGCCCTTTAATGAATGGCTTTCCCAAAATAGGACGGCAGGTTGAACGTGTTTTTTTTTAAGACTAGATAAAAACAAACCCTGCAGAAATAGCTGTGGAAGAAAAAAAGGAAACATAAACTAGCCGTATTCACACACAATGATTTTGCTTATCTTTAAGACTGTATACTGTACTGTAAATTGGAAAAAGCCTACAGTAGATCCATCTGTCAGCTATCCATTTGTCTGTCTGCTTGTCCATCCATCATCTATCTATCCCTCCACCCATCGACTACTCATGTAGCAGATTACTAAAGACCTCTGTGTCATTTTAAAGACGCATCTGTGTCATTTTAGATTTTAGCTACAGCATAACCATTATTTTATACTTTGGCTATTCAAAAATAGCAGTGTGTGTGTGTGTGTGTCATCACAAGTATACAGTAGAAATAAATATCCTGGAATGTTTGGACCACCTGCTTAACTCCCATTTTTAAGGGGCTGTTTTAGGTTTACCTTTGGGGCTTGAATTCAGTGCAAATGTTTAAGGAATTAATGGAGTTAGTTGAAAGTTTGTGTCTGGACCTAATAGGTATTCTAATCATTCCCTCCTTAGTCAACTCTCATATCTATCCATCCATTCATGAATCCATAGAACTTGCATAAGGTTTCAACATCCGAGCATAATTCAATACAACATAATAACATACAATATATCACAACATTGGCTGGTCTATTTTCAGCCATCTCCCGCTCAGCCTTTTTTTAAGCATTTTTAACTCTGCTTCACTCTGCCCTTCTCTGTTTTCCCCTTTGTCCCTCCAGCCATCCCTGCTTCCAGACCAGGGGTCTTCAACGGGGGGTCCGGGACCCCTAGGGGGTCCTCAGAGCTACTATAGGGGGTCCGTCAAATCTTTGTGTGATAGGATTTAGTTTTTTTACATTAACCACTTGAACCCTAGAATTCCTTTTCTGAGGGGACCATTAGCCGAAAATAGCGTTGAGAGCTTGTAGATCTGCTATTTTCGGCAAAGAGGCTATAGGTGTAGAGGGAAAAAAGAGCAGACTAAGTAAAACAAAAACTTTAATCTGAAACACAATTTTATACAATATAGAGTAGGGGGTCCCTGCTTCATCTCTCTCTCAGCTAGGGGGTCCTTGGCCTGAAAACGTTGAAGACCACTGCTCCAGACATTTGGACGGCACTCTTGTAATGTTTTCTCATTAACCCCCTCAGAGAGCTTGTGTCTTGGGCAGACATAAGTGGGTACTTGACGAAGCACAAACTGGTGGTTACCTAAGACTTGATTCAATTGGACCAGGAGGGCTGCAAATTCTGCCAAGTTGGTGCCCCTCGTTCTTCTCTCCACCCCTCTGTTAATCAAGAAGTGCGTAATTTGGACTCCCGTTGACAGGGAGGGGGGCATATGCTGCTGGAGATAACACTGGTGGCACTTGATATTGATGATCACTTTGACGAGTCATTTATATGCTATCAATTAACATTAACTAATCGTACTAATGTGTGTATATATATATATATATATATATATATATATATATATATATATATATATATATATATATATATATATATATATATATATATATATATATAATACATTAATTAATAATAATAATAAAAAATATCACTAGTTAGGATTTTTTAATCAATTATTAATCAATTGTTTTAACCAGCATATAACTAATATGCTGGTTAAAACCAAGTCTGAACTATTCCTCATGTAGTAAGATATCTTACTTGACCTAACAAATGATCTGTACATGTATTAATGCATAATTTGCTAGTTATTTGTGAAACTTGTTGCAGCCCCTAATCTAAAGTTTCACCATGCAAATTAGAAGTTAATTATTGACTACTGTTTGAGTGTTTCTTGGTAGTCCACGAATTCTAAACTTAACATTTGTTCCTGTTGCATAGTTTACACTTTGGCGGCTGCAAAATGCTTTGTAATGTATTTGTACATGCATTAATACATTTACAGATATTTTATTTATCATTATTATTATTAATATTTTTTTACAGTTGAGAAACAATTAACAAGTTTGACCACAACTCAAAAAAGTAATTGCCATTAATGCTTAATAAATTAGTAATCCATGTTTAAAGAAAAATATATTTAACATAATAGAAAGAAACAATGACATATCTAGTAATTACTAAACTCTCAAGCCAGATTCAGAGCTCTGTGACATTTTTTATAGGTTCCCAGATTGAGTAATTACTAATTACTAAAAAGAGCACCTGTCTGCAATTTGTAAATGGTCCGAGAAAATCCCTCTAAGCTTAACACCAAATGACCACCCCCCCCCTAATGTTTACTGTACATATACGTTCATTGCTACTGGTATTGATTAAGTCTTGTTTATTATTGTATATTAATATAGGTCTTTAAATGTCTTACTTAATTGAATACACAGGACCACAATGGAAACAAGCCCTTAGGGATGTTTGTGTTATCCTTTTAACAATCATTGTAAACCGTACATGTACAAACTGTTAATAGAGTATTCAGTCAATCAATCAAAACTAATTTAATGACCACTTGAACACTTGAATATTCAAGTGTTGAATATTTATATTTGTACATTCTTAAAAGCATTACAAATGTCTTATTACAGTATTAACTAATATCATGCAATTGCTTAATGCACACATTTAATTTAATAGTGGTTAAAGTAATCTACAATTGTTTATCAAGTATTAACACAAGACTTAGTAGTTTGTGCTCTCCTCCCATCTCCACTTCTCCGCCCCAGCATCCCTATTCGGGGGGGAACATTTGCCTAAGATAGACGATCTACAAGCTCACAATGCACATAGTGAGCATGTAGATCTGCTATTTTCGCACCAAGTACAGTTGCAATTTAGGTCTGTTTCACTATGATTTTATTTGAAATGTTTATTTCGAATAAAGCAATTTTAAAACAATATAACCAATGAAAAACATGTATAATTCAGAATAACAGTAAATACAAAATTGCATGCAAATCTCAACCAGTGGTCCTTGGGGGGTTAGTTCACCATCATTTTAACCACTTAGCTTTGGCTATTCAAAAATAGCAGATAAACAAGCTCATAGCGTGGCACCGAGTGCCACGCTATGAGCTTGTAGATCTGTTATTTTTGAAAAATCTTGAAAATGTGTGCATATCTTGAATATATATATATTTTTAAAGCAAGCATTTTTAACTCAAATCTTTGCTTCTGGGGGTCCCTGGCACAAAACATTTTCAGGTCCTTGGCCAAATGTATATCAATTTAGGGGTCCTTGGCATGAAAAAGGTTGAAAACCACTGGTTTAAGTGGTTAAAAACCCATGTCGTTTGGACTCCACTTGATAGGCCGGGGAAAATGTGGTGCTGGAGATAACACTAAATTAAAAAAATATGACGATACAAATTTTTTTTGTCATATGTCCAACCTATCAAAACATGCCTTTCTCATTTGGGTTGATGGTATTTCATATTTAAAGCCAGACGTGCCCTACATACAGTAGCTCTGCATTTCTTTTCCGAGATAAAAAAAAAAAACTCCTCAAGACGCAACCATGGTTGAGTGGACAGCTGAAGAACGTACCTTAATTGAAAAAGTAATGTCCACTCTGAACTACGAAGTTGTCGGACCCCAGGCTCTGGCCAGGTAATGATAAAAAATAATTATTCATCAAAAATGATTCAATGAATGCAATGGAAAATCATTAAATGTATATCAAATCTATAGTATAAGTACAGTTACGATAAGATAGATCATAATTACATTTGCAATATGAAATGTATTTCCCCAGGTGTCTGGTCGTCTACCCCTGGACCCAGCGGTACTTTGGCAATTTCGGTAACTTGTACAATGCCCAGGCCATCCAGACAAACCCGATGATCGCAGCCCATGGCATCAAGATCTTGCACGGTCTCGACAGGGCATGGCAGAACATGGACAAGATCAAGGAGACCTACGCCGAGCTGAGCGTTCTGCACTCCGAGAAGCTGCACGTCGATCCCGACAACTTCAGGGTAAACTGTATTATGCTAACTACTATTAAGCACTTTCAACCTGGCAACCCAATTTGGTGGGGCATGCCATTATAAGTGAACATTAAATGAAAATGTTCAAACTTTTCAAAATGTTCTACTACTGCTATTTTAGCTATTTGTTGTACGATGAAGTATATTTATGAAAAACAGGATATACATGTTATCCTGTGTTTCATAAACTAGGGCTTAAGTGGTTAATAACTTTTTATCTAGCACTTTTCAAACTAAGAATACATACTAATAGAACACATAAATGCAATTGAATTCAAGTGAAATATAGAACAAATAATACCAAGACAAATTTGCAGAAACGGATAGAACATGGACCATGGGACTTAAAGGGATAGTTTTTTCTATCGATTAGTCACTCCACGGAGACTTGAATTCATGGATATGTTTTTGATTATGTCGCATTCCTAAGCCAATAATTTGATGACAGGCAGCGGTTCCGGTAGGAGACACAAAGAGTCCTTTGTGTCCGCTGCCTACCGGTCCGCTGGTCATCAAATTATTGGCTTAGGAATGTGACAAAAGCTAAAAGAATATCCATGAATTCAAGTCTCCATGCGGTGACTAATCGATTGAAAAAAATAACTTTTATGGGTGAACTATCCCTTTAATGTGCTCAGGAGTGTACAGTATGCAACAACTTTCACCTCCAACTCGGTAATCTAACAGTGAATTTTCTCTGCCACACAGTTGTTTTCTGACGTTCTCTCCATCACCGTCGCGATGAAGATGGGAGCCGCATTCACTCTGGCAATGCAGGGCGCCTGGACGAAGTTCTTGGCCGTCGTGGTTGCTGGTCTGAGCCAGCAGTACCACTAGGTCCATCAGCATCAGGAATTGAGGATGAGCAGCAAGGGCGTCACATTGGACAGAGGAGTCATGGGGGCGTTTTGTGTCTGTTATGTTACTGTTACTGAAATAAAGGAAGCCAATGACCACGTTTATGGTGTTATTTGTGGCGCCCTTGCTGTGTTTGTCTACAGGGTACATACACCATTTGAAAATACACACAGAAGCTAAATTCGATTTTATGATCATTCTAGGAACTAGGATTCGTACATTCAACTATTATTCTGTAATAAAGTGTAGGGCTGCTGAGTTATTTTGGTGAGGAGTTAATACTGCTGCTATGTTCCATGGCAGCCAAGTTATAGCATCTTAAAGTGTTGCTAGACATTTTGTTCCTATCCGGAATCAGCTTCAGATTATTTTGCTTTAAAAAGAAACAAAAAAACATGATGCTAAAAACAAACAAATGAAATGTAAAAAAATATTTCTGGAATGTTCCGGACATTTCTAAATTATGATTCTAGATCAAATAATTGTATTAATGAAAGGTTAAATAAAGTCACATAAAAAAACTGCAGAGAGAGAGAGAGAATGAGGCTTAGAGCAAAACAACATCTCATTGCCCCTTGGCTGCTGCTCCAATTCCTGCCTCTGAGCACACACACACCCATGTTCTGGGGAAGTCATATCAATAAAACCAGACCTGTTTTATCTTAATAAGTTCATAATATCAAGTAGCCTATTCTGTGGTTGTGCTGGGCACTAGGAGTGAATGTGTTTTACTTTATGAGCGTGAAGTAGGACATTGCTGAAAAAACACTGCACCAGGAGAAAAACGAAAGAAAAGGAAACCATAAGACATTTGACTCTTTGTCTAAAAATATTTGAACTGCAAAACAAATGGGTATTTATTAGATATAGTATTATGATATAATTAAATATTCAAATATTTTTGGACACAGAATCCAATGTTTTAAGTTTATGATTCATCAGAAGCCTGGATGGCTTGGTCCCAGGCTTAGAATCATTTCTATAAATATTTTTGGAAATCTCTATGGGGAAAATGAATGGGTTTTCTATTTGTGGCACCACAAAATGGCAGCCACTGCTATGCCCTATTGCATGTTTGTTTGGGTGTTACAGTATAACCAAGAACGTAATAATAACAACAACAACAACAACAACAACCATGTAACACTACATGTTCATTCACATGCATCATTCATTTGCAGATTACATCACTGCTTTGTGCACTATTACATAATGGCCTAGTTGTACAACCTCAGCTTTCACCAAAAGTAAAGGAAGATATTTCAGTGAGGCCTATTCTAGGGGGAGCAGTTGACAAAAATAGCCGAACTACAAACTAACGTGCAATGCAACACTAAAGTGTTGCATTGCAAAGCTTGTAGATTGGCTATTTTCGGCAAAATGATTGATAATGATTTGGTGTAGAGGACCAAGTACATAGCCTTCCCTGATTAACTAAGTATTTGAGTATAGATTGAGTATTTTTTAGTATTTGATTACTAGAGGTGTGTGTGTGTGTGTGTGTGTGTGTGTGTGTGTGTGTGTGTGTGTGTGTGTGTGTGTGTGTGTGTGTGTGTGTGTGTGTGTGTGTGTGTGTGTGTGTGTGTGTGTGTGTGTGTGTGTGTGTGTGTGTGTGTGTGTGTGTGTGTGTGTGTGATTCAATGAAGGTTTTCATATCCCACTCTTTATGAATACCCTGCGGATAGCTACAGGAATATGTTTAAAAGTGAAGTAGCATAGGACAAGTAGATTGGTACGTTGAAAATAAAAGGGCATTATTGGGGGCATGCCTCCTCGTGGAGATTTGAGCTCCTCTGAGCGTCCCGTTTAGTTTGTAATTTATTTTTAGGCACATTGATGTAGTACGTATCCTGTAGTATGAAATGTGCTATATATACAGTATAAACTTGACTTGACTAAAGAAAATTAAATGTCCACTCCACCAAAAATCTTATTTTTTTTGTGGCTAATATGTTTTTGAAGCTTACCCAAAATGTCCATAAATATCCTGGTGTTTTTTTTTGCACTCTGCATATCTCCAAAGCATTCATATCGATTTTTACCTGCAAAATGTTGTTTTCCGATCGCCACACACTGAAAACTGGTGTGACGTAGTCACGTAGGGAACGCAACTCAGGCACAGTGCGACACTTGGCGCACGCCAATCAAATCCTCATCAAAGACATGCATAAACACCTGATTTGCGTGCATGTGCATGTCTTTAGTCAGACTATGGACAACACACCAGTGTCAGGACTGCCACATTGTGCAACAATAGTTAACAGGTAAACAAACCTACCTGCGCACGTGAAACAATGCTGCTTTCGAGCACAAGTGTGTGTATGTGTGTGCTTGCATTAATGCGCACACGAGTGCTGTGAGTATTTCCTCTATGAGAGAGAAGAGAAGAGAGGGGTCACAAATCGTTTATAGGGTTGCCTCATCGCTCACCAGCGTGTGCGTGCATGTGTCGCTGTGGAGTTTTACGACAACACTAAACCTCATTGATGCAGCACAAGAGAGTACACACAATGGCCAATGTGACAACATACAGTATATGACTGCCGATGTTTATCCATTCATCTTGTCTTATCCTAGATGTTATGCCGTTTACAAGCACACACTTTATTCTATAATTGCCTACATTGTGTTGTAGACAACATAATGGCAAATACTAGGTTACTATATTTACAAAGCAAATTCCAAATATTTTAAACAAGTGGGTTATAAGTGAACAAATAAAAATGCTGATATGATTGTAATCAATCAGTGTAGAATAGAGGGTTTCTTCTGGAGACACTCTTGCGGGGAGATTTCGGCATGTTGATTCTAGGGGTGTGGCATATATGAGGGCTTGATTTCTACAGGCGTGGCATATCGTGGCATCTTTATGTCTTGGGGTACACTGGCCACCATTAAAAAAATAATCTATATCATAAATAATTAAAATGGGTTCATTTTGTATCTACAGTAAATTTATTTTATAAATGAGGGGCCAAATGCATATAATTTCATTTAGTACATTTAAGGCCCCATATTTCTACAAATGCTACAAACTGCTACAAAACCTGTGAGACCCAGTCATTTTGGGGATAAAACAAAACAAATTGAAGGACATATTTTGGTCTGATAATGATGTACCATGCATGATAAAATGATGTGCACTTTACATTATTTCCAACCACTTTCCACAGCATACACTTCTAATTTACTTTACAAATTCAGGTGCTACTCAGGGGCTTTCACATAGGAAGGAGCCAACCCCCCGAAGGGCGCTTTTTTCTAGTTGGCTTAATTAATAGGTCCTGGAATACTAAATGACCCAAGTTCGAGGTACTATAAAACTCCTTTATGGACTTTTCATTTGTGAGAAAAATAAAAAGATTTTTCAGAGCATTTAAAACACAGTTCGGACATGGAGACTGTGTTTTAACTTAAGATTCAAAGCAAGTATACAGCATTGGGGTGAATAGCTTGAGTGATATACAGATGGGCTCTTACATGTCAGAGTCTGTTAGATCTCAGCCTGCCTTGACCAAAATGTGCATTTGGCCACATGCACTATTTACCATTTTTCTAAGGTTTTTATTTACCATTATTTAAGTACAGTATATATTATTCAGTGGTGCTGCCAGAGATAAAACGGCAAAGTTAGAAATAAAGTATATTGGGCTATATATCCAAACACATAACATAAATTGTCTCCTCCTCTCTTTTCTTAACATTGACCTACATTATCTGGGCTCCTGTGGGCAGGGGTGGCACATACAATATGCCACTTGAGATAACACTGTAGTGTATGTTCTCATAGATAATATTATTGTGTGGGAAAACTGTGATACTTGTGTGCAAAAACATAGACCTATTTGAATACTATTTACTGCCACATCCCGTACAGTAGGTTAATTTCCCATTGGATAATATTCAAAGAAAACTGAATGCATGGCTGCCTTTTACTTGTGAATAATAGGCCTGCAGAAATCAGCTGCAGCACAAATATTCTATAGAGGTACTGTAGGATAGTTTTCTTTCCTCCAACGACACCTTAAATTATTGGGTGACATAATTACCAAAACTGTCAAATCAGTAAGGACAGGTGCAGGGTAGGGTAACCTGAACTATAACTATATACAGTACTGTAGCACTGGTTTTCCAACTGTGGGTCCCACTCCCCACTTATGCAGGATGGACCCAATAAAAACATGCATGGATACGTGTATTGTTAAATACAATTCAATGCACTATTTGTGAGAACCCATATTCACTTCACATATTTGTTTTGTTAATTTGCATGTAGGATTATGCTTGTAAACAGAATGCATTTGCTCATTAGTATGTTTGAAGTCTGAAAGGGGGATACCGCATTGACAAACAATATATGTTGATCTTCCTTTTTAACCTTTTTTTACCGCACAAAAATTATGAGTGGGTCCTGGGACAAACATACCTCCACAGGAGGGTCAGAGCATGAAAAGACTATTACAATAACCTGATGACCAGTCCTGTCAAATCATTAAAGATAAGCAGACCACAGTGCTGTAGTGGTGGGTGTAGACCAAAATCCAATCATTCAGAAACTACTAGAAAAGCTGAGGCTTATCGGAGACGTGTCATCTCCAACCTATCACAACCGGCCTTGTTTGTTTATGGGTGGAGGGTATTTCAAGTATTTAAAGAGCCGAAGGGCCCTAGGTTGGACAGTTTTTCTTAGACTGACAGAAATCCTCAAGAAGCAACCATGGTTGAGTGGACAGATGAGGAACGTGCCTTAGTTACAAAAATCTTCACCTCTTTGAACTATGAAGAAGTCGGACCCCAGGCTCTGGGCAGGTATATAACGTTCATCTCCTTTGAAATATCCTTATATGCAAGGAAAGACTGCAAATATATACCAAATCTATAGTATAGATAGTATGTATAGTTTTGATAACTTATACCATAATACAGTTAGGGGAAAACAATCTGATTGTTCCCCCCAAAAATAGTTCAACTTACTCTATCAATATGAAATGTATTTCCCCAGGTGTCTGGTCGTCTACCCCTGGACCCAGCGGTACTTTGGCAATTTCGGTAACTTGTACAATGCAGATGCCATCCTCTCAAACCCGATGATCGCAGCCCATGGCATCAAGATCGTGCACGGTCTCGACATGGCGCTGAAGAACATGGACAACATCAAGGAGACCTACGCCAATCTGAGCGTTCTGCACTCCGAGAAGCTGCACGTCGATCCCGACAACTTCAGGGTAAACTGTATTATGCTAACTACTATTAAGCACTTTCAACCTGGCAACCCAATTTGGGGCATGCCATTATAAGTGAACATTAAATAAAAATGTTGAAACTTTTCAAAATGTTCTACTACTGCTAGTTTTGCTATTTGTTGTACGATGAAGTATATATGAAGTGTTTATGAAAAACAGGATCTACATGTTATCCTGTGTTTCATAAACTAGGGCTTAAGTGGTTATTTTTTTATCTAGCACTTTTCAAACCAAGAATACATACTAATAGAACACATAAATGCAATTCAAGTGAAATATAGAACAAATAATACCAAGACAAATTAGCAGAAAGGGATAGAACATGGACCATGGGACATAATGTGCTCAGGAGTGTACAGTATTTACAGTACAAGTTTCACCTCCAACTCGGTAATCTAACAGTGAATTTTCTCTGCCACACAGTTGTTTTCTGACGTTCTCTCCATCGTCGTCGCGTCCAAGATGGGAGCCGAATTCACGCTCCCAATGCAGGGCGCCTGGACGAAGTTCTTGGCCGTTGTGGTTGCTGGTCTGAGCCAGCAGTACCACTAAAGGTCCATGGGCATCAGGTGCTGGAGGAAGAAAAGCAAGGGCGTCGTTTTGGATGTAAAAGTCCTGAATATCTGTTTCCACGGGGTTGTTTAAATTTACCCAATTTTAAAACACTGAAATAAAACAAGAACTGAATCTTGAAATAACTAGTCAAATGTCATCATTTCATTTGTTATCAAGGAACCTCATTTGCAAATATCTCTGATTTGTAGATTCAACCAGGGGATGTAAGGCATGGTTTTAATTCTGTAATTAAGGACTGAAGAGTTGTTTTGGTGAGGAGAGGACACAGCAGCTATGTTCTATGGCAGCCAAGGTGCCAAACTCTCCCTGTGCTTTGCTTCAGCTAGACACATTAAAATTATGTCTCGATCAGGACTTATATTGGGAAGGGACATCATCACAGATTTATTTTTTAGATCAAGTCTACAACATGTAATGTTTTCATTGTTTCTCTTGGAGTGGTACAATAATAACCTGCATTGGTGGAGTACCACTGCAATACAAAGCAAATCATTATCTCCTACCGGCCAGGAGGCGCAGATATGTTTTTGCCCCTGTCCGTGCGTGTCTGTGTATCCATCTCTGTGTGTATCAGCGTATCCATCTTTGTGTGTGTGACTGTGCACAGCTAATCTCGGACACCACTGGAACGATCGCCGTCAAACTTTGCATGCATACACACCCAGTAGTAGGCCAAGGAAGCACCCACATTTTTCAAATCGACTTCATGGTGGCACCATGCCCACTTCTTCCTATCTAGAGGTTTTAAATTCTAGCCATTTAGCATTTTCTTCAAAACACACTTCTTGCTACTTCCTACAGATTTTGTGACAAATGTGAAAAGATGCCCAGTATGTCATAAAAATTCTAGTCCCCCCCAGCTTCCTGATGTCCTGACAGCTGCAGTCTACGCCTGACAGAGATATGCACTCCGAGGAGCATCCTTTTCTATTTTAAGTAATTTACATGCCATTGTTACCACAATATCCACACTCCGTTAAAATGAGCCTACAGTAAATAGAAACGTTGAGGCATCTCTTGACATGTTTGCTTTGCTGTGTTAATGCAATTGCTTCTCACACAGACCAACTAAAACTGGAGTTACCAGGTCCTGCTCAAATTCAATTCCTATTTGGCTAGTAGCGAAGTGTTTTCAACCCATAAGTTTGTCGTATTGGCTAAGAATCTCCAAATGTCTACTCAAAATACAGCCAAAGAAGATGTGGAATATGGGAACTAACAGTAAAAACAACTGTTTCACAGTTGTGGTATTGATTATTTTTTTTTGATTGAAATTTTTATTAGGCAAAAAGAATGTAAAACAACACAGTTACATTTATAATGCTTTTGTCTAAAAGGTCCGGCCAAAAAAGTCCTTGCGGGCTTGTTTCCATTGGGGTCCTTGAATTAATTTCATAGACATATATAGTAGCAACCAAACAGTTAAAAAATCAACATAAGAATACAGAGGGAAAAAAAAGAAATATATACCATTATGTACAAAAAAGGTCATGGGAAAATAATGAAATATATACAAAACAAAACATGATCAAAATAAAAATAAAAAGTGTGTACAAAAAAGGGGGAGGGAGGGGGGGTCGTCTGTCTACAGGGAAACTGGTACTAGCTCCTCTTTAGGCCTCCAGAAAGATGAGTTTTTAGGGCTGTTTTGAATGAGCCCAGCGAACTGCATTTTTTGAGGGATGGGGTTAGACTATTCCATTCCTTGGTGGCAGTGCTATAGAAGGAGAATTTGCCCATGTTTGTTTTATGGTTGGGTGTTACCAGATTGTTGTTTACGCTCCCTCTAGTTTTGTGACTGTGGGTGTCACTAACTTTTTCGAGGTACTTATACAGATATGCAGGTATAGGGGGCATTTCGGGCAAATCTGCATTTACAATTTTGAAGACCAGTCCCATTTTTAATTGTATAACCCTGTCTTCCACCCTGAGCCAGCCTAGGCTGGCAAAGTGAGTGGGAGAGAGGTGGGTCATGGGCCCCAGTCCGAGAAGTAGTCGAATCAGTTTGTTTTGGGAGGTTTGAAGCTTAGTCTTCAGTGACACTGAGGTGTTGGAGTACCAAGAGGAGCTAGCATAGTCAAAAAGGGGCTGAATCAGGGCCCCAGAGAGGGTCCTGAGTGCCTGAGGGTTGACAAAAGAGGAAACTCTGCCCATAAATCTGGTTCTCTGGTTTACTCCTTTGAACACCTTTGTTGCCATGCTTTCACCTGTCAGGTGTTTGTCAAGAATACATCCCAAGTAGGTAATCTCTTCTTTGCTAGTGATGATTGTGTCATCGACTTTGACCTTGAAGTCATTTACCTTCATTTTACTGAGGGAATGTTTGGTCCCAAATAGGATGGATTCGGTTTTCCCAAGGTGTAGTGACAGTTTGTTATCGGTAAGCCAGGTACGGATTTTTGAGAGTTCAGAGCTGAGAGCTTCCTCGACTTGCAACTTGTCCTCACCCGAAATCAGGAGTGCCGAGTGTTATGTATTTGAGCCCTGGCACTACTGTTATATTGGCAGCTCACTGTTCCTTTAAGAGAGGTTGTTACGTCATCATTGGCGGACCGTGTCTGTATTGCAAAGCGCGCTGAATAAGTAAACAATGGATAAACTCTCTAACACTGTTTGACTCATTATTATACTGTTTATGTAAGTGGACATACATAACAGAACTGGCGACGAAGTTATACGGACTCTTAACGTGCAACAAATGGACTATTAAAAAAAAAAAAAAAAAAAAAAAAAGACGAAGAAAAAAAGAAACCTGTGGATACTGCGCGACGAACGGCGCTATTGATAAACGGATCAAGGTAAAATAAGTGGATTAAAACTCCGCGAAAATGGCTGGACTTGTGGGACATATGGACAGTTTTGATAGTACAGCTGAAGATTGGATATCCTACATGGAAAGAGTTGAACAGTATTGTGTGGCTAACGAAATAGCAGAGGACAGACGAGTTGCTGTGCTACTAAGTGTTATGGGAGCTAAAACGTACAACTTGCTCCGCAGTCTCATTGCCCCCATCAAACCAGCTGCCAAAACCTTTACTGAAATCACAGAAATTCTAAAGAAGCATTTGAATCCAACGCCATTGCTGATAGCAGAACGTTTTCGATTTCACAAAAGAAATCAATCACAGTCTGAGACCATATCGGAGTACATTGCAGAGCTCCGGAGGCTAACAGAGCATTGTCAGTTTGGGGAAGGGCTATCGGACGCTCTGAGAGACAGATTTGTATGCGGGATGCACAACGAAGGCATCCAGAAACGTCTTCTGACTGAAGACAAACTAACACTAGCTCGTGCATTGGAAATAGCCATATCAATGGAAACAGCAACAAAGGATGCAAGTGAGTTACAAGGCAAACACAATGAAGCAAGATCAGTGCACAAGTTCCAAACAAACCAACGCAATGAGAAAACACAGCCTTGCTTCAGATGTGGGAAAAAGTCACATGACACTGCAGATTGTTGGTTCAAGGATAAAGACTGCAGGCAGTGCAACAGAAGAGGACACATACAGAAAATGTGCAAATCAAGGTACAGTGATAGACAAGGGAAGAGAACAGGAAAGGGCAGCCAAAAAGTGCATGAAGTAACAGAGACAGACTCAGAGGATTCAAATGAAGAGAATTTGGCCTGTCTTGATTTATACTCCACAGAAGATGATGACAGTGAAGTCATATGGCTGACACCTAAAGTTAATGGAGTGCCATTCAAAATGGAACTGGATACTGGATCTGCACTGTCTATCATATCCTTACAAGACTACAAGGAGCATTTCCCTAAACTGAAACTGAAACACACCAGTGTGAGACTGAAAACATACACAGGTGAGCGGATCACTCCACTGGGAAAACTGAAGGTGAAAGTGACATATGAGGGCCAAATGCGCAACCTTGAGTTGTATGTACTTAAGTATGGAGGTGTGCCATTATTCGGACGACAGTGGTTGAGGCACATCCGTCTGAACTGGCATGACATAAAGGCGATGCAAATCGCCACCAAGGAGAAAAATCTGTGTGCAGACGTGCAACTGACACAGATAATGGATAAACATGCTGAAGTGTTCAGAGAGGGCATTGGTACCCTAAAACACATCAAGGCACGGATTGAGCTTGAGAACGATGCAACGCCAAAATTTCACAAGGCTCGTCCTGTCCCATATGCCTTACGCCCCAAAGTGGAAGCCGAGCTCCAACACCTAGTGGACCAAGGAATATTATCCAAGGTGGATTGGGCTGAGTGGGCAACGCCTATAGTACCTGTGGGCAAAAAGACAACTGACAAAGTAAGGATTTGTGGGGATTTTAAAGTGACATTGAATCCTGTAATACATGCAGAGCAGTACCCACTCCCACGTATAGATGATATTTTCGCATCCTTGTCACACGGTGAGCGTTTCTCAAAAATTGACCTTGCACAGGCCTATCTACAAATGGAAGTGGAAGAGTCTTCACAGAAATATCTGACCATAAATACGCACAAGGGCCTGTACCAGTATAGTAGACTAGTGTTTGGCATTACTAGTGCCCCAGCAATTTGGCAGCGGGCCATGGACCAGGTGTTGCAAGGAATACCTGGCACTCAATGTTACTTAGATGACATTATTGTGACTGGCCCAGATACTACCACTCATTTAGCAAACCTAGAGGCTGTTCTAACAAGGCTGGAGGAATATGGCCTGAGAGCTAATAGGAAGAAATGTGAGTTCTTCCAAGCCTCCATTGAGTACTGCGGACACAAAATTGACAGACATGGCCTTCACAAGACACAGGACAAGATTGATGCCATTCTGAATGCTCCACAGCCTGAGAATGTGAGCCAATGTCGCTCATTTCTAGGTTTAATTAACTACTATCATCGCTTCTTGCCAAATCTCTCAACTGTGTTACACCCACTGAATGCACTGCTGCAAAAGGACACCAAATGGAGGTGGACCAGGGAGTGTGCACAGGCGTTCACAGCAGCAAAGAAACTGATAACCTCCGATGAAGTGTTGACGCACTATGACCCATGCCTTCCTCTGCGCCTGGCTTGCGATGCGTCACCATATGGCATAGGGGCTGTATTATCACATAGGATGCCTGATGGCTCAGAGAGACCAATTGCTTTTGCTTCTCGGTCCTTAACATCTGCTGAATGCAATTATGCACAAATTGACAGAGAAGCTTTGAGCTTGGTATGGGGTGTGAAAAAGTTTAATCAGTACCTCTATGGACAACGTTTCACTTTGATTACTGATCACCAGCCCCTAGTATCCATCTTTAGTCCCCAAAAAGGTGTTCCCGCCATGGCAGCGGCACGCATACAGAGATGGGCTTTATTCTTAGGAGCGCACACGTACACAATTGAATATAAAAGTACTAAGCTCCATGGAAATGCTGATGGACTGTCCCGGCTTCCACAAGTGAAGTCTGAAAAAGCATCTGATCCTGCTGTCGTGCTACACATGTCACAGATAGAACCTCTGCCTGTTACTAGTGCGCAGGTACAAAGAGAGACAAGAAATGACCCTGTTCTAGCTAAGGTCTATGATTTGACAGTGAATGGATGGCCAGCACACGGGGATGCCCAACTTCCGGAGTACGCTAAACGACAACATCAACTCTCTGTGTGCCAAGGTTGCATTATGTGGGGGTCCCGTGTTGTTGTACCTCCAAAGCTACGTTCGAAAGTGCTTGCATCATTGCATGAAGGACACCTTGGTGTAGTTAAAATGAAAAGCCTTGCCAGAAGTTATGTATGGTGGCCTGGCATGGATAGCCAAATTGAAGACCTTGCCAAGTCATGCACAGGTTGTCAACAGACCCATCGACAACCCCAGCCAGCACCTGTCCACACGTGGGAATGGCCTTCCACCCCCTGGCAACGCATACATGTTGATTATGCTGGGCCGTTTTTGGATCACATGTTTTTTATTGTTGTCGACGCCCATTCAAAGTGGCCTGAAATCTTTATAGTTAAGAAAGCGACTGCTGCTAAGACAATAAACCTCCTGCGAATGCTTTTTGCTCGTGCAGGCTTGCCCCTGCACCTGGTGAGTGACAATGCCAGCTTGTTCATGGGGCAGGAGTTCCAATGTTTCCTCAAGGGCAATGGCATTAAACATATCACGTCGGCCCCTCACCACCCAGCCACAAATGGGTTGGCAGAACGTTTTATTCAAACTTTCAAACAGTCAATGAAAGCCAGTAAGAAGGAGGAAGTGCTGCAACAGAAGGTAGCCAACTTTCTTCTGGCATACAGGAACACTGCACATGCCACCACAGGACAGACACCTGCAATGCTGTTCCTGGGAAGACCCTTGAGGTCACGCTTAGATTTGCTAAAACCAGACATTCGTAAACACGTTCAAGAAAAACAGTGTTCCCCCAGTCAGCTGCAAAGGAAGATGAGAACCTTTGACGTTGGACAGAAAGTCCTGGCCAGAGACTATCGCAGTCCCACCCGGAAATGGATGTCTGGTGAGATACTGTCACAGACAGGACCCTTGTCGTACACTGTTGGTGTGGAGCCCAACTTGATCTGGCGCCGACACGTCGACCAACTTCTAGATGCATCCACCAGAGAAGTCACCACTGAGCCAGCGGGTTCAGATAATCCTCAGGACGCTGATGACAGCTTCATGCCACCAGCATGTGGCACTGTTCACAATGACACTCAAGAGACTGTGGACGTTACTCTTCAGAGTGTGGCTGACCCTGAATCCCCAGTACGCCGCTACCCTGAAAGAGACCGTAGACCCCCTCAGAGGTTTGAGTTATAGTTAACACCTTATGGACAACAAGACCCTGGAACTTTAACACACACACACACACACACACACCACACGCACACACGATGACTATTGGACCGATTGTCAAAGAAAAGAAACAAAAAGTCAAGTTTTGAATTCTGTATCACATTTCATAATTGTTTGTTATGGTGCCTTAATTTCTGTTTTGCTAAGATTGATTTAGAGTACATAAAAATTAGAAGGGAGGAATTGTTATGTATTTGAGCCCTGGCACTACTGTTATATTGGCAGCTCACTGTTCCTTTAAGAGAGGTTGTTACGTCATCATTGGCGGACCGTGTCTGTATTGCAAAGCGCGCTGAATAAGTAAACAATGGATAAACTCTCTAACACTGTTTGACTCATTATTATACTGTTTATGTAAGTGGACATACATAACACCGAGTCATCAGCGAACAGGAACAGTTTGCAGTTACAGGCAGCATTCATGTCGTTAATGTATAGAAGAAACAGTAACGGCCCTAGAATGCTGCCTTGAGGAACCCCGCAGCTCACCGGGAGGGATGAGGACATGGTTCCGTTGATGTCAACCACTTGTTCTCTACCCTCCAAGTAAGATCTCATCCAATTTAGTGATGTGCAATCAAAACCAATCGCCCTCAGCTTATCAAGTAGAATTTCGTGGTTTACAGTGTCAAATGCCTTTTGGAGGTCCAGCATGACCATGCCGCAGTATTTGCCCGAGTCTACCTCACGTTTGATGTGATCGGTCAAGTACAGTAGGCATGTGTCAGTGGAGTGGGATGTTCTGAAGCCCGATTGGAATTCAAACAACAGCTTACGCTCGCTGAGGTAGCTGTTGATTTGTTCTTGGATTGATCGCTCTATAACCTTTGAGATTGAACAAAGGATGGAAACAGGCCTATAGTTGCCAGGATCTAGTTTGCTTCCTTTTTTAAATAGAGGGATTACTCTTGCCAACTTGAATTCTTGTGGGACATGACACTGACTTATGGATAAGTTTGTAATATAGGCTACTAAGGGAGCAATGGAGACCGCTGCGTCTCTGAGGAATCTGGTGGGGATGTTGTCAAGGCCGGTGGCCTTGTTTGGCTGTAGGGCGAGGAGTTTTTTTTGCACATCAACTGTCAAAACAGGTTTGAAAGAGAAAGAATCCTTTTTAGCCCCTAGTTTCTCATAGTGAGCTTGAATGTGGTCGGGGCCATACAGACCTGAATGCTGAGGGAGTTTGCTTACCAACTGGGTTGCAACTGTGGTGAAGAAACTGTTAAAACAGTCCGCTACCAATTGCTTGTCGGTAGTGAGCGATGTATGAATGTGAATGACTGAATAGAGCCTTTTAACGGCAACCATTTCAACTTTTTATGTTTTTTTGTAAATGAATGTCCTACTTGATCATACAAATGTGCTGCATAAAAGTGGTAAAATAATTCAATTAAATGTAAAGGTAGGGTAAGTAATTATATTGAGTGTTTGTTCTGTAAGAGGAGTCCATGTCTCTCCAGCTCTTTATTAAACAGAAAATGCATTTTCAGGTCGGGATACCAATTTTATCCAATCAGGATTGATAACTCAGTCAGGATATAGATTAAACAAGTGAAATTGGAAGTGATGACAAAAATAAATAAGCAGACAAAATTGGAACTCGAACACTATAAAAAATTAAGTTGATAAATGGGTACTCTCCCCTGATTGGCTGAAAAGAGCTGGAGAGATAGTGAGTGAGACCTACTATCAGAATGTAGAGCTTTAACTTTTTAACACCCGACAGATACCTACAATTAAAGGTGGTGTAAATTATATTTTTTGGAAAAACAATAGCTTTTTTGTTAAAGTTAAAGCTCTATAGTCTGATGGTAATCATTGCTATACTGTGTTTGTTCAGCAACAGGGGTCACCCTATCTCTCCAATTCTTTAGTAACCACAAAAAACATCTTAATGTGGGTCACCAATTTCATCAAATCAGGAGAGAGTACCCATTTATCAGCTTCAATTTTATAGTGTTCCATTTCCACTTTTGTCTAGTTAGCATGTTCGATCCAAGATGGCGGTAGCGCTACTGCAGCACCATCTGGCAGCAGTTGCAACATGACCAGTCTCCTCTGTACCGATTCAAAGCTCTTCGGTGTGGGTTTCTATAGCTGTAAACTCATCCTGAGGGACTGTGGCCTCGCCTCTACCACCGTGCATAACCTTGTGTTGACGTGCACACAGACAGATTATGTCACTGTCTTTGCCTCTGTCCCGTCACTACATGCATCTCTTAGCAACACAAACAACTACCGGTGTGTGACTGCAGTGGACACGCAGATGAGCGCACCAGTGCAGTCACAACGGTATGAACACATGCACAAAACTTGTCCGTGCAACTTTTATCCGTGCATGTTTTGTCTTTGGTACCTCGTTTACCTTTCTATCTACCAAGGTTAAAAACACAACTAAAGACCTTTCTGTTTGCTGCTGCCTTTGATTGAGTTACTTTTCTTTTTCTCTCTTTTCTCTTCTGCACTAAACTGTATCTGTTAATTCTTACTTATTTTGTTTTATGCATCTTAATGACATTTTATAATGATGTTTCCTTTGCTTGATGTTCTGTGTAAAGCACATTGAATTGCCTTGTTGTTGAAATGTGCTATCCAAATAAAACTGCCTTGCCTTGCCTTTCCTAGGTCACATGTCTGTGTGTTGCACTCGCACACTTTTCTCTCTCAGTTTCTATTCCCTCACCTACAGTACACAACACACATTAACAGTGAACTCACATCGAATGGTCACACAGCATACAGCCAATTCTCTCATGATGGAGTACCAGCATGTACTTGAGTGGTAACATGATGTATCCCTCCAGTGTTATTTGTTTACTATGTCTCACTATCGGTAGAACCTTCTTGCCCAGCCTTTTCTCTCTTCCATCTCTATCACTTACATATTTTAGGTTTTGTTATGCTTTATGTTAAACCATGTGGGAGCTTTTACCTAGGGGCAACATTTGGGGTCAGGTGTTTATATTTAACCTAGTTCAGTTCAGTTATTTTACACATATTTTCTTCACCCCTGAAAGTTTTCGCAGAGTTGACTTTGCATACTTCATATTGGGCTTGAGCTGATGTGTGTTTGACTTTTGTGTGTGTGTGTGTGTGTGTGTGTGTGTGTGTGTGTGTGTGTGTGTGTGTGTGTGTGTGTGTGTGTGTGTGTGTGTGTGTGTGTGTGTGTGTGTGTGTGTGTGTGTGTGTGCGTGCAGGGTCGTGTCTTGTGCGTATGTGACTGTCAGCCAACAAATATATATTTTACGTTAGCCCTTGTATTTCAGTGTTCAGTACACCTTCATACATGTACCTGTTCCACTAGTTCTGCGGACGCTGAACCTGATGTTTATCACCAGTTGTACCAGTAACACTGTTTCCAACTATCGGACCCATTAAGTATGTTGTTCATAGAGTTTCATATCAGCATGGACTCCCTGTCCAATCTTTCTATCAATAGCAAGTTACCACAGGCATGTGTGCATAGTTAAAGAAGAATCCGAAGCGGAAAGCGGCACTCTAAAGTTAACGTGCAAGAGTGCTGCTTCTTTCTACTTTGTGCTGGATTCTTTTTAACTAGGTACTGTATGTTATGTTAGCTGAGCACCCACAGCCAAGGAAGGGACACAGAGGAAGCGCACCTGCTTTATTGTTAGTGAGTGCAGTTTGTGAAAGAAGCCACACTCTACGGGTCAACTCAGGGTCATGCACTCAAAAAGCCACTTTCATTTGAAGGTGGCAATATATCGGCCCCTTGTCCTAGTGTGGTGAGTCAACCCGTTTGACCAAATGCAAATGAATGCTTCACAAACACAAGTGCTACACATTAACAATACTGATGCTGTAACTACCTTACATCCAACCGGCCAAAGTGGTTTGACCTCGACCGCCATTGCCATCATAGCCGACTCTCAAGTCTTGGATATTGCAGCTTTCCATTGTGCTTGATCACACTGGCATCATTTTCAAACCAGCATGCGCTTAAAACTGCATTAATCCCTTAACAATAATGTGAGTTCGGCAAAAAATTGTGGTATCTTTCTGCTGTTGGTTAAATGTAACACTAGTACTAGTACACTGTACTGTAGCACTGTAGCCTTGATTTAAGCTACCCTGAAAGTTGCTATACAGTATTTAATAAATACTTACTAGATGCTAGATTTTGAAAATAGGTAAACTGCCACTAATGTGCCAGTGCACAGTTTGCATCATGTATGCTTGCACTAGGTGTTGAAATAGGAGGGAGGAAGAGAATGGAGCGGTAGGGTGCTACTTTTCCTTAAAAGCCAAGGCGAGAGGATGAGGCAATGATGGTAGTTTTTGTGTTTTGCCACAAAGGTAGAAAGAGAGAGAGAAAGGGAGATTTTTTTCCATGTGCTTTCATCACGAAAGCACATGAAGATGATGTTAAAGCCATTTCTAGCGAGGCCAGAAAGTGTGTTCTTTTTGTGTGATGTCCATTCGATGTGAGTGTATTCAATTGCGTTAGGAGGCAGAGAAATAATTAGAATGAAAAAAAGACGAGAGAAGGCTTCTAAAACGTGGTAACATCCAGCACGCTGTCGGCTAATGGAATAAAGAGGTTGATCATGTGGTATTTGTGGCGCTCGCTAATAAGACCTGTAGATGAGATTACATGATGGGGTCCCTGCGTCCACATGTGTTGATCTTCACTCACTGACCCAGAACCTCTGTGTGTGTGTGTGTGTGTGTGTGTGTGTGTGTGGGGGTGTGGGTGTGGGTGTTCCATTTAGATACAGCACCACCCTTCTCCTGGTAGAAATTCACCTTTATGAGTGTCCGCCATCCTTTGTGCTAGATTGCTAGCAGAAGTGTACATTTATTTATTTATTCATATAACAATTTGTTTTAGGAATCATTGCGTTGTGTCTGACTGGACACAACACCTCTGACAAGAATCAAAGTGTTATGCATTTTATTTGCAAAGTACTATACAATAAAATCACCGGGATTTGACTTGGTGACAGTGGTGCGGGTACAGTACACAATAACACAAAAACAATGTCACAAATTAGCACTTAATAAAACAGACCCCTGTGTTAATAACTCTCATTCTCTCTCCCTCTCTGTTTCTCTCTCTCTCTCACTCATTCTTTCTCTCTCTCTCAAACGCACCAGGTAGCTCGCTGGGAGTATCGCAGCCATGCTCTGACCAGGCTGTTTGGAGGTCCCTACCTGGGCTGCTACTGTCTCGGCTTTGCCATTGTGCTCCTGAATGTCTACCGCAGCCACAGGTTAACACACACACACACACACACACACACACACACACACACACACACACACACACACACACACACACACACACACACACACACACACACACACACAAAGGCCGCCAAAATTAAATGAACATGACTATCTGTTTATTGACATGGTCCCTGAACTTCACAGCCTGAATTTCAGTGACCCCCTCCCTTTCCCCCTGCTGGCTATTTTCGGCGTTTACCAGCTGATGTTAAAAACTAGTGAAGTTGAAGAGTTTTATGTGTTGTTTATTCGCATCCATCATGCAGGTACAATGAAAGGAGTGAAATACTATATATTTTGCTTCAAGGACATGCAAGTCATGTAAATGAGAGTGCTGTGTTGATTTAATTTCGTGTTACATTTTGGTATTTATTCTGAGATTTATAGAATTTAGGTGAATAAGGACCATTGAGTGATTCACCTACCCTGCTTACCTACCCGTCAGTGTCAGTGTGTCAACTGTGCCTGCCAGTCGGTTTGACCTAAAAGGACACCTGTGCATCATGTATTACTGTCTCACTTACATATTGTTAAATCCCTCCATGTATTATATTGACAAAGTGTGAGCTCTTCCTCCATTTTGTTTTATTATAGCTTTGTTCTTGTTGTCCTGTCTCTTTCTTTCTTTCTTTCTTTCTTTCTTTCTGTCTTTCTGTTGTCTGCTCTCTCTCCCTCTCTCCTGCTCTCTCTCTCTCCCTGTCTATCCTCCTCCAGTTATTTCTTGTCGTATCCTCTCTCCTCCTGTCTCGCCCACTGGTCCATACCACGTGTTCCTTTTCTTACCTTTCTATTATCATTCAAGTACTGTACACCTACACACTCCTCCCACCGAGGATTAGAAAAGTAATCACAATAATAATAATAATAGCTAACAATAATAGCCGTGCACACACACACACACACACACACACACACACACACACACACACACACACACACACACACACACACACACACACACACACACACACACACTCTAATCTCTCTCTCTTTCTGTCTCAGCCATTCACTTTCTCGAGGTAGTACCAATAGCGATTGATTGATTGATTGATTGATGTTTTTATTGACACATAATGCATATATATATTCATCATTGGTTGTAACGTCAAAGTCACCTACATAACACCACTCTGAAACCAGGGACTCATTTAGGTTTGCATTAGACCCATGATTGAGAGACAATAACTTATTGTTCGATAACCTGATGCTGATTTTGTGGAGTTCTGTATATTTCTACCTGTGATTTATCATTGTGAGAGGAGAGCTAAATCATCAGCAAAAAGATTAAGAAAAATGAGCAGCCAGACTACCATTATCGTTTTTCTTCTAATATCAAATGTTTATTTGAGAAGACTTAGACAGCTAGATACTACTACACAACACGATAACAATGGATGTGTCAATAGTACTTCCATTTGTGATAACAGAATGTATACCCAGCGTTCCATCTGCTTTTGAATATGGGTCAGTATGTGAATCATGGCTAGCTCGCGTCGCAGTAGTAATCATTGCCATGTTCCATCTGTGTCACTGTGTCACTGTGTCACTGTGTCACGTTGCTTGAAGTGTCACGTTGCTTGTACAGAACGGGTCGAAACGACCATGGTCAGTCACTGGATGATGGTGGAGACTGGCGAAAAGCAGAGCATCGCCACTCCCGCCCAGGCCCATTGACTATGCTATTATTCAGTTCATTCACATGTTAACGCCCAGTGATTAGATTCGAACCATGCCATTCGCTGCCCAGCCGCACTCGTGGGGCATTCAATTTCATGAATGGAATGACGTTGCTCACTCTACCTGAGTAACGGTTTGACCGAATAAAAACTTGTCCGGGGTGCCAGCCAGGCGTTTCACCTGACAAAATAATGTTCAGTCCTATCCACCACTACATAAGCTCAGACGAGACGCCGACTCAGGTAGAGTGAGTGACGTCATTCCATTCATGAAATTGAATGCCCCGCGAGTGCGGCTGGGCAGCGAATGACATGGGCGCATCTAATCACTGCAGGGCATTAACATGTGAATGAACTGAATAAAAGCATAGTGTGTGACGGCTATAAGAGGAAGGAAAATACTTAATCTGTTTGCATCTTGCAATTTGTTGCCATCACAGTTAACCTCCACTAGATGGGATCAAGCGTGTCTCCCTCTCGGTTTTCCAACCATTTTTCTCAGTAAGGACGATTACTGCAAAACATATATCAAAGAGAGAATGCAAAAGAGCGGTCCAAGTACAGAGCCAACTCAGGTCCAGTTTACTAAGTCTCGAGGGTTTAAGTGGTTAAATGCCAATTAGCTTTCAACCATTTCCATGAATCTCCATCATACAGAACTATATACAGATAGACTGGTACAGGCTGACTGACAGACCAACAGATATAGGGGAGTACAGTTGTAATTTGCATCACAAGTGTGAACTGTCATAAGTTCTGCACATGCACAGTATCATCTGTTTATCCATCTCTTACTTACACCATGATGTGAAATGAAAATGCATGTACGGCTTGTGTTTATATTGTATTGATATGCAATGATAAAACATTGTTTCATAACAAACCAAAATAAAATCAAACAACCATAGGAGGACAAATGTAACAAATGTACTCTTTGTCTTTAAAATATGTTGAAAGACAATTGTTAGAAGCATACAGTATGTAGAAAAGTTAGATATTCATCATTAATACTGTAGTTTTTGTGGTAATGCAAAAAGCGTACATTTATGTGCATCTGTACGATCACATACGGTAAATTCATGCACGCACAGTCAAATGTGTGCATGCGTGTACATGCATGTGCACACAGAGACCTATATAAACCAACCAACACGTGTGCAAACTCAAATACATGTGAGTGAATACTGTACAAAACAGGCGGTCAATAAGACAGGTATGGACACACACACACACACACACACACACACACACACACACACACACACACACTTTTGCTGTGCTAGGTTCTTCTAATCTTCGAGTGAGTCACAGCTATTTGATGCCGTAACTCCATGTTACAGTGTGTCAGAACCCAAGACCAGAGAACGTATGGTGAAATGAACCAACCAACCCCTAAACCACTGGTATAAGTCACCCTCACACACACACACACACACACACACACACACACACACACACACACACACACACACACACACACACACACACACACACACACACAGACAGACATGTGTGTGTGCACACACATCTTCAGTCTTTGAAACCATAATGGTGTGTCCAGGAGGGCCTATAGTACATCCATTGTGTGCACTCACCGTATCTGAGATTTCCGTAATTGTACGCTAATTGTAGCATATGTGGACGTTGTGGTGGTTACCGTGGTTTAGACTATTACAGCACTTATCACAGACAATAGGGGCAAGCCTAGAGTCATGATGTCACGTGGTCCAATCTGGCACATGGCCTCAGTACGTCTTCGTGTTTTACCACACCTCGAGAACTGTGACGATTAGGCAAATGAAGGGTACGATCGAAGTGTGACAGTCAGGCTCAATTTAGTTGTTCATTTCCCCCCAGGCGTATACAGTGTCTGTCACTGCTGCTGCTTTGCTGACCCATACTATTTTGTCTTGGAGAGGGTGTAGACAACCACGTGTCTCTTCCAATACACAAAGCTTAAAAAAGACAACACAATACAGGATTTTGGGGGGAGTGGGTCTTTAACCACAATTTCGTACTACCTCTAAGTACTTTTGGCGGGTAGGAACTGTGGCCAAGGAACGAAGTTGGAACTACAGTCAGTCCTGTTAAAGTTCCTCGGTTCCCCTGAAAGTTCCTGCGATCGAAAGGAATTAACTGGGTCACAGACTTTTCTGTTCGTCCGTCCGTCCGTCTCCGAGACAGACATACAATTTGGTTTGATGGACAGGCAGGAGTATATTTTAATGTGTTGTCCTCTCCTGATTAAGCCCACTTCTATTCCCTCAGAGAAACATTTGCATTTATAATTCAGTGGTTGTTTATTAGCGCTGACATTTTTAACAGGAGACTGTAGTATGTATGCCTGTGTGCGTACGTGCGCGCGCGCGCGTGTGTGTGTGTGTGTGTGTGTGTGTGTGTGTGTGTGTGTGTGTGTGTGTGTGTGTGTGTGTGTGTGTGTGTGTGCATGTGTGTGTGTGTGTGTGTGTGTGTGTGTGTGTGTGTGTGTGTGTGTGTGTGTGTGTGTGTGTGTGTGTGTGTGTGTGCATGTGTGTTGGTGTCTAAGTGTGAATGTGTGTTTTTGTATGCATGGATACATCCATGTGTTTGATCAGTCCTCTAAATAACCATAACTGCTGATATTCCCAAGGCCCCAGGCCCAGAGTTGATCAAGATGTAATGTTATGTTTATTTGCCTTGTTAGACTAAAAATAGAGGTATGCTTTATTGGTTTTGGCTTCCAGAGACAAACATTCTGTTTACCCACTCACAATGCTGTTGAATAAGGTTGAATAACCTCCTGATTAGATTTTGCCTGCTTGCTGACAGTTCTGTTCTCAGATCTATTTTGGTCTCTACTATCTGCCTGTCAGTGCACAGGCTATGATGAGCTTAATGCTGACCACCTGGTTCAGCTCACTCACTGTACCTGCCATTCAATTAGCTACACCCCCACTAGAGATACAGAAAAAGAAACAGAAACATGTGTCACACAATCTTGTCATAAAACAATTACTAAGTTAACTTATATTCAACTGGATGTAGTGTTGCCTTGGCTCATATCTGCACTTCAGTCATTTGAAAATACATAATTTTCCCCCCCATGACACAGTCCTATGACAAAGTATGAATTAGCCTAGCCTAACAAAATTTGTTAATAGATGACGACATGCAATGCTGTGGTTTTCTGAGGCGACATAGACCATGATCCGATAGATTCAAGCAGGGGATATCCAACCAGCACAGGATCCCATCAACACAGTGCCTTTGATTATCTGTGTAATATGCTCAAAAGATCAACGTAGCCTTTCATCATAGTGAGCTACAATAGATGAAAGTTGAGAGTTGTCGCCTTGTTCTGCAGCCTCATGAAAATGTATATGTTACAGGGAAATTGGCATTCCAGGGAAATTGAAAAAGGAGCGCTTGTTTTTACCACCCACCCAGGCAATTCTGTAGAACCAACGCTACAGGGCAATGAAGCCACACGCATGCACATGCATGTGTGTGTATGTGTGTGTGTGTGTGTGTGTGTGTACACATGCACACGCATGTGTGCGCACGCGTGTGCGTGCACACGTGTGTCGTCGTGGATAGTAACCCATAAAAAGATCTATTCTCCCCCTATCGGGTTACAACTCTGACGGCGCTGATTCGACTAGCAGACCTTCGGGCGGTCGGCGCGGGCACTCGCGCCTGGAGGCGCTCGGGCGCGTCTCCTCGGCCTCATGCTCTGCTGAGTCGGCGCGCCTCCGTCATGGACAATAACTATTATCACGTGCGGTCCGCGTCGCATCAAAGCCCCGCCTTGCGCCTCCTCCTCCTCGCGCCGCCTCGTATCAAAGCCCCGCCTAGCGCCGAAGCCCCACGCATAAAAGCAAGCGCTCCTCTTTCAATTTCCCTGGAATGCCAATTTCCCTGTGACATATACATTAATTTTGAAGCTAAATAAAAAAAGTAACTAGTAACGTAACTAGTGACTTTTATAATACAGTAACTAGTAAAGTAACTAAGTTACTTTTTGAAAGCAGTAACTACAGTATAACTAGTTACTAATTTAAAGTAACTTGCCCAACACTGCACTTCAATGATCCTCCACCCCTATCTCATAATCATAGGTACATCTTGGTTTCTGTCTTTTAACTACTCAATATACTTTGTTAACCGGTGTCCCCCAGGGGTCTATTCTTGGCTCCTTTTTTCTTCTATACCAAATGTCTTCAACAAATATCTACATGTATCTGTCATGACATGCCCAGAAAAGGGAGCTACAGCTACATATTGTTGTATCTTGTTTACATTTAACACCTCAGCCACTCCAGCATATAACACAAATATTCTTCTCTCTGGGCACACTTTTTTGAGCTAGCAACATTTTCATTTTGTAAAAAGTCTGTTGCAAAGAATTGTTTATAGACTGAATACTTCTACGACAAGGCGCCCGCCCGCCCGCCCGACAGACAGACAGACAGACAGACAGACAGACACTTGCACTGATAGTCCTGCGGTATATTGTACCCGGTGCAACAGTAATACACATACATACCTGTACACACGCCCACACACACACAACCTACAGTACATTTCTGAAGTCATTTTTCCCATTCTTCCAGTCTCTTTCAGTGCAATGAATGTCCAGTCAAGCTAAAGAAAGAAAGCTCATCTTCTAGTGTCCACGTGATTTCACTGAACGATTGAAGTCAGTAAGATGTTCAAAGACGCTCCCACAACGGCCCATTTACTTTTGAGGGCACTCACGTTGTGAAGCGCACGTGCCCTATAGCCGCTCGTTTGCATGTGAGTGCGTTCAGTTGAGCGTGTGTGTGTGTGTGTGTGTGTGTGTGTGTGTGTGTGTGTGTGTGTGTGTGTGTGTGTGTGTGTGTGTGTGTGTGTGTGTGTGTGTGTGTGTGTGTGTGTGTGTGTGTGTGTGTGTGTGCGTGCGTGCGTGCGTGCGTGCGTTTGAGAGAGAGAGGTTGTACGGTATTTGCGTTTTGTGTGTGTAACGAGATGTTTTAATGTGTTTTGTTTTTTTTAAACTCTTTATTTTCAGAAGTTTTATCAGACAAAAAAACAACAGAAAAAACAGCAGTAAAAATAAAACATACAGGTAAAAAACAAAAACAGAACAGGAACAAATAAATAAATAAATAATAGAGGTCATGGGACATTTGGTACTAGTAATAATAATAAGACTGAAACATGTTGACAGTATTTAAGATCAAATACAAAGTACAATATACCACAGGGAGGATACAACCATCATCAAAGATCTGGCTCGCTATCTAAATAGTCCAGCCACTTCCCCCATCTTTTTTCACCCAGCTCCTTTTGGAGCCTCAAAGAGTAGGTCATCTGCTCTAAGAGATGCAATTGTCTCACAGTACTGATAAATAGTCCCATAGTAGGGCAGTTTTTCTGCAACCAGTTCTTTGTAATAGCTTTTTTGCTTGCTGCAAGTAGAATCTTAAACAAGTAAGAGTCATTCTGACTTAGTCCATCTGGGGTTTGTCCAAGATACAAAGATTCAAATGTAGTATTAACACTGAAACCTAGAATCTCTGAGATAAGTGTTGCTACCTCCTCCCAGAAAGGTTGAATTGCAGGACAAGACCAAAAGATATGGTTTTAATGTGTTTTAATGTTAGCTCATTGTGGTGTGTCCTGTGGCTGATATTTGTCATTCTGAAGGTGTGTGTGTGTACACTGGCACGCACGCACACATGTACAAACAGTACGTACACGTGCTCATAACGTCTCTATACCATACTGTAGATGCGTGCTTGGTGTGTGAGTGCGAGCATACACAGTAAAATTGTCATTGTTCATTTAACACTGAGAATGTACACATTAAACCAAAAGAGCCAATGGTACATTTGGTTCCATTTGTAAACTCTGAGTTAAATGAACACTATCAGTTTTACTGTGTACAGTAGCTGCTATTTAACTTAGGGGTCAGTGTACTGTGATGGAGTGGTCACTGTCGTGATTACGGCTCAGTTAGTCACCCTCTGTGTCACCAAACAAAATGTGGGTCAACGGCTGAGTTTGTTTTCGTGGCTCAGGGGTGTGTGTGTCAAGTGTGCCTTTTGGTATGTGTGCATGCATGTCTGTACAGTACTGTACTGTATGTGTGTATCTGGTTTCAGTTCAAAGCGTGCGTGAGTGTGTACTATCTTGTGAATGCTCGAGTGCCTGTGTGCACACCTATTGATTGGCATATATCAACCCGGCAAAGCTGAGACATTGATGTAGACTGTTTCTTCATTTTGCCTCTTCACTCATCTAGACAACAGAAAAACTGGAGTGTCACAGAAGGTTGGTCTAGTATGAGATGGTCTGGCGCTGGTCGTGATTTGTATCATTCTAACTTTGTTTTGAAAGGTGCTCTATGAATAAAGTTGGTTGTTGTTGTTGTTATTATTATTGGGGGCCAACCACGTCAGTGTGTAGGCACCCTTTTGTTTCTTTTGGTTTTATTCTTCTCCTTCTTCCGCTACTTTTTGCACATCTGGCTTAAACGTGCAGTAGTTTTTTACGAAACTCTGCAGTATGGTAGAGGGTCACATTAAAACACAACATTAAAACACATTAACATTAAAACACATTAAAACATCTCGTTACACACACAAAACGCAAATATACCGTATAACCTCTCTCTCTCTCACACACACACGCCAACAAGAATACTTGTAAAATACATGCAAATGCAAGCGCCAGCTCAACTGAACGCACTCACGTGCCCTAACGAGCAGATAGGGCACGTGCGCTCAAATGCCCTCAACAGTAAATGGGCCGTTGTGGAACCGTCTTTGAACGTCTTGCTTCAATCTTTCAGTGAAATCACGTGGACACTGGAAGATGAGCTTTCTTTCTTTAGCTTGACTAGACATTCATTGCACTGAAAGAGACTGGAAGAATGGAAAAATTGACTTCAGAAATGTACTGTAGGTTGTGTGTGTGTCTGTGGGCGTGTGTACAGGTATGTATGTGTATTACTGTTACAAACAGACCGGGTACAATATACTGCACTATCAGTGCAAGTGTGTTTCTGTCTGTCTGTCTGTCTGTCTGTCTGTCTGTCCGCGTGCACGCCTGCATGTGTGTTGTTTTGCGTATACTGTATACATACATGTACAGCACACTCTCATTCTAAATACTAAAGATTCTTAGTTACAATGAATCGAATGATAGCGCTGAAACTTATCTTACTCCAATCAGCCAAAGGGGGGAGCTATAGCAATCGTTTAAAAATTCAAACTTTGAACAGGCATATGTCATGCCTCGTTTGGCCTACTGCCATGAAACCTGCTTACACATTATGCCTTGACTCACAAGCAACTGTTGCTTTGACCAGTAAGCTCCGCCTTTAGATTTTCCGCCTTGAATCTGTACTTCTACTGGGATTTTTTAATTTTGCAAACTGTGTAAAACGTTCTACACACAATCTATGGACCATTATCTAAAAACCCAGTTGAATTTACGCAAGTTTCCAGTGTCCCATGGGGCATTGAGGGAATTGTGAGCATCACCTCCTGTTCATTCAATTCACATTCCTACAGGATGTGATGCCCATAATTCTCTAGGAAACTTGTGGATACGTTTGTACGTGAAAATATTAAGCCTCCATGAGCCAATGAATATTGTAGAGGGCATGGCTTCATAAAAAGCTGCTTTCTCAGTGGCAATTCTGGGGTTGCAGTAGCTCAGTAAGTAGAGTGTCTACCTGTCAGTTAGAAGGTCCCTATACGAATCCTGACTTATTCAGCCTTAACCAAGGGCTCAGCATCCGCCTTTGAAATTGAGTCTATATAGGAAGTAAAAGTTCATATGAATGGCCTGTATTTTTGCTGTTTTTAAAAAAAAAACGTTGTCTTTATTTTGTAGTTTTGCTGTTTTACCCCTGCTGGTGTCAGAAGAAATAACGCTCTATGCAAGCGGATGGGTTTTTGCCGAACTTTACACTTGATTTTATTACCTTAACAAACATTTTCATAAATACTTTATGCTTCCAGTTGCTAGTTTAAAGTCTTCTTTCTTTTTTTTCCTAATGGCGGGTCTTCACAGAATGAGGGTGTAGGAAGGTACTGTAGGCTGTGTGACTACTTTGTCTCCATTCAACTTCTCCCTCTCTCTCTCTCTTTCGCCTATCTCTGTCAATCTCCGCTATAATCACTGAATCTCTTGTTCCCGGTCACCCTCCCCTTCTTCTCTCTCTGTCTGTCTGTCTGTAATCCACCCATCCATCTCTTTGTGCTTGTGCCATATCTGTTTCTCCAGCCAGAAGGAACAAAGGTTTCCAGACACAGGCGCTCTTCAAGTCGTCCCCTGCGTCATCACAGTGCATTTACCCTTCACTCACACATGCAAGCGCAAACAAATACTGTACACACAAACACACGTGTGTGCGCGCACACAGTCACACATACAAGCACAATTTGTACATACATGTCGTTATGCACGGGTCACAGACATCCACACATGTAGACACATGCAACACATGTTTACGTAGTCACTGATGTTACATTGGAGGTAGCTTTGATATGATGAAATCTACATGAGAGTAATGTCATAAACTGTTGTGCAAATCAAATAAATAATAATGTATTACAATAGACTGTTCTCTAAGCTCCACCTCCCAATAGCGATTGTCCAATACTAGTGTAAAACTAACTTGCATACATATGATAATCAGCAGCATTAATTACAAGAAAATCATATACCGTTTAATAGTGTTCGAACCCACGACCTCCGTGGTGGTGGGCAGGCACTTTACCACTGCACCACCGTAGACGCCCTTTTGTATATTCTTACACCGTCATATGACTTAACTCATTTTCTGCCAAAAACGTTTTTAAAACATTTTTTTTTTACAAAAACAATTTTCTAAAATTATTCTTTATTTTATTTTTATTTTTTCGTTTTTCCGTTCGTCACAAAGAACCAGGAGATAACATTTTCCAAAAAGTTGCTGCTCCATTCACTTCAATGTTAAAAAATAAACGGACACATTTTTTTTTTCTTTTTCTAAGTACTTTTCTAAGCTTAGAAAAGACTGGCAGAGGCTACAGACTGTTCTAGAGAAACTCTGGCAGTTTAAGAGTTAAATACATTTTCAAGAGGCCAAAGCATGACATATAGCGAATGTAGCCTCCGTACTTACCTCGTACGCGCACACAACACACGCATGTGTGCACACACATTATTCCGTACCTCTTCCGAACAAGATGTATGGAACAAAAACACAGATGCACGCACACACACGAACACACGCATGTGCACACACGTTATTCCGTACCTCTTCCCCCACGCCTTTTTCAGTCCACGTCACAGTAGATGTTTATCCCTCCAGGGATAATACTTACTTAACATTCTGCCCAGCAGCACATCCACCACATCAAATCATACTTCCTGCTTCCTGCACCAAAAATAAATGTCCATCCGCAGGAAGTGTTATTCCCTTAACCCAGTTATCTTGCCTAATAATAATCCACAATGCTACCCTTCTTTGGAAGTTTGTCATATTTGTCTGGAGAAGACATTGGTTTCCAGGGAGGAAGCATTCACTGTATAGGTGGGCATGGTCAATGGGTTTTCTAAAGGCCACACAGTCACACAGGCACACATACAGTACACACACAGTGCCCATGCAAGTACATACACTTATAAAACCACCAGAGCCAGTCAGATAACGAGTCATCAATATCCGTAGTAATGGATGGGAGCAAACCGTAGCAACCCGTAGGTTTAATCCTCATTATCTGGCGATCCAGGTTGTGGCCAGCTCGAGAAAGGTGCTTAATAGACCATATTCACACGGCGGCCATTTTGCTATGTTAAGTGAATGAAATGCCACCCCGTTTTTTCAATGCAAAATGCCAACATGTCTGCCGTGTGAATATGGTCTATAACACACAGGAAGTCAGGAACACAAACAAGCCATCAAAGGCCCCCCTACCTGGCTACAACAAAAACTAAATATGTAGTGTTGACCATCTGCAGGTGTTGGCCTTCTTCCGCATATAAAAGACCAGAAAAGATGTAGGTCACAGTTGGCCCCATCAAACTGGGTTAGGGGAATCACACTTATGCAGTTGGCACCATCAAACAGCTGGAATGTTACATTTGTGGGATTTTCTATTTGTTGTGTGATGACCCCTTCACTATTGTGGTCATGTGTTTGTTCTGTCTTTAGGTTGTATTTGGTCTTTGGTATGATTGTTCTCTTCTGTCCTGTGTAGGAGGAGAGGGCCAGTCTGCCAGGGGCGTGTCTTTGGGACGAGACACCCCTGACTCCAGTATTTAAGCAGGCTGGCCAAAGCTATTCCCTCTATCTCCTACCAGGCAACAGCTTGTTTGGTTGCTTTTGGATTTGCGTCTGCACTTGCACATAGTCCTTTCACACATCCATACATGCACTACACTACTGATACCACTGACTACTCACACCAAGTTTGCTGTTTTTAGTTAAAATAAAATAACTTTTAAGTTACTCTTGTGTGTCGTCTCCCACCTTTGTCATGATTGTAACCCAGTTCATGACAGTTGTAGTAAAATTAGCTGTTTTTTTTCATGATTTTGTAACCCATTTTTCACCCAGTGCCAATGCCTAAGCTTGGGGAGAGCCCTGAACTGAGCTCATGCTTCCTTCAATGCATGAGAAGTGAGCAGGCCGCTGCTTATCACCTGACAGGGGGGAGTTTACCCGGTGGGACGTAGCGCGTGGAAGGAACATGTTATTCCAACCAGTTCCTTTCCCCTCCATCAGGTGCCCCGGCTGACCAGGGGGAGGTAGTATAGAGACCAGGATTACTGCATGTTTTTTGTGAGGGTACCTACCCTAGGGGACACAGGGAGAACATGCAAACTCCACACAGAAAGGCCCTTTCGCCAACCCCACCTAGGGTATGGGCACTGATGACGCAGAGGAGAGAACACGCCCACAGCGTCCCCGGCGGGAACCGAACCCAGAAACCTCTAGCTGTGAGGCCACTGCGCTACCAACTGCGCCACCGTGCCCCGATATTTGCATTTTTTGAACCATGTTCAACTATTTTCACTTATGACATGCCCAGAATAGGGATGCTAGAATTCATGTGGTGAAACTGAAAAACCAAATGACATAAAATTAGCAATGAAGAGGTGGAAAGCAGTTCTTGTTGATCTAAAAGGGCGGTCTGAAAGGGCATGTAAAGATGTCCTTTTCTAGATGAAAAAAATTAGGATATGCGCATCCCCACAATTCTTTAAACCATGGTCACCATGATATACTGCTCTCTCGTCTTTTTTATTTATTAAACCAACAATAATGAACAACGTTTCGCCCCTGTAGGGCTTCATAGCCCTACACGGGCGAAGCGTTGTTCATTATTGTTGGTTAATTATAGGGACGCTAGGGTTCATGTAGTTAAAGGATATAAATATCTCCTGTATGTTTGCCCATTTCCCTCTGCAGTATGACCGTGGTGATGAACGTTCAGCCAAGATGGGAGCTGATGGCCAAAGATGAGATCTTCTATTTCGGGGGGACTCTGCTGGTGCTTGGCACTCTGTTGGTGGTCAGCAGCTTTCTGGCTCTGGGATTCACAGGCACCTTCCTAGGTGGGTGTTTCTATCTCACACACACACACACACACACACACACACACACACACACACACACACACACACACACACACACACACACACACACACACACGCGTACATGCACACACACACGCACGGAAAAACTGCATGCGTGCGCATGCAGTTTTTCCCAATTACGTGCATATTTTCATACCCTGTTCAACTAGGGTTTAAGACAAGTGGTTAAATGATTCTGTGTCTGGACTCCATTCCAAAGAACTGTATTCTCCTTTCTCCAAAGACCTGTTTTGCTAAAGACTGATAGTGTTTTAAGAACGTATGCTGCTGTGGATACTAGTACAAAATCTACCATCTTGCTGTGGACAAGCTGGGTTCAGCAGCTTGTCCTTCTGAGCCTGCCTGAGGAGAGGATGGTCTGTGTGTATGATTCATCTACCACCCACCCTTCCAGCACAATGCCAGAGCCTCGCTCTTTTCCTCATAATTAGATGCAAGCTCGCTGAGATGTGGATGCACTCTTTGGCAGTGGCACATTACTCAAGAGGAGCAAGGAAAAGTCAAGTCTGACATTAGTTTTATCTGAAGTTACCTGGTGCCTTGGTCCCACGATAAAACTTTAAATCACTATCTGAGCAGATCAGATTTGGATTTTGGGTAGTTCAAAACCAAAACATTTCACACCCAGTGTGAAGTAACACCCAGGTGTTACAATTACTGCTAATTAAAGATCAGGCAGGTTGGTGCTGTCTCTTTCCCTCTTTCTTAGAATTAGATGAGTGAAATCAGTTGCAGCTGTTTATGTCGTACTCAGACAGACAGACAGACGGACGGACAGACAGACATACTGTAACCGTACACACACACACACACACACACACACACAGTGACACAGCATCATCTGTTAGATGGCTAGCCACGTTTTTGCTGCCGTTGGTGTGAGTCAGTTCCTCCATTATGTTCATGTGTACATTATGATTTGATTTGCACCTCTCTTGTAAGCTCCTGAAATCATTGTGTTCTGCTGATGCACGTTAACAGCAAAGGACAGCAAAAGACCTACAGTACAGTATAGACAATTAACACAGGCAATTTAACCTGTAGTCCTCTGCTTCTCTCGATGAGAGGTGCATGCATGCATGCATGAATGTGTGTGTCTAATTGTTGTTGCAGTTTCACCACAAAGACACACTAGTAAAAAGCACAGTTGTAAAACATTTCAGTAACACTTGCTATGTACCGGTAATAAACATCCTTTATAATGTATTATAATCTGCAGTATAATTATAGGTATAAACACTAATTATAACAATACTCATAACAGATTATGAAGCATTTTATGATAATGTCAACAAATAAACATTGGCCACTGGGGGAAGTCTTGTACTATTGGTCACTGAGAGCTGCCCAGTTAGCGCTGCTGGGATGCACACATGTGCAAAATCAAAGAAAGGTGCTCTTTGGTTGTGGCTGGGCATAGCTTAAGGACCAAGGCACTCCTTCCTTTAAGTTAAGATACTTTTAGATGAAAGGAAGCCTTTAGGCTAACTCCAAGCACACCCCAAAAGAGCAAGAATATGTCCTTATCCTTGCTTGTCCGGAGTGTGCTTGGAGTAAGCCTAAGGGCTTCCTTTCATCTATAATTTGTTTATTGACTTTGTGAGCATCATTTAACCACCTGGACTGACGTCGTCACCTATTGAATTCTAACCGAGAGCACCTGGGTTGTTTTTGTTCTTTAAAAAATGCTTTTATTGGTTTGGCATAGCTCCGTTGAACTTATCAGGAGACAGTGGCTCAGGAGGTAGATTGGATTGGGATTGGAAGTTTCCTGTGTGTGTGTCGAAGTTGTGCAAGACACTGAACCCTTAACTGCTCCCTATAAGCAGGTTGGTGCCTTGCATGGTTTCCTCCACAGCCGGTTCGTGTGTGTGTGTGTGTGTGTGTGTGTGTGTGTGTGTGTGTGTGTGTGTGTGTGTGTGTGTGTGTGTGTGTGTGTGTGTGTGTGTGTGTGTGTGTGTGTGTGTGTGTGTGTGTGTGTGTGTGTGTGTGTGTGTGTGTGTGTAAAGCACTTTGGAGAAAGGCACTATATAAATGAACCATTTAACATACTGCATGTCTATATGCTCTATTGAAGGCCACATACCTTCATCAGGGAGTGAGTATTATACTGTACTACAGTATATACAGTACACTGAAAAGTCCTGAGTGTTCATTTAAGTTTGAGATTTAAAAAAGACTGTAACTCTCAACTGGAACCAAATGGACCCTTTCAGTTCTATTTATTTTGTACACTCTAAGTTATATTACCGTGTACTGCATGAGAGAGGAACAGCCACAACAAAAAACATCACCCAACTACAAATACTGTATCGCAATTATATGCCCCTGCCAACCAGTTGCAGTTTACATTCATTCATTCATTCATTCATTCATTCAACGTGTTTTGTGAGGTCATAGTGACCATGACCTTTTACCACTTACTTCTTATCACTTAATGCTTGAGTTCAAGTGGAGATTGGCGATTATCTTTTTGGGTGAAAATGTCACGGTCACAATCAAGCTGCCCAGTATGACCACAACTACATACTGTTTTTAAACTCAAGTCTCAAGAATCAAGTATGTTATTGTTCTGAATGCTGACTCAAACAAATCTAAAACTCACATTTTGTTTATAACAACGTCTTTATCTTGGCTTCCTGTGGTGTTATAAATGGACACGCATGATGAAAAATATATAACAGGGTCAGCCTTGTATTAGTCAGGCGAGGAATACACAGTCCCTGCAGTACTAAATGGGTAATTCAACAGGTTGATTCTCTGCAGGACACAAGCTCAAGTGTTGTGTAATAGACAGAAAGTCTTCAAATTGGGTCAGATTATGGGATTGGATGGGTTTGCTTCTTTGTATGTGTATGAATATGTATTATAGACTATACTGTAGTCACTACAGTGTAGTGTATATGTGTGATTGAAAAAGGTGTGTGTGTGTGTGTGTGTGTGTGTGTGTGTGTGTGTGTGTGTGTGTGTGTGTGTGTGTGTGTGTGTGTGTGTGTGTGTGTGTGTGTGTGTGTGTGTGTGTGTGTGTGTGTGTGATGCAACAGTTAACAGAACTTTAATTGATTATAAAAAATATTGATTTAAATAGAATAATACATTTTTCAAAAAAGCTCACTGAGCTTGTTGATTGGCTATTTTCGGTATTTGTGTGTGACACCGTTGTACCACAAAATATAATATGGTTAATCATACTAATCGATTTAGTCAATATTTGATTCATTGATGGACAGTAATATGTGTGTGTGTGTGCGTGTGTGTGTGCGTGTGTGTGCGTGTGTGTGTGTGTGTGCGCGTGTGCGTGCGTGCTCGCGCGCATTTGTGCATAGACATACAGTACCTGGGAATGTTATGTACTGTAGCTTTGACTTGCAAGGTGTTACGAGTTTCAATTAACCGCATTCTCATTCAACAGTCCATTGGCCATTTATTGGTTCACCCTGACCTGCTAACCTGTGGTCCCTCACCTGCATTCAGCCCTTTCTCTCAGGCTACACACGTTCAAAATGCTTTGACCCATTTTATTTTTCTTTCAGTCTCTTTGTTCCACTTTACTGCCCTCCACTCCTCTGTCTCCGCACATTTCATTCACCTGCAGACAGTGTGCTTTCTCAGCCACACGTTTTACGCCTCCGTGGTTCAATATTCTCAGTGGCGTGAGGTATACCTGCTGGCTTGTCCCTTGTTCGTATTAGAAGATATCGTATGGTAGGTCAGTGGGGAGAAGCTAATTGAACGACTGTGTGTGTGTGTGTGTGTGTGTGTGTGTGTGTGTGTGTGTGTGTGTGTGTGTGTGTGTGTGTGTGTGTGTGTGTGTGTGTGTGTGTGTGTGTGTGTGTGTGTGTGTGTGTGTGTGTGTGTGCGTGCGTGCGTGCATGTGTGCATGTGCTCTTTCTTTCAGGTGACTACTTCGGGATCTTGATGGAGGAGAAAGTGACCAGCTTCCCTTTCAACCTCATTGAGAATCCAATGTACTGGGGCAGCACTGCAAACTACCTTGGCCTGGCGCTCATGTAAGTTAGCATGCACCTAAAAATACATGGCTGAGTGGTGTAGTGACCACAATCACATTACATTACAGTACCATCTCTCCTCTGACCCCTCCACACTAACACTGCTTCCATTAAATGTTGAATACATTTTCATTCAAATAAAATGTGAATAACACATGATATCTCAAATTTATATAGCGCTTTTCTAAGTACCACAAAGACGTTTTACATGGGGGGACATGTTTCCGTCACCTTCGCTGAAGCGAATAAAACATGTAATGTGAATGTAAAATATCCATAAAACATTTAGCAAGACCACACAACAGTTCATTCCGGTGCGACATTAACATTTAATGTTTCTGTTTGGATGGGGATTCTATTTGTCTATTGGACAAGACTATTTGGATTCTTATTGAGGAGTTTTTAGTATACCCTTTTCCATGTGGATCTCGTTTGGATTGACTTCATTATTCCGAGACATCCAAGTGAGTGATTTGTGTTTGAAGTCGATCGGTTGGAAGGTTCTCAAGACACGTGAAGGACAGATACCCTATTTATATAAATATAAAGGTGGCACTTGCTTTGTTTTTTACTGTAGATGAAGTCCATTTCCCTCTGGACAAAGATGTCTACATGCCTTTGTTGTAAAAGTGAGCTGCTCCTTGTTAACTGTAGGATATTCCTGAGTTTCATAAAGCCTGAGCAAAAATCTGGTGGCCGACCAGATTTTCTGCAAAGTGTTGCATACATCGCAATAAGAAATTGCATCAGACATCAGTGGCCAAATTTGGTGTAAATAATGAATAACAAAATAAATGTTCTAATGAAGAGAACAAATAATTGGTCTACAGTTTAATTTCATGTCTGTTTATTGTGAAGTGATGTAAGTACAGCTCCCCCACCTCTGATCAAAGTTAGGCACCTACAGTACAACATCTGTATGACACAGACACGTGTGCAAACACATGAGTGCGTAGACACATGATGCACACAGAGAGGCACGAATACGTGTGTGGAGCATTAATTTTGGACGCGTACGCAAGAATCTCACACACATGTCTGCAGGTGATGTTAGTTCTAATAATACACACAGTAAAGTCCTCCATTTTGATAACACAGAGGATGTAAAAATCTGGGCATTTAGCAGCTGCTCTTACCCAGAGCAATTTCAAAGTGCAAGATCAGAGTAAGTGGCATGAAGTAGTGTACCCTAGTCAACAAATGGCTGGGTAAATGGTCACATAACTAGAGTGCAAAGAAAACAATTTATGCTTCAAAGAAACTAGGATGAACATCAAACTTAGCATTTGTCTAAAAAGACTACATGCTCCCTTAACCCATGAAGACCCAGAAGTTTCACTTTTACTTTTACTTCACTAGCCATTTCAGACTTTCATGGCAGACACAGACAAACCCTGCTCTAGATGATTGATTGATTGATTGAATACTATATTAGCAGTTTGCAAAAAAAAGCACCAGAAAGTCCAGTTCAATACAAGGTCTGCTAAGAGGAGTCCATTGGGGTCCTTTGTACTCGATTCAATCGAAACATTTAATGACAGATAAATATACAATACCATGCAAAACATCATATAACTAGAAAAAGTGCTCCTCGGAGCACAAGTCTCCGCCAGGTCAGGTAGATTATTGTGGTCTCCTGGTGGCGCTATAATAGGCCAATGTGAAAAGGGTGCCATTTCTTCTTAGGCCTTGCACGACAATCGGATACTGCATTCATGATTTGAGGCATTTTGTTCCAAAAATGTGGTTGCTGGTGGCGCTATAACAGGCCAATGTGAAAAGGGTGGCCTTTCTTCCTGGGCCAAGTGGGAATCTTTCACGAAAATCGGATGCTGCGTTCATGATTTGAGGCATTTTGTTCAAAATGAACCAATCCTGCAAACTTTAGAAGCCAATCTTAGCCAATCAGGATGGAATATGGTAAATCGGACAGATCCGTGATGATCACATGACTATAGAGATACTGTGTACCGATTTGCGTGTTTTTTGGACAAAATCTGTAGGAGTCATATCCAAAAATGTGTTTTGCAAAAGTCGGCCTCATGGTGGCGCTATGACAGCCTGATCTGAAAAATGTGGGGTAGAGGTTCTGCTGTGGCATCCAGGGAGTGTGTGTGTGCAGTTTCACAGCGACCGGGCCAACGGTGGCGGAGAAAAGCTGGTCGCAGACAGAAGGACGGACACACACACGGACACACGGACGGACGGACGGACGGATGGACGGACAGGGGGAAAAACATACTCTCTCGCCATGCCTTTCGGCCTGGCGGAGACAAACAGTTAGAAATCAGGGGGCGGGGGTGGCAGGCATTGACGTTTTTTTTACAGGGGCCAGTTTCGAATTGCAGCCACCTGGCTGTAAGTTCTCTTTTAGAGCTCTGATGGAGAGTAGGGATTTACACTCCTTTACGACCTTTGGTAGGGTGTTCCACATTTTTGTGGCATAGCAGGAGAACGAGTTTAACCCCTTGTTTGAGCCAAATCCGGGTTGAACGGGATTAGTAGAGATCCCTTTGGTGTTGTGATTGTGGACGTCATTGACATTTTTGAAGATGGCTTGGCTAAGGCATAAAAAAACTGCTCACTTCCTTGCCTTAACTGCATCAAATAGTATCTCTTAACCCCTTCAATACGGGAACACATGTCATTTTAGATTTCTTTGGCTATTAAAAAATAGCAGATATACAAGCTCATAGCGTGGCTCAGAGTGCTGCGCTATTATATAGGCTATAGGTTATAGGCTAGCTAAAATCTAAAATAACACAGATGCGTTCCCGGATTGAATGGGTTAATATGCCTCGCCCCAAGTCAGATGCATGTAACGGATGCATGTAATAAGTGAGGAACGGACAAATGTTGTTACCTTTCAGTGGCAAATTACTTCCCACTACTTCTGCTCTTGAAATGTGGTGGCGGGGGGTGAGACCTGATGTCTACCAGAGACATCTCCATGACAACCATGGAAACCTGCCAGGAGTCTGACTGGCACAGCTGCAGTTGCTAGGACCCGGCACAGCGGGACGGATGCGAAACTCTTATTTTTCTGTTCTTTTTCGCTTTCACGCAGTCACTCTGATCGCTCTCTCTCTCTCTCTCTCTCTCTCCCTATCTCTGTCTGTCTGTCTGTCTGTCTGTCTGTCTCTCTGTCTCTGATGAAAATGGCAGGAATGGTTGGGCGAATTGCAGAGCTTCTATCTAAAGATGCTTTGAAAGTAACATCCCATAGTCTAATCTATAGTCACATAAACTATTGCTGTGCAGTGTGGGGCAACACAGCTCAAAGAGATGAGGGGACTGCAGATCACATTAAACAAGGCAGCAAGAATGGTCTTAATATGTGGGTATGAAATAGGTACGAGTGAACTGCACAGTATAATGGGATGGCCCACAGTACTTGAGTGTCTGTTGCATTAATTTCCAAAATTCTAATGTTAGATAAACCAGTTAGTATAAAGAATAAATTGACATCAGTTTGTGATAAACACTAGGTCAACACAAGAACAAGACACAAAGATTACTATCTTTAAAAATAAAGGGAAGCCGATTTTTAGGGCAGTTAAATGTTTTTACTATTACTATAACTAGGATTGCTTTTTATTGATTGATATACTATTAATTTATTTTATTTTATTTTCAGTTTTTTTCTATTAAATTGTTGTACTGTCAGTAGGCTGTAGGATGTTGGTAGTACTATAGCATGTAGATTGGTATATGTATCGTATATGGGCAGGCACGTGCTTATTATCATAATTCTATTATTTAGATAGATATCATTTAGTTAGTGAAAATATAAATATGGCATCTTGGTGCCAGATACTGTAGCCTAGCCACTGCAGGGTGGGTAGCTTAAAAATAACTGGAAAGTGGAAATGAACACCCATGTGAACAGGAACAGGAACTACACCAAGAGCTCGAAGGGAGACGCACTTTTCTAGTTACCATTTGTAACTATTATGTTGTCTCATCTGTAAAGGCAGCTACATGCTCCAAATGAATCCATCCACCAACCAAACTGGGTGGGTGGATAACTACAAAATGCGTTGAGATGGTCACGTCAGCACACCTAACTGTTTTACTCTCCGAACTAGCTTGTGCCAACTCTCCGATGTTGGTCGCTACTCGCTAAAGAGAGTGTGATTCATTCATTCAGACCAGAGCGACTGGGAGCAGACTTGGGCTCTCGTGAGTGTAGACTTGGGCACTCACTCACTCACTCACTCAGGCTCATGTGAGTGTACACACACACGCACACGCACACGCACACACGCACACTCACTCACTCACTCACTCACTCACTCAGGCTTACGTTAGTGCACACACCCGTGCTTAAGTGCAGACTGTCTCCTAACACCTTGTAGTGTATTACTGTGAGTAGGTTGTGGTCAGTCATTAGCCCAGTGTCCGGCTGATGACCCACATCAGATGACACACATTAGCCACTCACTCTGCTCAAACTTACACTGTAACCAACCAACCAACCAGTCAAAAGAAAGAAAACATAGACAAGATTGTACCCTCAAAACATTACATTGAGTTAACCACTTAAGCCTACAGTGTATACAATATGTACTGTATACTGTACTTCATTGTATGACAAATAGAACAAATAGCTGGTCTACAAGCTCATAATGCGAGTATTTAGTTTTTCTTTTGAAGTAAAAAAAAATGAGTTTTTGAACATTTTCACCTGTAATAACATTCCCAAAATAGGGATGCCAGTTTGAAAGCTGTTTAAGTTTTGCCAGTTTTCATATTTGATAGTATTTATGTATATATTTCTATTCATGTTTTGTTGTGTGGTCATTTTCCATTTTTAATTCATTATATTCCTTTTTTGTCTTTTTAGATTTCAGATTGTTTTTATTGAAGGGATAGCCCCTTGAGATGCAGCATCTAATTTTGGAGGGGTCATCATTTAGGTTGTGCTTGAGCAAAGTACATTGTACACATAGGTTAAAATATGAAAACATAATGAACGTATTTATGGACGAGAAATGCAATAGTTTCGACTCTTATTGTTGTATCACCTTTTTATGTGTGCCTTCATGTGACGGCCCCTCCCTCATGAAACATTGGTAATTGAGGGATGGTTGTGAAAGGTGTGTGTGTGTGTGTGTGTGTGTGTGTGTGTGTGTGTGTGTGTGTGTGTGTGTGTGTGTGTGTGTGTGTGTATGTGTGTGTGTGTGTGTGTGTGTGTGTGTGTGTGTGTGTGTGTGTGGCAGCTACACCACTGTACAATGTGCAGATAGACCTTTTTTCTTCCTGGAAACGAGAAACAATTACGAGAAATGTCCGACGTAGATTTCACACACGCACATGCACAAACGCACACACACAAACACACGCAAATCACATGGACTGCATTATTTGCACACTCACACACAAACATCCTCTCCATCTCTTCTGCATCCTCTACCAGTACTTTATTGACCCTTTATTGAATGAAGCAATATTACACGCGCCTTAACATCATTGGCACGTCAGTGATGCGGCCAAGCACCTCATTCCCGGTCGTTTCAGTTATGGCTGTAAAGCACAGCTCCCACATGCGTGCTTATTTGGTTAACCACTTAAACCCTCTATACTGTACGTAGTAAAACGGACCTTTGGCTGAGTTGGCTCTGCACTTGGTGCACACTTTTTTTTATTGTTAATTTTTGAATAATTGTGTGCTTACCAAACTTTCTAAACGAACTGTCATTGTATTCCATTCATAAGCTTAATATTTTTGTTGTATATGAAATCTATCTTCCATTTATTTAACTGTGAATACTTTTTTAATGGTATGTTTTTTATTACACAATACCCTTTTCTGACCTTTTTGAATCTCGCCCCATATTTTTACAAAATAAAACTAAACTAAACTAACTACCCATTTTGAAAACTAATTAAAACTAATTAAAAAAAAAAATATAGTGAACCAATTTTCTAGCACTATTCATCAGATTAGTACATGTATATGGTTGGTTTAAACCACTTAAGCCCTATATGCTTTGTCGTACAAATTAGTTAAAGTTTTTGAATGATTTTGCCTATAATGGCATGCCCAACATAGGGGCCAGGGGTTAATAAGGAGCCTAACTAGGAATCCTAATGTCCTTACAACTATAATGAGACCAGTGTTGGGCAATATTATTTAGGAAAGTAATATGTTACTTATTACTCCTTTAAAAAGTAATACTACTATTACTATTACTTTTATTTTTACTGTTTTTCTTTTTATTGTTCCATATTGAAACAATAAATATCCTTACCCCCCCCTGCACAAAGCGGCCATATTTCCTAAAACTAATACCTACAGTACTTACAACATACAGTAAGAGGTTTTCTTGCAAATGAGACAGAGCTGTTCTATTACAGAGGCCACACCACTGCATTTAGATGTCATAGCAACAAGGCCATCGCCACTAAAAACCTCTCTGTCAACTGCCGTTTAGCTATACATAATGTGTGTGTGTGTGTGTGTGTGTGTGTGTGTGTGTGTGTGTGTGTGTGTGTGTGTGTGTGTGTGTGTGTGTGTGTGTGTGTGTGTGTGTGTGTGTGTGTGTGTGTGTGTGTGTGTGTGTGTGTGTGTGTGTGTGTGTGCGCGCGTGTGTGTGTCTGTAATGCGAGCACACGCACGCATTCAGTTTAATGTGTAAGTTGTGCATGCATGTTCATATTATGTGTAAAGGCTTGACTTGCTTTGCCCCCTAAGAAGACCTTTGTTACGTTGCTACAAAGCAATTACACTTGAGTATGTGGCTGTGTGTGTTCGTGTGTGCGTGCGTGTATGCGTGCGTGCGCGCCGGTATGTACACTAACGAATTGTGGGCATGATTGCAAAATGGCAATTTTAATCAAATGTTTGCAGAGAATCAGTTCAACAGACTCTTCTCAGTCTGTTATTTGGAGTTGAAATGAAAATGATTTTTCAAGGGCTTCGTGACTCCTCTCACTGCAAACCCTTAACTGACAAGAAGAAGTGCAATAACAGTCACAGAATCTCTGGGCAGAACAGTCTCCCCTGCCACTATCCTTAGCAAGTATTCTTATTGGCTCCGCCAGGCCTATGTTTTCTGTCCATCTGTCCGTCCGACACACATATACACACACACACACACACACACACACACACACACACACACACACACACACACACACACACACACACACACACGTCCGTGTTTGTGGTACACATTATCTCTATAGTCATGTGATCAAGACGGATTTGTCCGATTTTTCATATTCCATCCTGATTGGCTAAGATTGGCCTCCAATTGGGTTTGCAGGAAAGGCCCATTTTGAACTAAATGCCTCTGGCCCACAATAAGCTACCTGCCCTGGTGGAGACCTGTGCTCCGAGGACCACATTTCTCTAGTTTATCCTGTGTTCCAGAAACCTGCTTGATGGTGTCAGTTCCCACTTCCCTGGTCATTATTTGCAGTCATACGTGCGCGCACACGCACGCTCGCAACACACCCCCCCCCCCCACACACACACACACCCTCACACACACATGCTCTCTCTCTCTCTCTCTCTCTCTCTCTCTCTCTCTCTCTCTCTCTCTCAGTTCTTAGACATCACTAAGATGATAAACTGTGTCAGGGACTCACAGTTTACATCATTACAGCCCTTTCTCTCTCTCCTCACTCCCTGAATGACTAATATGATTGAGAGAAAATGAACTACTTAAGCTCATTAAAGGGGTGGCAGTGAACATTAACTCCAGTGGCTTTCTGTGAAGCACATCTGCAAGTGAGACAAAGATGCTGTGTGATCCACTGTCAGAAAAACACAGTGGCCTGCTCCACATTGATGATGTGGTACACTGCATAATATTCCCTCCGTCTGTGTGTGTGTGTGTGTGTGTGTGTGTGTGTGTGTGTGTGTGTGTGTGTGTGTGTGTGTGTGTGTGTGTGTGTGTGTGTGTGTGTGTGTGTGTGTGTGTGTGTGTGTGTGTGTGTGTGTGTGTGTGTGTGTGTGTGTGTGTGTGTGTGCGCGAGAGAGAGAGAGATCATCCATCCGCCCATCTGTGTGTCTGTATGCAGCTAATCTCTCTTGAAGTCTTGGACTGTAGGTCATTGAGGAAGAATTTAGGCCTAATACAAAAGTTTTAGATTTTTTTTAAGTTTTTGATTTGTTTCACTTTGTCGTCAGTGTTTGGGTGAGAGTAATCTACTGCAGTGTTTCTCAGATGGGGGAACGAGTGTAGAAACTTCCCATCTTACCTCTGTCTTTCTAACAGACCAGATAAGGTAGATTGGCTTCCAAAGTTTGCAGGAGTGGTCCATTTTGAACAAAATGCCTCAAATCATGTACGCAGCATACAATTGCCGTCAAACTTTGCACGCACATTCCCACTAGGCCGAGGATGAAATGCCACCCTACACTTTTTCAAATCAGCCACATGGTGGCCGATTCATGTTTTTACCTATAACTGGACTGATCGATGTGAAACTTTGCATGCACAGCGCCACCAGGAGGCCGGAAGCCCCTTTGCTTTGAGGGCTGTCCGACACAAAGCGGGCTTTCTGACAGAAAGACTTTCTGATATAAATTCTTGTTGTCAGAAATTAGGTTCAAATAACATCCAACATACTGGGCGATAGCCCTTGTATGTTCAAGAGTATAGAATTTAAAGGGGAAAAGTCAAGAACGTCTCTAGACTAGATTTCTTTCTTCAATTTTATTCACATAAACAGTTAAAACAGAAGAATAAAAATACATATAACCATATTGTGCAGGAGAGGTTTGAAGCCTAGTGCCTTATAGAGAACTTCCCCTATTTTGTAGAATCAGACACATCAGATAAAAAAGTGTACATTTTATTTAAAAAAATACCAGTAATACAAGAGATATGCATAAATACACTAATTGTCATAATTCTATAATTTAGATATAGTTAGATACATTAATATAATTCTGATCCACTACATGCTCATCTGTCTATTATGTGTTATTGTGAAAATGATGTATTTCTTTTATCCAAGTCCTACTTTCGTAGCATTATTGTCGATGTTGACCAGTGTCCTCATTCACTGCTTATGAAACATGCACAATTATTGTCTCTCAGGAACAGCACGGGTATTGTATCGTGAAGAGGACAAATTACACATGAACACAAATGAACTGGCTGCTCTTTCTGAGCAGCCGGTGCAAAGAGCTGCATTGGCGCGACGGTGTGAACGAAGCGAACAGTTGCGAGGGGAATGAAGCGTTTCATCGCTTCGTAGCTGGAAAATACCAACTGAGGCGTTTTTTCTACGTTTGTAAAGTTGTGTCGTAAGGTTTCGGTACCTTCACACAGTGGGTGAAGCGGGGGTGAAGGAAACGTCGCCTCAGTTGGGATTTTTCAGCTGGAGTAAAATTCAGAGTGATGTTCATTCCAAGCAGTTCAATAGAACTAGCATTTCTCAACTCAGGCTGGTATCATCAGGGTTTAACTCATCTCTCACTGTCTCTCTTGTATTTGAGAAAGGGTCTCCTCTGGTATGTCTGGAGCAGGCCTTTGCCAACAACAGCAGTAGCCATGGCCACATCTTGGTGCCAGACACTGTAGCCTCTGCAGGTGACTGAAAGCATAGAGTAAAATGACGCTGCACATACTGTAACTACTTTAGGTATGCAACATGTTATCAAGAGGGTTCGTATGTGTATGCATGTATCATATTGAATGAAAATGCAGATGTGTCGACTCAACCTTCCAGTGTTTCATTAAAGAGGTGGTGCCATGGTTTTGCACTTTTTCTGTTTTTCACGTGTCTATGAGGTTGATAGAACTTCATTAAGCCCCGTGGTGGGGGTACACTTTTTTGAAAAATCACACCCTGTGTGAAGGAAGCGGTGCCTTTGGGGCGGGGCTTAACTAATTTCAGTTTGTCCCTATTGGTGGTCTGAGTCCACTTACCAAATTTGAACTTGGTAGCATGCTGCAAACTGGAATAATGGCTGTTTAAAGCCCAGCCAATGGGCAGACAGAGGGGGCGGGGCTTAAGTAATTACAGTTCGTCCCTATTGGTGGTCTAAGTCCACATACCAAATTTGGACTTGGTGGCATGCTGCAAACTGGACTTACGGCTGTTTAAAGCCCAGCCAATAGGAAGACTGAGGGGGCGGGGCTTAATTAATTTCAGTTCGTCCCTATTGGTGGTTTTAGTCCATGTACAAAATTTGTACTCCGTAGCATGCTGCGAACTGGAGTTATAGCTGTTTAAATGCCGTACTCATACGCCGTGCTCATACGGACGTCAAGTGTGTGTGTGTGTGTGTGTGTGTGTGTGTGTGCGTGTGTTCGTGTGTGCGCATGTGTGCAGTATTGGCTTGTGTGTGTGTGTGTGTGTGTGTGTGTGTGTGTGTGTGTGTGTGTGAACTGGAGTTATAGCTGTTTAAATGCCGTGCTCATACGCCGTGCTCATACGGACATAACATACGGACGGACAAACGGACAGAGTCAAATGTAGAGCGGTTGGCACCGCTAAAAAATCTTCCTCCTAGTATAACCATAATACCTGACTAAAGGGTCTCCTCTGGTATGTCTGGAGCAGGCCTTTGCTAACAACAGCAGTAGCCATGGCCACATCTTGGTGCCAGACACTGTAGCCTCTGCAGGTGACTGAAAGCATAGAGTAAAATGACGCTGCACATACTGTAACTACTTTAGGTATGCAACATGTTATCAAGAGGGTTCGTATATGTATGCATGTATCATATTGAATGAAAATGCAGACGTGTCGACTCAACCTTCCAGTGTTTCATTAAAGAGGTGGTGCCATGGTTTTGCACTTTTTCTGTTTTTCACGTGTCTATGAGGTTGATAGAACTTCATTAAGCCCCCTGGTGGGGGTACACTTTTTTGAAAAAAATCTTCCTCCTAGTATAACCATAATACCTGATGATTATGTTTTAGGGGGGGAAAAAATCCCTGAAAATCACGGCACCCCGTCTTTAATAGAGATGTGTTGTCTCATTTGGTTGTGGTTAGGCCCAGAATCAGATAGTGGACAAGAGGCTCTGTAATGGGATTGCCTCTGGGTATTTTTTACCTCTGCTGTCAACATGCATTAGCAGGTCACAATGACCTCAGGATAGACGCAAATCAAATCAAAGGCACAAATCCATATTGGAACATTGGTTTACTGACATTGAGTTACTTAACAGTTTAAAAAGTATTTAATCAGTGGGGGTCACAGCATCATGCTAAGCAAAGGGTTCAGAGCAGGACATGAGGAGCAAATAGCGGGTGCAATACGTTAGTCCGACAGCGCATTCCTCCGACAGCGCAGTGCTCCGACATTAAACAGTAAACCCGAACCAAACCCGCACCCTAACCCTAACCGCACGCGGATGCCACATAGTCGGAGAAAAGGTCTGTCGGATTAACGCATGCCTCCCGCAAATAGCAACATCACGAAACCCTGCTAGCCCCCAGGATTTCCTGGGGGGGTCACACAGTGACAGAGCTGTCATTGTGTGCGTGTGCGCGTGTGTGGCCGTATGGTGCCTTATGAAATTCAAGCTCTTGGCATTGCAAACAACACAAAGTACAGTTAATGCTGTTGTACTACAGTAAGTAGGTCAGCATGTACAGTGGCCGCATTACACCTGAGTTTCATATTTCATGCAGTGAGTCACTGAATGCCAATGTCACAATGTGCATATTGGTTTTCTTTCTCAGACTGCCCCTTATGGCCATCAGATTTCTTGAAAAGATGAAGGGAAGAATGACGGAAAGAATTTAAATGGTGCACCAAGACACCGAAGATGTGTGTGTGTGTGTGTGTGTGTGTGTGTGTGTGTGTGTGTGTGTGTGTGTGTGTGTGTGTGTGTGTGTGTGTGTGTGTGTGTGTGTGTGTGTATGAACGTACAGTATATGAACGTACAGTGTACATGCGTACTTCTGCATGTAGGTGTATTTTCCTTGTACATGTATTGTATATTTCCACTCTTGTACGCACTATGCAGGGATGCATATACATTCATACATACATACACATGTTTGTGTGCGTTTATACAAGACGGTGTATGCATTTATTGGTTTATTTGTTTCATCTGAGTTCTTTATTTGAAGGTGTCGGTGGTGGTGGTTTCATGGCTCGCAGACAAACACACATTTTATTCGTCCGTTAGTGACTGAGTGGGGAGAATGAACCTTAACCCTGGCAACTCAGACTCATTGAAAGGGATTGAGACAAAAGTGGACCAGTTACATATTCACAATCATAACTTTGTTACAAATGTCTGAAGTGTGAGCTACATTTTCTTTTTCTTCTGTAGAAGCAAATTTCTATGGCTCTTAAGCTTACTTAAGCTTACTTCCTCCGCCTTATGAAAAGCTAGGTGGTCTTGAACACGGTAGAAAGTGGCCTTAGAGTGTGTGTGTGTGTGTGTGTGTGTGTGTGTGTGTGTGTGTGTGTGTGTGTGTGTGTGTGTGTGTGTGTGTGTGTGTGTGTGTGTGTGTGTGTGTGTGCGTGCGTGCGTGCGTGCGTGCGTGCGTGCGTGCGTGCGTGCGTGCGTGCGTGCGTGCGCGTGCGCGTGCGCGCGGCACTTTCTTCACTTCATGAGGCATGTCTGCATCTAGCGATGCTACAGGTTTAGCATAGCAGCCATAGCTGAGTGGGTAGAGAGGCCATCTGGGAAACAGAAGGTCCTCCATTCGCCCACCGGCCCACGGTCCATGTGCTGAAGTGTCCCTGAGCGAGACACTTTACTTGTTATTGCTCCCTGGGAGCTTTGTTGGTACCCACCCACTGCTCCATCCAGTTAGAATACAGAGGACACATTTTTCTTGTTTAAAGAGCCCACAACGGCCTGAGCCGCTGCGTGGCGGTCCAGGCACCCTAGGCTGCAATGCCAGCCTGACAGCGTGTCGCGGGTTCGACTCCCGTTCCTCAACGACATTTGAGCCTACCTAATTGAGCCTACTGTAATCTATCAATAAAGGCAAAATGCCCCAAAAATATCTTTTAAAAAAAAAGGAAAAAAAGGCCACAACGAGTGGGATATTTTCCTCCTTTCCTCCTTCTGTTTGGCCTTTGTTGGATTGTGACGATTATGCAAAAAAATATTGCGATTATCTCAAATAATTGCGATTAATTGATTATGTAATAATTATGACAGGCCTAGTACTGACTGTGACAAAAATACCCCAAAGGAATGGGGACCGACCGGACTGTCTTACATTATGAGGTGATCAGCATCAGGCATCCACGTACACTATGTAGTATCAAATAAATAAACACAAAAAGACACAACATGCACTGAATCACAAGTCTATGACCTATATTGTTGTACAGTAGATCACACACACAGCCATTACAGGCCAGATTTCAATAACATGGTACCAGACTACCAGACTCTGGTCCTGATCTGAAAATAACTAGCCCATTAAGACCTGTCGCCGATTCTATAAAATGTCTTCCTAAATCCTAAGCCATCTCAAAATATGTTGTTCCAGGGACCCCCAGAAGAAAAGATTTGAGTTCAAAATGTTTGCTTAAAAAAACATATATATTCAAAGATTTGCACAGATTTTCAAGATTTTTCAAAAATAGATCTGCAAGCTCAATCTGCTATTTTTGAAAAATTGTCACACACGCATACATGTATACTATATAGTTAAATCTAAAATTATCCTGGTGCTTTCCTGGTTTGAATGGGCTAGAGTAGACTATTATCGGACACACCAAAAGCTTTGGTGCTTCATGCCAGGCAGTCTCATGCAAAGTAAAACAGGGAAAATATTGAGAAATCTATTTTTGTTTTGTTTTTGGCAAATACTGCTGCTCCACTGAGCCACATTCTGAACCCTTCAGTCTGCTCTGCTCGTGATGCTGACTCATGCAAACAGTACACGTGGTGGAAAGTACTGTAACTAAGTACATTTAGTTAAGTACTGTATTTAAGTACAATTTTGAGGTATTTTTTACTTTACTGGAGTTTTTACTTACTTACTTACTTTTACACTACATTACAGAGTGAAATATTGTACTTTTTATTCCACTACAATTATTTATTTATTTATTTTAAATGTTATTTATTTTAGGCACAAGTGACTATGTAAATTTGGATTATTATTACAAAACATACATTAACCACTTCAGCCCTATTCAAACTTTGGCTATTTGAAAGGATTTTTATACATTTGAAAACTTGTGAAATGGGACCTTCTGCATAATGAGTACTTTTATTTTTGGTACTCCAAGTACATTTTGATACCAATACTACGAACAAACTTGTACTATTTCTACAATAGGGTATTGATACTTTTACTTAAGTAAAACACGTGAGTACTTCTTCCACCACTGCAAACAGTACACGTGCACAAAAAAACAAACACACGGAGGCGGTGTATATTTTTGTAGAGAGTGGCAGACTTTGGCACACAAATTGTCATATGAACAGACAGGGTGGCACTGTGAATCAGTGGTTGGCACGTTGCCTCACCGCAAGAAGGTCATGGGTTTGAAGCCGGTGGGCCTTCCTGGGTGGATTGTTCACTCCGTGTTCACGTGGGTGTCTCCACATGTTCCGGTTTCCTTTCACACCAAATAAATGAATGTTAGGGACATATTGACTAAAGAACTGGCCTTAGATCTGGACCTTGGTCCCGGGCACTGCTCAGTGGCTGCCCACTGCTCCTAAAAGTGTAAAGTATGACTTAACTTAAACACACACACCTATGTCCATAGACAGTCAATCATTTTTCCCCTTGAGAGAGCAGACTGTGTACCAATCAGGTATTTATTAACGTGTCATTATTTTTGCTCCTATAATGTGCTTGCTATGCAGCTTACATTGTCATTGGATTTTCATGTTTTTTGGGTCTCAGTCTCAAGCTAAGCAGGTAGCTTATAATTGGTTACGACATTTATGTAAAGTACCCTACGCCTGCCAGGTAGTTCTCAAAGTGCGGTCTAGGCCCAGGGACCCATATGGTTCCTTGAGGAGGTTCCAAATGGATGCTTGCAGGTCTGTAACTTTGAGAGCGTACAATTTGTACGCTCTCTAGAGTTATGGGGGACCTTGAAAGTTTGAGAACCACTGCCTTACACTACAGTATATAATAGTACTGGGACATTTAAAAACTCATTGCCATCCTTGAGAAAACTGATGACAGAGCACACGTGCACACACACTCTTTAACCAATTCTATCTATGTCATACAGGGACACAAATATTATAGGTGCAGTAAGGTTACTTTACAAAATCATGGCATATGTCTTCATGATACAATAAGCATGTCACTCAGTACTCCATGGGAATAAGTAACAGCTTCTCCTTCATATGCGGCGGCTGTCAATTATAGCAGAGACAGCACAATACTTTGCCAGCCTTTTTGCCTCCTTTTTGGGCATCCCAAGTTGTTGAAGCCCTCTAGCAACCAGTCTGTGGGTATGTCCTAGGCTGCCATATATAAAAAGAAATACTCTGCACCTATAACCTAGCTCTGAGATGGTATGTAGGAGTGGTTGGTATTTAATGACCTTGGTCATAAAGGCTTCCTCTAGGCTAAGGTCAAAGGTGCATGCCATCTCTAACACACAGACACACACACACACACACACACACACACACACACACACACACACACACACACACACACACACACACGTATGTACGGTATATGTTATATGTGACTGACGTGTCACTCATCAAAATTAGCAGATCTTTTCACCGAGCGATATAAATGACACATTATGTGTCACCAGAATGAAGCGTATAAACGTCTAGGCTGCAGAGGTGGCATGAATCTTCCAATCACCACGCTGAATACTGTCTGTACTATCCACCGTGATTTCTGATGACTGACTGGGGAACGGAATCACTCTTGATTGAAAGGGTCAAGGGGACGTTGACTAATGGAAAATGGATAGAAAAACGGATGGACTGAGGGGGCACCCAGGAAAGTGAGGCATTGTGTGTGTGTGTGTGTGGGGGGGGGTGTGGGTGGGTGGGCGGGCGGTGTCTCCTTCAGACTCTGTGATGTCTGTCATTGACGCGTGATTTGGGACCGCACTGGGGATTTGTGGAAACCACAGAGAAATAGATGGAGACGGCGGCCTTTCGCATCCGTTCGCTGTCAACTGTTGTGAAAATACGCTAGTCTGTTATATAGGTTAATAATTGCTTGAATGGCCATGCTCTCTCTCTCTCTCTCTGTCTCTCTCGCTCTCTCTCTCTCTGATGATGATGATGATGATGATGATGGTTAAAATACGCTACGCTATAATAATAATACAGAAAGAGTTTATGAATACAGTACGCTAGTCCGAGGTATTTTTACTTTACTGGAGTATTTCCAGTTTTCTGTACTTTTACTTCTACTCCACTACATCTCAGAGACAAATGTTGTACTTTTACTCCATTACAATTATTAGAAAACTTTAGTTACTAATTAATTTGTAGACTTTGATTCTTATTACAAAACATACATTAACCACTTCAGCCCTATATATATTGGCCATTTGAAAACAGCCGATCTACAAGCTCACAATGCCTTGCGATGCGACGCATTGTGAGCTTGTAGATCGACTCCGGGGGCGTGGTTTCCCCAAATCCCCAGTGCGGTCCCAAATCACGCGTCATTGACAGACTCCCAAGATGAGAACAAAATAAAACCCAGCAAGACAGGAAAAGAGAGCTTTCACACAACAATGGCCAGGTATAGAGTCCCCAGAGGCCTTGAAACCAGGTCAAGAGAAGGTAAGCAACGGGATTGGCACTCTCTCTAAAAATAGCCATGAGTGCCTCTTCCTTTATTCATCTTTAGCCCACCGGGACATCATAACAGCCACAGGACACCCATTCACCTGAAACAAAGACAGATTTTGTAACACTGCCCTTTTGCTCTGGATTTGTTCCAGTGAATGAACCATAAAGCATATTTTCCTATGAAACAGTGTTGTGGTTCAACGACCCAATGAGCTATGGCTGCTAAAGTTTCATTTTGCTTTAAATTCAATTCCAAAACATTCATAATGGTAATTTAGGGAAAGCATAGTTCTCTGTCTGGGGCAGGCCACATCAGTGACCACGTGTAGAGCTGTCTGCTCATTAGTGGTGCTGAATTGGCCTACTTTCAGACACATGACTAAATAGGTGGACTGCCCAAAGTGAAACTGTGGTGAAATAAATCTGCAGTCTATAGGAATTGTTACGACATGATGATTGATTGATTGATTGATTGATTGAAAACGACTCATAAAACAAAAGGAAAAGCATCCATAGTCGGGGTGTGTGTGTGTGTGTGTGTGTGTGTGTGTGTGTGTGTGTGTGTGTGTGTGTGTGTGTGTGAGAGTGTGAGTGAGAGTGTGTGTGTGACTATCTGCAGTCAGTAATGGTGGTGGTCTGTCACAAATAAACTCACATGCTAGTAGAACCGTACCTAATATGAGAAGTTGATTCAAATAGATAATAAATATTTAATGCATGAAAATCCATGAATTAATCATTCCGAGTTAACATGCTGTGTGTGTTTTTTTCCTTAGTTTGTCTACTGTAAATTAGTGGGCACTGTGGGGCTGCCCTTTTGCTGTCAGCCATCTATGGCCCTGTGCCGTGGCCAATCAAAGCCAGTTTCGGCTGCATTGTTCACTCTCAATTGCCTGACCTCTTTAAGCAGCACGCAGTCATTTCCGTCACCTGTCTTGTGACGGACCTGACTCACATGATGACAGCTTCTGTCCTGCAGAGATTGTTGTGGAGTGGGCCTGTGGACTTATTAGACCCTGTCTTGTTTATTAGCCCAGATCTGTCTGAGACCTTGTTTACCTCCTTGAGACAGGCTGACTGACCTGAAGTGAGTACCAGAGGGTCACGTATATGCAGTAGGTATTACATTATCCATTCAACTAACCTGACAATGTTTGTCTCTCTCTCACCTTATGCCCCCCATTCCATACACCCCCCTCTCTCTCCCTCCAGTGGTGCTAGTCCAGTGGGCTTGGTTTTGACAGCAGTCGTTGCTCTCGTTTACAAGGTGGCCATCGCAATCGAAGGGTAAGTCTGTCTGTCTCTCCATTCCCATTTTTTCAATCTAGTTTGTTCAATAGGTCTTTCAAAATCTCTCACACTCTTTTTCCTCTATACCTTCCCTACAACATATCGCTCTGCAGTACCTCAAGCTAAAGCTTTGATGGAAATGGTGTGTTTTGCATGTAAGGCATGTAACGGTATGAAATTATACAGTACGGTGCGGTATCAAACAAAATACCGCGGTATACAGTATTTCACCGTATGAAATAAAAACCTTGTGTTTGAATAGACTAACATTTTATATAAACACAATTGACACAAGGAATTAACACTCTCACTTCTGCTGATTATAGGAAAATTATAATTACAGAGATTTGTTGAGAATTAGGAGGGAAGGAGACCTCTGAATGTTTTGCACCCAGCCCGACTCCCGACATTTCCTTGGGAGACAGAATGTGTTGCCATTGCAGGTGCTATGGCTATTTATACCGCGGTAATACCGTAATATGGTATACTGTCGCCTAGTCTTGCACAAAGTTGAAAGGGTGAGTGGCCTGAGTTCAGGGAGCATGTTGGAAAAAAAAAAAAAGAACAATACGTGGAGGACAACACAACAAGAGAAGCAGAAATTAAGTACTATTTTCCTGCCGCTCTAACAGCTAGCTAAAAGCCACGGTATGGTTTAGGACAGAAGGGAAGCCGCAGGGTGAAACAGGTGTGTGAAAGAAAGCTGTGCATCCTACCTCATGTCCTTATCCTCCCTCCCTCACCTCCCATGGTAGTAGTTGTTACAGTAATAGTCACTCGACCTGCCGTACACTGAGATCCATCTCTAGCCAAACTGCTGGCCCTGACTCAACCCGGTATGGACGTCCTCTCTTTCCCCTTTTGGATTGTATCTCTAATGGATAGACCTCATTACTGGAAGTTGTCTGTCTGGTCTCGGGAGGTGAGTAGTAGGTATGTGTCACCCCTCAAACCCGAATTCACCCGGATCTGTTCTGAGAACAGGGAGATCATCCTGTCTGAGTATTCGTTACCTCATCGATTATCACACAGTCTCTACGTTCTTGCGGGTGCAAAAAATAAACTGAATGGAACAATGCGTAACTGCCAACCTCAAGAAACACGAACAAATGAGGATACAGAGGTAGACAAAAACAAGGTTTTCCCCTGGTGTCTCCTCTCCCCTTGCTTCCTCCCCTCTGGTGCTCCCTCTTAAACTACGTCCCAGTTTATACAAAACACATCTAATGGCGACCTCAGACACAAACACACATTATATTTGTACCCTTACACACACAAAAGAAGACACACAAACACAACAAACACAGGCTCAAATCTAACCAGCCTCCTACAATATGCCTCTCATAGATGGTTACTCTGTCTCAGTAAAAATGTAAAATAATATAGCTTTGTTATTCAGTCACGTTTAGCTGTCAGCGGCACTCTCTCTATCTTCAACCCGATCTCACTCCCAAGGCGTCACATTTTGCCGCTCTGTCAGTAGCCCTGAAACGTCAAGTTTTCACATGAGGGGACGCCCTGAAAGTCAAGTTTTGACATGCCGGGACACCATGGCGACGTCGCATGTTGACAAAACTGCTTATGTTTATGCCTAAACCTAATCCTAATCCTAACCTAACGAAAATATGCCTAAACCCAACCTTAATCCTAAACCTAACCTCTAGTTTGTTCAATAGGTCTTTCAAAATCTCTCACACTCTTTTACAACATATTGCTCTGCAGTACCTCAAGCTAAAGCTTTGATGGAAATGGTGTGTTTTGCATAGGCATGTAATGGTATGAAATTATAAAAAAATAAGTCATACCCACGGATGGATTTGATTATGGAAGTTGAGGATACCAGTCAAGCACTGCTACTAGGTAAGCCATGAGGCAACTCTTCAATAGCTGGATTTGAGTAGTATTTGAAGCTCCAATGCGTGCCGTTCAGTTTTTGTAGTCCTATAGTGACGCATTAGGGAGTGAAAATGACAGAGCGGCAAACTGACGCCTACCTGTGAGAATGTGTTGCTATCTTCACATACATCTTCACTAAGGCTCAAACTTTTAACCAACCCTATACTTAGTTGACTGGGGAAAGCTGTGCTCTGATCCTACCTCATGTCCTTATCCTCCCTCCCTCACCCCCCATGGTAGTAGTTGTTACAGTAATAGTCACTCACCCTGCCGTACACTGACATCCATCTCTAGCCAAACTGTTGGCCCTGACTCAACCTGGTATGGACGTCCTCTCTTTCCCCTTTTGGATTGTCTCTCTAATGCATAGACTGTTTAGTTCTAGCCTCATTATAGGAAGTTGTCTGTCTGGTCTCGGGAGGTGAGTAGTAGGTATGTGTCACCCCTCAAACCCGATTTCACCCGGATCTGTTCTGAGAACAGGGAGATCATCTCGTCTGAGTATTTGTTACCTCATCTACGTCTCTACGTTCTTGCGGGTGCAAAAAATAAACTGAATGGAACAATACGTAACTGGCAACCTCAGGAAACACAAACAAATGAGGATACAGAGCCAGACACAGATGAGGTTTCCCCTGGTGTCTCCTCTCCCCTTGCTTCCTCCCCTCTGGTGCTCCCTCCCCCAGTTTATACAAAACACATATAATGGCGGCCTCAGAAAACCAGAGAACATCTAAGGATACAGAGGGCTTCTCCCAGCCTTCCTTTTACACTTTTTACCCATTGAATTGAAAATACTTTATCATCTACCTTTTGGGCGCAAAAGGTAAAACTTTGTCAAGTCGGGACAATCATAATAATCAGGCATGCAAACAGCCCCGAGGTGAAAAGGGTGACAACATGTTTTTTTTCGGGTCAGGTGTCACACTATTGCCCTATTTGGATTCAAAACGGCTATTGTAGCTGAAAAGCTACAAGTTTGCATGTCTGAATAATGCAAAAACAGAATTATTTGTTTGCATTTGCTTTTTTTCTCCCCCATATATTTTCATAATAAAAAAAGTGCGTATCGTATCGAAATCGTATCAAAGTTGTGAGCCCAATATCGTTTTAACCAATCCTATACTTAGTTGACTGGGGAAAGCTGTGCTCTCATCCTACCTCATGTCCTTATCCTCCCTCCCTCACCCCCCATGGTAGTAGTTGTTACAGTAATAGTCACTCACCCTGCCGTACACTGAGATCCATCTCTAGACAAACTGTTGGCCCTGACTCAACCTGGTATGGACGTCCTCTCTTTCCCCTTTTGGATTGTCTCTCTAATGCATAGACTGTTTAGTTCTAGCCTCATTACAGGAAGTTGTCTGTCTGATCTCGGGAGGTGAGTAGTAGGTATGTGTCACCCCTCAAACCCGATTTCAGATTTCGGATCTGTTCTGAGAACAGGGAGATCATCTCGTCTGAGTATTCGTTACCTCATCAATTAGCGCGCAGTCTCTACGTTCTTGCGAGTGCAAAAAATTAACCGAATGGAACAATGCGTCACTGGCAACCTCAGGAAACACAAACAAATGAGGATACAGAGGCAGACACAGATGAGGTTTCCCCCTGGTGTCTCCTCTCCCCTTGCTTCCTCCCCTCTGGTGCTCCCTCTTAAACTACGTCCCAGTTTATACAAAACACATCTAATGGCGGCCTCAGAAACCACGAGACCAGAGGAGCTTCTCTCACCTTCCTTTCACTCGAAATGTTTTAAATGACTGTCATCTAATGGCGGCCTCAGAAAACCAGAGAACATCTAAGGATACAGAGGGCTTCTCCCAGCTTTCCTTTTACACTTTTTATCCATTGAATTGAAAATACTTTATCATCTACCTTTTGGGGGCGCAAAAGGTAAAACTTTGTCATTGCTTGCATGTGCAGATGTGTGCTATTAAATAAGTCTACAAAAAAAACAATGCAATATATCAGGGCTCGTCTGAGGATCTAGAGAGTTTTCTACGCAAGACATTTTTCTCAAAGATTAACACTCAACAGAAGGTTCTTTCTCCCACACTCTCGTCCTCCCCTCTAGCACAGTAACATCACTCCTCTTTCTCCCTCCTTTTCTCGCCATAGCGCATAGAGGAAGGGCTGAACAACACTTTTGTGGGATGTAAGGACCAGTGCAGCCTCTAGCAGGGTGGTCCACATGCCAAATACAGATGCATGCACACATAGCATTATATTTACACCTACACACACAAAAGAATACACACAAACATAGGCTCAAATCTAACCAGCCTTCTCCAATATACCTCTCATAGATGGACTACTCTGTCTCAGTTAAAATGTAAAATAATATAGCTTTGTTATTCAGTCACGTTGCCTCAGCGGCACTCTCTCTATCTTCACATACATCTTCACTAAAGCTCATACTTTTAACCAACCCTATACTTAGTTGACTGGAGTCCCCAGGGCTCTTTTCCAGGCCCCCTGCTGTTTTCGCTCGTTACAAAATATCACAGAAAATAGCCGATCTACAAGCTCGCAACGTGTCGCAACACGGCGCACTGTGAGCTTGTAGATCGGTTATTTTCGCCAAATGTTCACGCCAGAGTAGCGACACAAGGGTTAAAACACTTACTGACATCACAAAGGGAAATTAATGACTACTCAGGTGGTCCAGAAGGATGCTGAAGACTTAATTATTTCACAACTTGACTGACCTACATTTATCACACAAACACACACACACATACACACACATTTGGACAACAGCAGAAAACTACTGTTTTGCTGAGCGGCTTCCTGGTGTGAATGTGTGTCAGAGTTAAGCAGGATGCTGCTGCAAGCAGGCTGGTTAAGTAATGGGGAAAATACGTACTCTCTCTGTCATACACACACGCGCGCACACACGAACACTCTTATGACATACATTCGTAGGGAGCTTGGGTCATTGCCGTTCACTATTCCCTTCACTGTCAGTACCGTACATCTGACGAGACATATTTTGTATTTCTGTGAATCCGCACAATGTGTTTGTTCACCATATTTATATTTAGAGAAAGACTTGGACACTTTATCTTAATTATACTGCATCTGTATCAATGTTAATCACTCGAATTTGGCATAAAGGGAATGACCCCACAAATACTGTCTGAAACTTGCAAAACTAGACTTTATTTCATAACGACGTTTTGGTCCTTATACATTCATCAGGACAAGTATGTTTGTCCTGAATGTCTAAGGACCGAAATGCCGTTATAAAATAAGGACTACTTTTGCAAGTTTTTTTTTTTTGCACTTGGATCATGTTGTCCTATGCACCTGTCGCCGACATTTTAGGTGCACTTCGGCCTTTAGTCAAATCTTTTGTGAGCACCCTAGACAGTTTTTACGTTGCTTGATTCAGTATTTAGATAGGCCTTTTTGATATTAATTTTATCAGACACTCCCCTTCCTATATAAACCCATTGTAACTTCAAACTCTGTTATAACCATGATAGATTCATCGAAAACATCCGGTTACTGATACTGTCCTTCTAATACGTGAGTTTTTTTCAATTACTTTTTTATTTTATTTTATTTTATTTTATTTTATTTTATTTTATTTTATTTTATTTTATTTTATTTTATTTTATTTTATTTTATTTTGTTTTGTTTTGTTTTGTTTTGTTTTGTTTTGTTTTGTTTTGTTTTGTTTTCCAAATAAATTATACAAAATAAATGAAAAAGTAATTTAAAAAACATGGCCCCCTCACACATTAGAAGGCCAATATCAGTCACCAGAACCAACGGCGGCTGTTTTCAATGAATCTATCATGGTTATAACAGAGTTTGAAGTAGGGGGAGTGTCTAACAAAGTGAATATCAAATATCTAAATCAAGCAACTTAAAAACTGTCTGGGGTGCTCACAAAGCCAGAGAACACGTTAAAATGAACCCAAACATGTTTGAAAGTGAAATATCTAGGGGTGCAACAGTTCATCAAACTAATTGGATTACCATACACTTGGGACAGATGCAGGTACCAGATAGTGTGAATGTGAAGCCTGTACTGTAGATTAGGTGGTTAGATTTTTACTTGCACAGACCTTTAGGTATTCAATGTTCTGACTCTTCATAGTCCTGTGATAATGAAGAATCAACATCCTGGAACAGGCTTGGGACAGCACACACTGGCTGTATTTGAAAGTTAAACATGAAAGGTTGTGCGCTGTTCGAGTCTATTATTTGTACTTTTTGTTTTAGTTTACATTGCAGAGAGAGCTGCAGTCTATCTTCCTCCTCAAGGCTTGGGCAAAGAATACAGATTAAACTTCCACTCTGATGAGAGGTGTTTAGGAACTCTCTTTGAATAAATAAAGGAACCATGAATCAGCCTTAAAAGCTTACAGCGGGAAGACAAGGCAACACATCCATTAGTAGCTGAAAACTTGGCCTAATGTACCCTGAATCGTATCCCCCTCTCTTTCATGAATCATATTCCTCCTGTACTTGCTCGAAAATACACTACATTCAGCTCATCTGTCACTCACCTCTTGTTCCAATACTGTTTTCATAATCTTTCAAAAAAAGACTTGAACCACTTTAATCCCCTATAGGCCTAATTCGTTGACTCAGGTCAGCTCTGTACTTGGACCCCCCCTCCCCCCCATAATAGGGATGGTTCGAGTAGTTAAATGAAAATGTAAAAAATAGCCTCACCTATGTACAGTGGACTTAATAAGTTACCCTATCCAGTGGCACTCTCATCCACTAGATAGGAGTCGACATTCAATCAATCAATCTTTATTTATATAGCTCATTGATTTATATAGCATACAGTAAAAGAAGAAGATAAGATGAAATAATAACGTTAGATAAGATGTAAATTGAGCGTAAGCAGGAATCGTCATTCGCCTTTATGAGATATGTGGTTAGAGAGTGCAGTGGTCAGTGGTGCAGAATGCTACTATATGCACCCATGTGTGCACCGATGGAGATCAAAGCAGGAAACACAAGGCATGTACAGGAACACCAGCTTCCTGGCGCACACTTTCAATAATACACTCAAACAGTTTCACTCAATAACATACAAAGTCTACATTATATTCACATATATACACACTTAAACCAATATGGCCCTTGTATACTCACACAATACAACCAACACACACACACACACACACACACACACACACACACACCCCTCTCTCTCTCCACTCGGAATCCCTCAAGGATGCTTACCCTTGCGCACACACACACACACACACACACACACACACACACACACACGCACACACGCACACACGCACACACACACACACACACACACATTCATGGTTTCCTCACGCTTGGACACACTGTGTCGGTGTGGGTGTGTGTGATTGCGTAGAGGGGGGGTCCCTGGTACGGCCTGGTACGGATCTACCCAGCAGCTCTGGTTTATTGTCCCATGATGTGTTTGCTCTCCTGTGTTTGCAGACCGTTCACCGAACACATCTATCGGGAGAGGAGCCAACACTGGAAGCAGCAATAAGTCCGCTATGCACACACACACACACACACACACACACACACAATCAACCTTCCCACCCTCTCCATATGGATTGGGGGATGGACGGACAAACGAATGGACAGACGTGTACACAGACGACAGGTCACTTTGGTCCTTGCGGTCCTTGCGCTACCTCCAGGTTGAGGACACGAGAAGGAAAAGTTGTGTAATCACATACTGTATACTTATGCATTGTTTTCTATTTGTAGCAAAACAAGAATAAGATAATTCACTGACTAGTTATGTTTATTTAACTTCTAGCTCAAACCTGTATTCACTTTGCTTTTAGTGTTTTACAGGAAGTCCCAGTTGTGATTTTCATTTCCCAGTTTTTAATGCACAAACAATAATTTGTATAAAACACTATCCCTATTTTATACATTAAAAATGTTTCAAATATAGTTACAATAGTTGTTATAATAACTCACAAGCTTGTGAGTGCTGAGTGGTTCAGCAATGGTTCAGCAAGCATACAGTAAAAAGGAAGACTTGTTCCATGACTATGTACAGGTTTTACTGAACTCTTATCTATGCAATGACAGCCATTCCAAACTGTACAATATCTACTGCCTGCTGTTGTGTGCCCATGCCATAACGTGTTGATTGATAATAAAATGCTGTGTTTTTCGGTCTGAAGCATTTGTGTGTGTGTATGTGTGTGCACGCGCACGTGCGTGTGTGCATGCGTGTGTGTGCGTGCGCATGTGTCATCTCCCTGCTCTACGAAACCGGCCTGTGTTTAGACTGTGTTCTACATGTGTTTACAGTGAGCGCCTTAACTCATATCATGTCTAACAGAGGAATGATGACTAGATTTACAGTAAAGGACCACATCCTAGGACTTGCCTGATCCCCAAGTAGGCAGAGATTTTAAAATGATATTAGTAGTTATTGTACTGCCTTGTAAGTGCATTACTTTATGTATTGAGAGTGTCATTCAGTACATCTGCAGCATTTTATGTACAGTATTTTCTAGCATTTACTTTGGTAGAACCATTGTAAAGTCTTGTCTATCAACTGCCAACTCCCCTCTGTCTCCACCCCTCCATTCAATAAACTCCAGTTGGTTAAGAGAGTGACAACAAAGATATCCTGTCTGACATGCAAAACGCATTTGAATTAGTATGACTTTATAGTGCACAGATTTGTTTGTTTTTCTAATGGCAGATCTACAACCTCACAAATGTGTCGCACCGTGATGCCTTGTGAGCTTGTAGAGCTGTCATTTTTTTATAAATAATTTAGAAAATGTTTGTGATGAAGTGGTTAAAGCCACTGGAGTATTACTTGATAAATGTATGGGTGCCTGGTTGTGCTGTCAGTTGGTGCACTGACCTCATGATCCTGAGTCTCAAAGACACGAGTTTGAATCCAACTCCCATCATGTCTTGTATGTCTCTCCTCTCTCTCTACACTTGGTTTAATCTGTACACATGCCAAAAATAATTATCAAAAATATATATATACACGTGAAAGCGGCTTTTTTATTGCTTCAAAACTGATAAATAACTTGAAATGCTGATGGAGATGGATGAGAAATAGAAAAAACTGTCATGTCAGAACCTTGAAAAATAAGAAGAAAATCACAGCCTCTTTGGAAATTGCATTAGGAAGTGTTGCCATTTGAATGTTGCAGCCCTGAAGCTGCCGAGTCATGAATGACTAAACAGCCAGTAGACGTTGGCCCCTTAAAAGTTTAGAGAGCCAGTGGGTCATTTTTGCAGAAAAAAATATATATATTTCCCAACCGACTATTAACTAAACTCTCAGAAGTTAATCAATTCCCTACACCTGAATCCCTAATGATGACAAACTGAAATATTTGAAAGATTGTTTTCAACGCTCTGGAAAGACCCAGGGAGCTAAACAGATGATTTCAATGAATACTTTGGGTCCAGTGCAGTAATGATGACATGCATGGACACAAAATACCAAAACTCCATACCACACCTTTACTATAAAAAGTGCATGATTACATTACATTTTACTTTAAAGGCATGATTTCATAAGTAATGCTGCCAGTGATAGCATGGCTGGTGGACACTCCCACATTATTGTTGTATTATTGTGTTGTCATTTTTGTGTGTGTGTGTGTGTGTGTGTGTGTGTGTGTGTGTGTGTGTGTGTGTGTGTGTGTGTGTGTGTGTGTGTGTGTGTGTGTGCGCACGCGCAGTGTTACAAATAAAATAGTTCATATAGAAAGTAATTGTCGTTACTTCTCCTTCGGATCTGAAACCCACCAGTCATTACATTATCAATCATACTCCACAGTGAGGATTTTTAGATGCTAATAATATTGTGAGCGCTTTAGTCACTTCTTTGCTAAGCTACAGAGGTTGCTATACTTATATTTACATGTATACACTCACTGCATGACACAAAATCAACCACACACATCTCACTTTTTTCCTCCCACGATAGACGTGCTCTCACTATACTTTAGAAATTGTGTTTTTTTATAACAGAATTTGATACTGCAAATATTGGCATATGGCAATCAGGGCTTTAACTAATGCTAATAGGTGGGTCCCAAGAAACCTTGGGTTTGTTTCCTGTATTAAAAGGTTGACTCAAGTTTCAAGCTTATTTTTGTCTTAAAAGTTAATGCTATCCATCATTCAGTAACAGAGAAATGAGAAACTGTGTGTGTGTGTGTGTGTGTGTGTGTGTGTGTGTGTGTGTGTGTGTGTGTGCGCGCGTGTGTGCGTGCGTGCGTGCGGGGGGGGTTATGTGATTTGTCATGCATTTCTTCTGAACTATTAATCTTGGATGAGACTGATTGCATTTTCTTAGACACTGAAGTCATCTGGCGATGAGCCATGTGGCTCAACTGTGCACACCTCTAGGTTTCCATTGTTTAATTAGTTTCTAATTAATAATTCATGTTTTTCTGTTTGTTTGTATGTATGTCATGTTCATGTCTTGTTTCACAGTTGAAACAGTTCACTGTTGTACCAGTTCGTGATTGACCTACTTTCTCTCTCTAAAGAGCTAGAAGGCAAGTTTTCACTCCCACAATATCAGAATTTTAACGAGGAATGTGTGAAGGTAAATGGTTCTCATTGCTTATTGTTAGGATCATGCAAAACCATGTGTATTTGTAATAAAAATCAGTTAAAAATAAATGGAGTTGTAAATAATCTAGAATCTGACTTTAGGGCTGGTGCGCGTGGCTGTCTGTGCAGTATGAATTAGCTTTTGTTGAGCTGCAAATTCAGTACCACTTAAACCCTCTATACTTTATAAAAATGGACCTGCAAAGAGCACATTTGGTACGTTCACTCTACACTACACAACGCGTTGTGACCGCGTAGATCTGCTATTTTTGGCGAACGTTCCCCCAGAATAGGGATGCTGGGGTTTCAAGTGGTTAACAAAAGTGGCATTTTACGTTTTAAGCATATTTTCATTATTGCGATAATATTGTTAATCGCAATTATTTTTGACACAATAATCGTGATTGTCCCATCCCTAGCTCTGTGTGTGTGTTTCAGAAAGTGATTTATTTGGCTTGTGTGTTGTTTCTCACACCGCTAACTAACTTCACCAAGTCTATAGATGAACGTACTACTCGCCCTCCCATCCACCGACATATGTTCACACAGAGACTGGCACACGAACACAGCGTGCCTGGCCTTTATGACCCTGCCGGTAGTCAGGTGTTTGCTCAGTGTCAGCACCATTTGTTTTTCCATATACAGCGGTGTGTCTCCTGTTCCACTGCTGTACTTTGCTTGGTTCTACCTTGCTATCACCCCCCCCCCCATCATCACCATTATCTGTGCATCTGTCTTCCCGTGTGCCGGTCATACACTGTTCTCTTTGATATGTGCTTTCCCCCTCTCTGTCCAAGATCTTAAGACACACCCTTTTAATTACTTTCAGCTTGACATCCCTATTTTGGGCAGGTCATTATAGGTGAACATAATTCACCTAGATTAACTGTACACAACATTATTTCGTTTTAAATATTCCCTGATATCCCCTAAGACTGATCTGTGCAAGACTGATCAGTCATTTTTTTGTATAATACTTTGAAAACGGTCTGTACTTGTGTCCTATGAACAATCTAATGTATGTCACCTTGTTTGTTGTTATTATGATCAGGGCGTCATTGAAGAACCAAGCTTGCTCTCAATTGGCCTTCCCTGAATAAATAACAGTGAAAATAGTAAAATCGGGTGTAATATGTATTACAAATAATAGTATTATTATTTGTGTATGTATGTACCCTTCTAGAGCACAAGGAGGATTGTAGTGGAAGGAAGGGGAGGAAGACTAAAAAGTAATGAAGAAGGAAAGTGAAAGTGGTACAGGACGTAAGCAATGTTCTCTCACTCAGCCTGCTGTACCACCCACACACCCACCCACACACACACACACACACACACACACACACGCATGTGCTCGCACACACGCATGTGCTCGCACACGCGCGCGCACACACTCACACATAGGACAATGGGATCCATAATGATGTTCAGTTTGCACTTCAAGCACCCTTACAGCAGCAACATAGAAGATGATAAGCATGAACACACAATCAGTCATGTGGCGGGAGACCCTGAGTCATGATTTGTACACACACACACACACACACAGAGATACAAACATTCAGAAGTCACTCTGCACCTCTAAATCTTTGCATTCACTCACAAGCACTTTTGTTAGTCACCGTGTCTCATGACAAGCACTGCTCACACAGACACCCATGGCCAGATATAATGGGATACATACTATATTGTACTGTATACCGTTATACTGTACCCTGCAGCGTCCCTTGGACCTGTATACTACACAAATGAGAGCCACTGCAGGGGTCTTTGCTCTCTGTTACAACCCCCTGTAGCTTGTTGTGTTCTTATGAAAAGGTCAACTGAATTCAGCACCAACACAAAGGCAACACACGCACACATCTTACTGCAGGCTATCATTGTTTATTTACTTCTCTGGTTACATATACTATATATGAGATTAGATTAGATGCTTTATTGTCATTGCATACTGGCACAGAACAAAGCTTAATTTACCAGCAATCCACTCAGCAGTGTAAAACTTTATAGTATCCTAAGTGTGCATGTGCACACAGGACCACAATGGAAATAAGCTCTCAGGGCTTTTTGTGTTATCCTTTTAGCACCACACACACACATACACACACACACACACACACACACACACACACACACACACACACACACACACACACACACACACACACACACACACACACACACACACACACACACACACACACACACGCCTCTCTCTCTCTCTCTCTCTCTCTCTCTCTCTCTCTCTCTCTCTCTCTCTCTCTCTCTCTCTCTCTCTCTCTCTCTCTCTCTCTCTCTCTCTCTCTCTGTGTCTCTCTCTCTGTCTGTCTCTCTCTCTCTGTCTCTGCAAGCCTGGATATGATTGCCCCCCTATGGTACATTTAGTAACTGCAGTAAGAAACAGTGGTATAACGCACAATACCTCCTTTTACCCATTTACAAATAAGAAAGAACTGAGTTTGAGGAATGAATCTATGAGTACAGGGAGCATAGATAGCTCTAAAGACTTATCCTGGGAAGCTTAAACTCAATTATGTAAATTATACACGCTGCTGTTAATTTCCTTTATTATAGTTTTTGTAAGCTGGAGTCAATCGTTTGTGTTGTTGGGCTGCTACTACCACTGACCATTTTACATACTCATCACAAAGCATAATTCATGCTTTGTAGAATTGTAGATAGCAATGGGTATACTTGTTCCATATTGCAATGTCCACATATTTTGCTTGGCATGTACCATCCAATTATTAACTGTGTACCAAGTATTAACTTAGTAACCTAAAATTCCATATTGTTATAGTTAACGATTAGGTGTAAGCCATAGGGCACTGAAATATATAACCTTGATCCATCTTTACAAAATAAACAAATACAAACGTGTATTTATCGATCAAATTAGCTTCACTTTATTCAATTTATAGACAACCCCTCCCCAACCTCAAAAGAGAACAAATCTAGGGTTTTACAAATAGATAATAAATGTTTCAACTCTTGAACAGTCTTGTCATGTTTCCCCCCAGTATGCTTATGAAGCCAATGCCCAGCATCACCTGAGAAAATATTGTTTTAAAATAAAATAAATTGTGGTATAGTTTAAAAATATGTCGTTTATTTCTTCATCATGGTAGTATTGTCATCAAGTCCCAGAAGTGGTTTTCGCTCCGGGAGAGGGACTTTTACTCCGGGAGAGGGACTTTTACTCTCTCTCCCCGACCCGTCCATCTCCATCATCATCCTCCAGAATGTTCAACTATTACTGACGCATCAACAGGAGTCAGAGTTGGCTCAGATAAATGGAGCACAGCGCGTCCTCCGCATTGTTGCCATGTCGGCTTATTATAAGCGACGTTGGCCTTCTTTTTCTTTAAAGTTGCTTGTAAGAATTGATAGTTGTGTTTTTTTAGGCTGGTTTCTAACATGTAGATCGGCTATTTTCAAATAACGGTTTAAAGTGCTCATGTGGACTAGGCTATAATTGCTTCTTTTGGGCTTGTTTTCCTAGACCTGGTTGCTTATTTCTCTCACAAAATATGGCAACACTGGTCATCCTCAGCGAGCCCTATGATGCGTCAAAGAGGGAGGGGCCCAGACTCCAGCGCACTCTCCGCTCTCATAAATACCGCTGCTCTGTCTGTGATTCAAGCAGAAACACTGACAGCAACAAGTCAAGAGCGCAACAAATAGTCAGCACTAGTACAGTCTACACATACGATCCTGCGAAAACACAGACGGACAAATCATCAAACACAAATAATACACATCGGGGGGAGAAATAAACCAATACTTTTACAAACATGATCAAGAAAATGACGCCCTCGGAGAACGAGTTCGACATCCCCGCCAAGAACTGCTACAGGATGGTGATCCTGGGGTCCACCAAAGTGGGCAAGACGGCCATCGTGTCCCGGTTCCTGAACGGCAGGTTCGAGGAGCAGTACACGCCGACCATCGAGGACTTCCACAGGAAACTGTACAGCATCAAGGGAGACGTGTACCAGCTGGACATACTGGACACGTCCGGGAACCATCCTTTCCCGGCTATGAGGAGGCTGTCCATACTGACAGGTAAAGATCACTGTTTTAAACCGCTGTTACCTACAGGTATCATTCTGATACCTGCCTATCCTTGTGGAAAACACCATGTGCATTAAATTAGAGCACAATAATAATAACCATGCACAAATGATAGGTCATGTGCGCACTGTGCGCCTTTTACGCACGGCTGTAGCTATTATAGAACACATTATTTATTTTCTTTTTTAGTTTTTGTAGCAATCCTAAGCCAATAATTTCAAATCAAATCAAATTATTGGTTTAGGAATGCGACAAAAAAAAAATCTGCGTGAATTCAAGGCTTCGTGGGGTGTGTAATTGATAGAAAATATTTTTTGGTAAACTACTCCTTTACGGGTTGGTGCGTGCTGCGCACCTACCCATTTAATGTGTAGGTTATTATGTCTTGAAAACAACATCTAAACGTGTCTGCTTCTCTTTAATCTCTCTCCAGGTGACGTGTTTATCCTGGTCTTCAGTCTCGACAACCGCGACTCCTTCCAGGAGGTGCAGCGGCTGAAGCGCCAGATCTTCGAGACCAAGTCGTGTCTGAAGAACAAGACCAAGGAGAACGTGGACGTGCCGCTGGTCATCTGCGGCAACAAGGGCGACCGGGAGTTCTACCGGGAGGTGCAGCCCGAGGAGATCGAGCAGCTGGTCGCCGGCGACGAGCTGTCGCCGCAGTGCGCGTACTTCGAGATCTCCGCTAAGCGCAACGAGAACGTGGACAAGATGTTCCAGACGCTGTTTACGCTGGCCAAGCTGCCCAACGAGATGAGCCCCGACCTCCACCGCAAGGTGTCCGTGCAATACTGCGACATGCTGCACCGAAAGTCCATGAAGAACAAGAAGATGAAGAACGGTGGGGACGCCTATGGTATCGTGGCGCCCTTCGCGCGGCGCCCCAGCGTGCACAGTGACCTCATGTACATTAAAGAGAAGGCGATAGGCGGCGGCCAGGGGAAAGAGAAAGAGAGATGTGTTATAAGTTAAACCGAACCGCAGCAGTGTTTTTAACCTGAAAACTAATCTTTTGAAGAATGTGAGAGAGGGAGCCAGTAAGGCTGCCGTTCAGGACAGTGGCTGAATGCACTCAGACAAGTGGCTCTCTAACCAGTAACCACAGTGTCACAGAAGGACACTTGAAAGGAGAGAGGCCGGGAGTCGCCGTGCGCCAAACGCACATAGTGCCGTTTCCACGGACATTATACTGACACTGAACTGAGTGAACACTCGTACGCAGACACTTGAGAATGTATTTTTCTTGTTCTGTTAATGTCAGAGCCTGATGTGACTGTCAAATCTACTGGGACTTCACACCGGGGGGATTGGGAAACAAGTGTTGATATCATGCCTTTCACAGATGTGAGGATAAAAGAGACTCTTGGAGCAGTGCAATGTTGCAGAGAGAGAGAAAAACAAATTTGTTTACATTTTGTTATAGATTTTGTATCCGCTAATTACACTTGAATGTTCCATTGCAATCTGAACAATTTTCTATTGTGAATGTATATTTATTGTCAACGTTGTTCTTATTTACATTTTTTGCAAAGAAAGAAAAAATGAAAATGAAAAATGATAATAAAAACAAATAACCTGAATCTCCTTTTGCAATTGAATTGTTTTCCTGTTGTGTTACATGCAGCAACGATTCCATCTTTTTCATATTTATTCAAATCAGCTCACTTATATACTATGGTTGACATCATAGCATTATCATCCCCTCATGATGGATTAATAGCATCATACATGTCTGCCTGTTATAGTGCCATGCTGTAGCCTATACTGTAGTCCACTGAGGCCACACAGGCAGTGAACTCACATAATGTTATGACTCTCTGCTATAGTGTCACTCAGCTACATCCACTATTGCAGCCCTTCTCAGAAACGGAGTTATAAAAACTGTCAACACTAGAGGTTGGTAACATGTCCCTGTCCCACAGAGTAGGCTGAGTAGCAGTAACTAATAATTGCCTAATAAAATGAAAACACAATAAAACGTTTTATTAAATAGCACACCTTTCATACATAAAATGCAGCTGAAAGTACTTCCTATGCTGTGGTGCTGTCATCTTTTCACATTATGCTGTTCCAAAGATCTTCGCTCCCACACAGACAGTTGTGACATGGACTGTCTGGAACTGATGCATCTAAAATGCAAACATTACTTTACTTTATTTGTTTATTTAGAAGGGACACCGCATATTAATGAACAATACATATCAATGTAATGTAAATACAACAGATTTAGCCAAGACGCTAATTTACATCCGCAGTCCCCACAAAAAAACATAAAAACAAGCAGACAATAGAGTACATTACATTACATTACACAGGGAAAACAGCATAAATAAAAAAAACAGAGGTACAAAAAGTGCAGAGTATAGGCCTATCTATTTAAGTCAAAGACAAAACAAATGTTTTACTTGGCTCATGTTATTGCACTAAGAAAATAGCAGCATTTTAGAGGGCAATATAGGCTATTTGACCGTGACTAACTCCAAATATTCTCCTATATTTCCAGAAAGAGCAAGAACATCGATAAATAACTATTTGTTCTTCAGATGAATAACATCCCTCACCCTCACTTATCTCCTCAACCACTATATATAGCCTACACTACCTTTACAAGTGCCACTGAGCAAGGCGCTGAACCCCATAGGTTTTAGTGAAGGGGGACATGTTTGGCACAATCCTGATTGAAATGAGTGCAGAAGGTCTATATTTCACTCCAAAAACTAGGCATGCAATATTGTACATTACACAATTGCCTATAATCAGTGTGTGTGTGTGTGTGTGTGTGCGTGCGTGCGTGCGTGCGTGCGTGCGTGCGTGCGTGCGTGCGTGCGTGCGTGCGTGCGAGAGAGAGAGAGAGAGAGAGAGAGAGAGAGAGAGGCATTTTTGAGTGACTTGTCATGCGACAAAGTATTAAATCAGCCCAAGGGATTCAATCAACACAGAACAACAGTGCCTTGGAGTCAGATAAACAATGCATCCTTGAATGTAGTCTGAGCACTGAATGTGCATGTGCTTTATGTGTGCGTGGTTGTGTGCGTCATGTACTCTATGTGTGTGTTTTGTTTGTGTGATATGTGACAGTTATAGACACACAATGTTTTTGTAAGCAGCCCAGGAATAATCCTGCCCTCATAATCAGTAACACTATGAGCTTTCCCTTCATTTATGATGGAAATACATAATTAAAATGCTAGTCGATTTTGTGCTATAAGTGCATGGAGGCCTGGCTTGATTGATGCCTCAAATGTCCCTTTCACTATGTGTCCGGTGTCTCATTCTGTACGGTTTAAGAAACATGTAATTTTGATATTGATATATATTAATAATATTGATATTGTTTATTTTGATAGTTTTTTTAGTTTTGTATTTAAGTTAAATGACATGGGTAGCTGTAGCTGTAGATGTGGCATGGTCTGGGATGGTGAGAGAGCCCCATTTTCTATGTGTTTTTGTCGATGTTGATTGTTGGTTGTTTTTAGATTCATTGTCACCTTTTGTGTGTTGTGACTGAGGGTTTCCTGAGGACCCCATTGAAAAGGAGATGATGCATCTCAAGGAGTTCATCCTATGATTCAATTTTAATTAAATAAAAAAAATGTCTAAAAGTGGCCTCTAAAAATACCACATAGCATCATGTTGTTGCGCCCTGTGTCGAGAGCAATAACAGAGTGTTAGGAACGTCAGCGTGAGAGGAGAGAACCACACAGCGTCACAAAGCAAACAAGCATGCTGTAGGCTGTGCACAGAACAGAACGGGGATGAGAAGTCACACATGGCACGCAGAGCAATAGGGACCAAAGATGGCTTTGTTCAGGAATTCATCTTAGGAATGTCCTGTCAAACATTGTTATCAGCAAAGTATTCTAACTGAATATCTTTAAGGATTAAAATAACAGTGACTGGCCTAGTCATAAACATTAATCAGCTTGTGACTGCAATTTGTTCTTTTTTCGCGGATTACTCGGCTCTCCTGGTTTCGGACAAGGAAGAATTGCAGGTCGAAAAAACTCTCAGCTCTGAACTTGGTAAAATCTGCACCTGGCTCGCTGATAACAAACTATCATTAGGCCTACATTACATCTGGGAAAAACTGAATCCATTCTCTTTGGCTCCAAAATAAACCTCTGCAAGGCAGACGGCATCACAGTAAAAGTGGGTGGCAATGTGATCACAAGTACAGAGGAAATTACCTACCTGGGTTGCATTTTAGAAGCACATCTTTCCAGTGAAAAAATAATTCCTCACTGGTCGGTAGGAATACATTGAGGACTCTAGCAGGAGCACTCATCCAATGACACTTCGACTATGCATGCACCTGATTGATTGATTGATTGATTGAATACTTTATTAACAGTTAACAGTTTGCAAAGACAAGCACAGGGAAGTACAGTTGGTACTGTATACCTCATTTTACCATAGCACCACAAAGGCCTTAAAAACAAGGCTCCAGACATCCCAAAACAAAATGGTCAGGCTACTGCTTGGCCTCACACCTACAACTCATTTAACCCCTGCTCATTATAGGGTGGGATGGCTCAGGGTAGAGGACAGAGTACAGCAACTTGCAATGGGCCTGGTCTACAAGATACACTACACCACAAAGACACCCATGTACCTGTCACACTACTTCAAAAACGTCAAAGACGTCCACAATCACAACACCAGAGGGAGCTCCACAAATCACGTTCAACACAGATTTGGCTCAAACAAGGGGTTAAATATTTGTTGTATTCGTCCTACTGCTATGCCGCCAAAATGTGGAATGCCCTACCAACAGTCATAAGAAAAAGTTCCTAAAACTCTCCTTCAAAACCGAACTGGCCCTGTAAAAAATCAAAAATTATGTTTTTGCAAAGCATTGTATTGTATTTGCAAAGCATTGTATTGTATGTATGTGTGTATGTGTATGTATGTGTGTATGTGTGTGTGTGTGTGTGTGTGTGTGTGTGTGTGTGTGTGTGTGTGTGTGTGTGTGTGTGTGTGTGTGTGTGCGTGCGTGCGTGTGTGCGTGTGCGTGTGCGCGTGTGCGTGTGTGTGTGCGCGCGCGTGTTTCTGTGTATTCATGTAATGGTTAAAGACACTGACCTCTGCAATGGAACGGTAGCCTACTGTGTGCAGCACATGTTTGTGCAGCACTGTGACTCATGTCTAGAAAAGTGCAATATAAATAAAGTTATTATTATTATTATTACACTGCAGCCTTGTACCTTGACAAAATAACACAAAACACACACCAAAAGAATTAAAAAATATATTATATAGTACAAACACTGCCAGACATTGTACACAGTTTTTTCATTTTACACACTTATGTCCTTATATTAATTTGCCTTTTATGTTTCACTAGTGAACCAATGATAATGATATATATTTTGTGTAGACCCTTCAAAAGCATTCAAATATCTTTGACCAGAAATCAAGTAAGTGGACAGAGCCAGAAAATATGTAACGAGTGTCCTTTTCTGTTTTGCATCTATCACACTTTTTCTATTCAATTTAGCTTTGTCTTTGAATAATGCATTCTGTGTAACGTTATATTGTATTGTTTGATACCTAGCATTAATGGACCATGTACAGTATGTATTCTTGACAAGCCCTCCTTCCAGATTTCATCACTCAGCACTGAGTCGCTCCCTTCTTGTTGCTCTGGTTAAAACGTCAGTTGAATAAATTACTAGAATGCTAAACATATGCCAATAACTGACAGTATAAAAGTATAAAACATTTTTGAGTGTCAAAAGAAAAATATAAATTATTTCCTCCCCATTTAGGTTTAACTACGGTTTATTTTATATTTTATGCCTAAATGAGATTTTTTTATTTTGTGTCTACGTTCAAGTACAGCACTTTGGACTTGGACTTAGTCCCAACCCTAGTGGTTGAGAGGAGCATTGCACGTGGCAGATTTAAGGTCTGGGTGAGACTGTACTGGGACTACATGGTTTGTGTCCGAATGGGTGTAGAGTGGGATGTAAGTATAAGCTAAAAACCTAACCAAAGCCCAAAAGTTAAAAAACTTGATTTAAAGGATTAAACACAAGGACATGGTCATTAACCACCAATTTTTTTAAACTTTGAAACTTTGAAAAGCGATTGTTAGTAGCCTAGATATTATGTTACGTATGAGGGGGATTTACTTTTAGAATTTAGTTCTCAAGCGGTGTTGTTTGTTGTCTTTCCCCACAATTTGATACAATAATTATAAGGCTCTTGTGAATTAGTGTAACCCATGATAATATGGTGTCCAGTCCTACAGTGTTGTCTTTGTTGCAGTGTAGCCCACAGCCCACCTGTCTACATAAAGTGACATCTCAGCAAAAGCAAGAACACATGATGAAGAACTTCAATGCAGCTGCACTTAATTGAATCAGAATAATGTGCTTGATCTGCGTCATAGAGAGACAGCTAAAGGGACAGACCGGGTGATATAATTGCTCCCACACTGGCTGCTAAGACACAACAGAGACTCAAGGACACTATGGCTTACATAAACTATACTGACCTTTAAGATGGGTGCTGGGAGGCTTATTCTAATAGGCATTGTGGACATACAGTGGATTCATGTATCAGATATTTAGGTACTGTACAAATCCTACTTTCTATAGTTAGGGCCAAAGTCTTAGTCATCTATAGTTTCTCACTTGGCAGGTAGATCAACAAGTACATGACTTGGTGTCTGAAGGTTGTGAGTTCAAGACCCAGGTTACACAGAATGAACATAATGAACATACTCAGGCATTGTGCTGTGTGAATTAGAGACACGTGATTTCAAGGTTGAATGATCATTTTAGTCCAGTGTCCCAAACAATTCTGCTGATGGACCCTCCTATACCTTTCATTTGTGTTCCTCCAAAAAACAAAAACAAACATATTTACACATAGCATATGCATCTGGTACAGTATGTACATGAGGTTAGAAATAAGGTGTATGAGCATGCAGCATGTATATAAAGTACATCAGTGGTTGCCAAACGTTTTAGCTCAAGACCCAAAAGAGAAATTAGAGACGTTTGCCTGGGACCCAAGACCCCAGATCTACTGACTCACGTGTCGCTTCGCACTGCGTTGTGTGCTTGTAGATCTGCTATTTTCAGTACTTCTTAAACTTTTTTTTTTCTCTTTTTTTCATTTCATTTATGAAATACTTTTGAAAATGTTTTTAATTGATGAAAAGTTTTGCATTTTTTGTTTAAACTGAATCTTTTGAAATAATGTTTTAATGTAGGAAACAGAAAAAAGGAGATATTTACCCATACAAATTGGTCCGTGACCCAAAGATGGGCCCGACCCACTGTTTGGGAACCTTCGCTGTACATGACACAGACATTAAGCACTTTGTGCATGAAATGTGTTCTGCAAATAAACTTGCCCTTCCTTACTTACTGAACTACTGAGATGGTAAATGGGTCAAAACAACTGAGTTTTGGACAGTATATATAAATATAGTTCTAGCCCCCACTGTGTCATTCAGGAAAGAATTGCCTGCAAAAGTAAAGCGGAACAAGCTTATACAACGGCTACCAATGTAAATGTGACGGTGGCCAGGTTGTCACATGTAACTTGCCACTTCTTTTTAGAATGCTGACACTCTTTACTTTGTCTCAATAATAAATAAATAACAATACACATTAAACTCACAACAATAAAATATCAGTTGCACGGTAAAGTGCGGGGTGCGTAATTACTGTGAGAATAATACTGTTTGTTAGGTACTGCAAGACTACGCCACCTTTTTATTTAAGAGGTAGGGTCCTCTGTAACACTCTTTCTTAGGCTATTCACAGGTTCGAGTTTACCCAGGTAAGTACAATACTTTTAAATGAGAACAACACTTCAACACATATCCCTTGGAGAAAGCTGGACGGAAACAGGTTTGTATAAAAAGGTAATCTATTTTATTAAGCTAATACAGTGGCGTCTATAAGCCATAAAATATTGAAAAGCATAAACAAAATATAACACTAATTCTAAAACCTCAACCTCCTAATGCGCCCACTAACTAACTAAAATACAGGAATACAGACAATCACCAAACACTAAAAACAGACAGGGCTTGTGCAAACTATAGCAAATAAATAATGAATTTAGCGTTAAAGTGCCAACTATTACTGAAGCAGTAAAGTGCCAAGTGCCAATTCAATTGCTATATGTCATATACTCATCACGGTTCAATGCAAAAGGTGGGAATGTCCTTATATGGGGTTTAACTGGAGCGGGGGTTTAGGCCAGGAATCACTGTCTCTTCTTGTCTTCGTGCGTATTGCCTGCAATCATAGAAACTAGAACCAGTTCATCTGTTCAGGTATATTTCACATATGAGGTTTAGGACCGTGGGTTTATAAAGGTAACGTTGCATAGAAGGACACTTACTCGCCCGCCAGACTGTACGTCTGGCTTTGAGGGTGTGAAGCGCGCAACGTTATCGCCACTGGACCTCTCCTCCGTTCCTTGGTTCGTCTGTCTGTCCTCCCCGTCTCTGCTGCTACTGCGCCGTCTGCTCACCGTCCGCTGCTGGTGGCTTGGTACGTGCCGCGATCACTGTATTCCCCACCTCTGCTCCGTGGTATGTCTGCTCCTCCTGTGCACAACCGTCCCTTCTGGCTGTCACTTCCACACTGCCCTGTATGCCTGTCTCTCTGCTGTCCAAGTGGCTCGCGCTCACTTTTGAATAAGGTGGGCCACACCCTACTCCGCCCTCATTCGCTCTGCCACCAGCGTGACCTGGGGACATTGGCCGTCCGCTGTCACAAGGCCAATGTCACACAGCCTATAGGGGAGTCCAATGTCAAGTGGCTCGGGGACCGGGGGGAAATACATTGTCAACCATAAAACATGCAGTGCAGAAATATAGTTAAGAGAATGATGTTTTTAAGTGCGTAATACAGGTTTTTCATCATCAATAAAAAATGTTACAATTTGGTTTCACCCCCCTGCTTTGACCCTGTCACATAAACACTGCCAATGCAGGATAGATACAGGATGAATAAACAATTTGAGTCTTCTGCTGTTTACTATTCTAGGATGGATGCAGGCCAGATGCTTGAAGGGAGACTTCTACAATGGCAAGCAGTATAATACTGTTACAGTTATCTTGAAAGACGTGTCAGAAGAGATGGGCTTACACGCTGAAAGCATGTCGCTGCTGGCTAAGAGATCCTTTTGTGTATAGAGATAAGTGGGTGATCGGAGGGTATTTTCCCCGCGTGGCCACCTAAGGCTTCGGTAGCTTCTCATACTATACAATGCTCTGTGTTTGGGGTTCTCTCTTTGCTTGCAACGCCTATACCTCTAAATTGTCTGTTTGACTTTGGCCACATCTGTATCAGCAAAGCACAAAAGTGAAGCACAAAGGCAGCGTGTTTGTTGTTGATGCAACAAAACACATTCTTGTGAGTAGCCTACCTTTGCATTCACATGGCGAGGGTTGCAGCCACTTGTTATGCAACCCTCTTTCATATTCACAAACAGACCCCGGTATCTTTTAGAGCACTGTTCAAAACAAAACATTGCTCTATATCAAGTGAAGTATTCTCTAAATTTAGCAAGATCTCAACATGATTCATTCTTTAAGTTGAATAGGAAACCATGATGTGCAACACTTTCATGCATGTGGTTATAACAATCACAGATAGATACAGTACAATACTTGGGAAAGCACTTATATATCTGAAGATAACAGACTTTTTTCTTTTTTTAGACTAGACTTGTTGTTGTTGTTGTTGTTAATGACCATGATTGGTTTGGTCCCAAGAATTGTTTGTGTGTTGGAGATACTCATGGCAACACACCACTTAACAGAGATGTTTGGTCACACACGATTCTTACATCATCGTCACCAAAATGTGGCAGAATATATGAAGCAGGTGTTTCTGTAATACATTCGTAATCCATTTGCATTTGGTGTGCCACCCGTGTGGTAGTCACTCTATATCCTGCCCTGGACGCAACATCCACCCACACAGTTTGGTTGACCCTGGTTAGAATATAACTTTGCCTGAGCAAGAATCTGTTAATACATTTAAAGTTAGGGTCCGAGCCACATGGCCCTTAAAATAATCCTACATGCTTTATGGAACAGGGATAGCAGGATTGTTAAAATAAAGTATGTGTAAAGTCAAGTTGTTAAAGTAAGTAAAGATAAGTGAGTGACACAACACTGTGAACTGGATTTCTGCCCACACAAACATAAACACTGAACCACTTGTAGAGAACACGCACGCACGCAGACACACACATACACAAACACACACACTTGCAACTCTGCAAATTAATGTAATTGCATTGATTGATACGTGCTGCCAACCCCAGTTGACCCTCCGTCTTGTCTCCCTGCACCCTGCTGTTCATTCATCTATTCATAGAATATTCTCTTCTGTTCTCCGAGAGATCAAAGTCCTGAGTCAGACTCTCTAACCCATTTTAAAAGCTGCTGCTACATAACCAGTGTATAGACTGCTTTGATTTCATCTGCACATTGTTGTTCTGCACTGTCCATGCATGGGGTTGGTGCCGTACACAGCATCTAGCGTCCCCATTTGACCCTTAAAGGCACATTTCATCCCCAAAAAACAACAACAACAAGCAAACAAACAAGAACACAGTGATTTATTCATCGCATGATCTCATACATAATAACCCCTTCTGAGAACTTGTCTCCGTCATTGCAATTACCTTGACAGCTAAATGTATGCAAGTTCTTAAACCGGTGACTCGCTGAGCAAGGGAGAGCTGAAGTGAAGCTCTAACATTAGTTAAGATTTATGGAGGCAACTGAGAAAAGGGACTACGCATTTTACTGACTACATTGACCAAATGAATGCATTCCAGAGCACTGCCTCTAGGAAAGTTTGACAAATGTTTGGCCCATGAAGTAACTGGAAGAACTCATCCAGTAAAATATGAATATGATCAAATAATTTTTTTTGTTTTGTTTTATAGTATTATAGGCTATGGTGACTCTGACCACAGTGATTCTCACAGTGGAAGCACGGCCCACTGTGTTTGTCCACCTCTCCTTTCCATGTGATGTTTCAGTGCACAGAGAGCTTTTGTTCCCCCGTGGCCCCTAACACATTGGTTCTCAAAGTGGGGTCCGGGGACCCCCAGGGGTCCTTGAAGGAGTTCCAGGGGGTCCCCAGCTAAATGATAAATAGTTAGGAACCAAATGGACCCTTATGGGTCTGTAACTCTGAGAGTGTACAAATGGAACCAAATGGACCCGTTAGGGTCCATTTGGTTCCATTTGTACACTCTCAGAGTTACATTAGCATTGATTTTTACAATATAAATTGGGGTCCCAGAGATAGAAATGCCATTAAATGGGGGTCTGTAGCCCTAATGCATGTCAAACTGGGGGTCCTTTAAATTAAAATGGTTGAGAATCACTGCTAGAGCCGTAAAAATCTTCTCTAATGGGGGTCCCTGGCTTATCTTTTCAAACGGGGGTCCGTGGGCTAATAAGTGTCAATTTGGGGGTCCTTGACATGAAAAAGTTTGAGAACCACTGCCCTAACAGACATCATATCACATTATTAATGCTCCTCCCATAGATGCAATTTCCCTCAGCAGAAAATTGTAAAGGGAATGGGAGCCGACACTCTGATTAGGAGGCTTAATACCACCCTTTAGCACTAAGGGTGGTAGGCGAATTGGCATGGACAAACCCCAGATGCATTTTGCACTCTGCGTTTTATATCATGCCCCATCATCATCTGTTTTTCCGTCCCATCCAGGACAGGCTTCAGAAGCGCGTCCTGCAGGAGACTTGGCTCAGATCTGAACCCATCGATAGTCTAAATATTGTTGTTTTGTTCTGGGACCCTCAATAAAGAAAGGTGGGCAGTACTAATTCAGTATAGATACAGATAAATGATAAATACAGATGGAATATTTACCATTGATCAGTCATACATAAACACTGAATATGTGACCCATATTGGTTACGTTCTCTTGAGAAGCAGCTACATTCTATCATCAAATAAAAAAGTATGTGTACGCCTCTGATGATGACTACCTCCTTTCTACCTCCTTATGTAAAACAGACTGTTTGTCGTTAGTTGTACGTTACACGTGCACCCTTCAATACACACACACACACACACACACACACACACACACACACACACACACACACACACACACACACACACACACACACACACACACACCCCTCCTTCTTCCATCTCCTTCTCCAAAGGCGCATAGATCTGAACACAAACGACAGTGGGCGTGATTCAATTACAGATGGCATCGGAGCCCCTCAACAAACAGCTTACAGATAAAACTGTGACACAAGAGAGCAGGGAGGGCCAAGTTCAATGTGACGCACAAGCTCCCTCCAACACTAGCACAAATCATGGCATCATACAACTGTGCAAATTGGCCAGACCTCATGATGGATACTCCTCCATCAGTGTATGCCTACCCCAACTCTAAAAGGCACGTAATATTCATTCTGTGTGTGTGTGTGTGTGTGTGTGTGTGTGTGTGTGTGTGTGTGTGTGTGTGTGTGTGTGTGTGTGTGTGTGCGTGCGTGTGTGCGTGCGTGTGTGCGTGCGTGTGTGTGTGCGTGTGTGTGTGTGTGTGTGTGTGTGCGTGTGCGTGTGCGTGTGTGCGTGTGCGTGTGCATGTGTGTGTCCTGACTGTCACTTGCATCATGATTTGTCATAGGTCTGCTGATGTCTCTGTTTGCATGGGACCTTGGTTTTAGTGTGACATAGCCTAGAAACAAAGTTGATGAAAGCCCCATGACATTATGTCATTTTATAATATATGAGGCAAACGAAAGGGAACAAATACACACTAAAATCCTCAGTGTTCATTTATCCAACATTTATGCCTGTGGCTCATATACAGTAGTTAAGACTGGAGTCTGGACATGATGGACTACCTGCTGCCCTGTGAAAAACAAGATATAACACATGCTTCAGTATAGGTTGCAGTGATGACCTCAATATACAGAATATTGCACAGAATGAGGACAAAGGCAGCTACCATTTTCACCTCCCTGCTACTACTGTCCTAAGATTGACAGCTCTGTGGTGAAACCCAGTGGATTAATGTTAATCTTGAAATGGAAGGCCAGGTCATGCGCTGTAGATCCTGGGTGTCCACCTCCATACGTTGAACTTTTCACACGCTCCTTCTATTTGGGTCAAGGCTTGATTTTTCCCCTCGCGTAGCAGGGAGGAGGACAGTAAATGCATGTTCACTCTCGCCTCCAATGAATCCGTTTCCGCTACCTGACTCAACGGAGGATGGGGGTGTAAGAATACGACGTACGAATATGACAGGCACTTCTGCTAATCTCATGGATTTTATTATTTTAGTGTCTCCCAAGTACAGGGTTCAGAAAGTAATTACATGGACGGTTGACTCAAAATCCATCAAACTGAATTGTTTATTTATGCATGTGCTTTGTGTGGAATGGAAGTCCTAATCCATGAAAATAGATAAAATAAAAATAGACCAGAATCCAGTTCCGATTTGGCTATGTTGTATTAATTGTTTTTATTAAAGTTTTCTTGAATGCTGCTTAAACACACTCTTCTGCATTTCTCTCTCTCTCTCTCTCTCTCTCTCTCTCTCTCTCTCTCTCTCTCTCAGAAACATCAACATTCAACGTATCTTGTGGTTTGCAGAAAGGTACAATGCCAAAAAAGATTCTGGCAACCAGTGCAGTAATTGCATGACACTTTAAATGCATGTGTCGTGAGCGCATGTGAGTGTAAAGACCCTCCCAACCATGTGGAGAAAGAGAGGGACAAGGCTATTATCACTAATTATAAACCAATTCCATTAATCATCACATATGCTAATTACGCTTTTATTGTGCACACTTACTCTCAACCAGAGAGCTGAAACATTACCCGTAATTGCCTCAATTCATACTGGGTTTCCAGTGTGTTCTTTTAAAACACACACACACACACACACGCGCACACACACACACACACACACACACACACACACACACACACACACACACACACACACACACACACACACACACACACACACACACACACACACACACACACACACACATACATGCCCGCACCCCCCTCCTTCAGTTTGTGCAGCCAGGTCTTGTATAATGTGGTTTGTTTGCACAATGTTGACCCATATACAGTAGTGTACAGTAATACAAACACCTTGACACACATAAAAAAAGAGGAGAAAGACACAGGCAAACACACTGTACCGGTTAATAACCAAACAGCTTTGTGTTAAACAGTAACCGCTCTTTCATTCCTCCTCATAAGAACATGTGACACCCTCAAGATTCATGCTGTTATGAGGCAATGTTTACGTCTGCAAAGAGCATGCGGATGTTGACACGTCGTCATTGTTTTCCTTCACCCCCCATTTGCTTTTTAGTGTTCAGTGGGAAGTGGGAGTCGCTTGTGGATTTCCCTCTGCATTCCTTGAATGGCTTAACCAATTTCACCCTGGCATCCCGATTTTGCAGATGAAGATTTTCCTTTCCTTTTTATTTTCGTTATTTTTGAAAATAGTGAAAATAGAAGTACAAACTTTTTGAAAGCATAACATAATAAGGCTTAATTGGTTAAGTGTACAATGTTGGTTACTGTGCTGCTCAGCCGAACCGCAAGCTGAAGCAACGGCACAGACTTTTTGAAGAAAATGATGCAAGGAAAGTGGGGGAAAGCAGTTATGACATCACTAACATTTGTCAGCTGCAACCACCATCTTTTGGTACCATCACTGGTTTGGTACCATCACTGCTTTAGTTTTCCACTTGGAGAAGCACGCACCTGAAATTTTTATTCATTTTATCAGACACGCCCCCTTCCTATACAAACCCATTGTAACTTCAAACTCCATTTTAACCATGTTAGATTCATCAAAAACACCCGTCCTTGGTTCTGGTGACTCACCCTGCCCCCCTAATGCGTGAGGGGGCCGTGTTTTTTCAATTACTTTTTTCATTTATTTAAAAACATTTTCTTTGACAATTAAAAAAATAAATACAATAAAAAAATAAAATAAAATAAATGAAAAAAATAATCGGAAAAACACGGCCCCCTCACGTATTAGGAGGGCAGGGTGAGTGACCAGAACCAAGGACGGGTGTTTTCGACGAATCTAACATGGTTAAAATGTAGTTTGAAGTTACGATGGGTTTGTTTAGGAACGGGGCGTTTCTGATAAAATTAATATCAAATATATAAATACTGAATCGAGCAACTTAAAAACTGTCTGGGGTGTTCACAAAGGCCTGAGTAGATGATAAAATGACCAAAAGTTGTTTTGAAAGTGAAATATCCCTTTAATTATGTTCCCAAACTGTACTTAAAGCATAATGGCTGTTGCTGCTGACAATTGCTTTTCTTGCAACATTTCACAAACAGTAGGATGATGAACATGCAAAGAGCAAAATGTTTGTTGTGTAAGCCGTATTTGTGCACAAACACTCCCTGAGAGCACTTAGCTCGAAGCAGTTTTGAGGCAGTGTTTTTAACCGAAACCTGTGTGTGTCTGAAGCACCTGGACTCTGAAACTCTGTTTTTCTTTTTTCCTTCGATGTTTGACTTCAAGCTGACCGTCCCTCCTCCACACACTGACCCACTGAGCCTGCCTGATGCTGCGTTCGCACTGGCAGCTACAAAGATACAGGCTACCATTATTTTTCAATGGAAGCCAGCGACATGAAGATACAAAGATACATCCAACGTTTGTATCTACAACAGCTACAAATCTACCAAACTAAGTTGAGCTGGTTTCAACTTATTCAAAGGTACAAAGCTACAAATATGCTGTGTAGCTTTATATCTTTTGTATCTGCCAGTGTGAACGCAGCATGAGTACTTACCTGTTTTCTCCGTCTCTCCGTAAAGGAGGCCGACCCAAGAACACCTGGCGTAGGACAGTGGAGGGAGAGCTGAAGACCCAGCATCGTACCTGGGGTTCTATAAAGACGCTGGCCCAGAACAAACAGGAGTGGAAATCCTTTGTTGCTGCCCTACATGCCAGCCGGCATAAAGGGCAGTATACCGGTAAGTAAGTCCCTCTCTCCACTTGTTCATGTTATGAATGAGGCTCTGTTTGTCAGGGTTCAATAGCCTTGATTCCTTGGACCTATGGATATATGATTGTGACGATGCTCATCTAGTACTTTTGCAATAAAAAAGTGTAAATGTAGATCTCAAATTGGCTGACACCCTAGAGTAGATGCAGTCGGCAGCTATGAACCGGGTTAGGGGTTCAGTTTCTTGCTCAAGGATACCTCGACAGAGCCAAGATTGAACCAGGAACTGATTCCCAGGTGACAGCTCTATACCTTCTGACCTTTAGGAAGACACAAGAGGGACAGTCAAGAGGGTGACACTTATGAAGGTGCGTGCGTGCGTGCGTGCGTGCGTGCGTGCGTGCGTGCGTGCGTATGTGGTGTGTGTATGTGGTGTGTGTGTGTGTGTGTGTGTGTGTGTGTGTGTGTGTGTGTGTGTGTGTGTGTGTGTGTGTGTGTGTGTGTGTGTGTGTGTGTGTGTGAGGGGGGGGGGGGGGCTGAGGGTGACTGAGCAATGTTTTCTGGTAAGAACGGGAAAGCAGCCATAGAAAGCATCTCAAATTGCCTACATATGGTTGTCAAGGGCGATGACATAAAAGTGATATGAAAAATCTAATCCTGTCTTCTCTTAAGAAGAAAATGTCTAAAAAGCTTTTGCCTCATTATATAGCTCTTACAAGTGAAAAGGACAAGGAAATGTAACATTGTGGACAGGGAATAGACAGGAAATAAGAAGGCGGTGGCCTTGGTTGTTCTTGTCTCGATAAAGGTTGGGACACTGGAACGTTGGCAACAGGGTATTAATAACCGGTCCAGAGTTGACCTTTGTGTGCAGGATATATAGGCAATATAATTTGTTGTTTCTCTGGCGTTCGTTTCCTTGGCCTGAGGTGAATTTGTTTTGTAACTCGGCATTCTAGCAAATAGCAATACGCTACAGTCTACTGAATGTGACCTTTTCAGCTGAAATCCAATGGCTGACAGTGAAACTCAAAAACAAGGTTTTATGTCAAAATCTAGTCTAAACACGTATTGCACCAAATATGTGCGAGTGTGCCTGCATGTGTGTGACCCTTTTCAATCCATGTGGTCGTACATCTGAAACAACAAGTTTGGTCTTTAACATTATTATTAAAGCAGCACTTCACCCATTGAAACATTATCATCTTAGAATTGGTCCTCAGTCCTCACTAATGCTCATACTAAGATGACATACATTTCTGTCTACTCACTCTGCGTTTGATTGTTGGACTATGGACAGTTGAGAAACCAGCCTACCAATGACATCGTTGATGGGGATTCCAAGCTAATAGAAACTACCGTCTTTCTCTTCCTGGAAAGTTAGCATCCTGAAATAGAAGCCATTGATCTTGCATTCATAAAAAACACAAATATTTTTCTGAACTGTCCACAGTCCTCCTGAGACACAGACTGAATAGACAGAAACGGTGAGGACCAATTTTATGAAGATATAGGTTGAAAATGGGTTATAGGAGAGTGGGCAGCCCACTGAAAAGCAGGAAGGAGAACATCTGCCGTCATAACCACACGTCGGCCTCAATCCTACATCAGCATTATGTAAATGCTACACTGTTAAATCCTAACTGTGAGAGTGTACACATGTAACCAAATGGACCAGCGAGTGTCCATTTGGTTACATCTGTACACTCTCAGAGTTAGGAAAATAAATCAACGCTGAGGATTTTCCTGTGTAGTCAGTGAACGCAAAATTTCTGGAAAATTGTAAATCCTATTTAATCGTTTCACAAGTTCAAGGTTATTGCAGTGATGTCCCACTACAGCTGAACAAAATATGCACAAAACAATGTGATGGGAAGGAATGGATGAACATACATTAATAATGACACTGACAGACTGAACTGGCTCTTGTGGTCGTGCTTTACAGTAGACGGTTTTGAGAAGGAAAAGGAGACGAAAAGAAAACAATGACTCAGTGTGAGGTCCCGTCTGCCCCCAGTTTACAAAACAAACTACATCTAGTCGGTCATCACACGCACGCACGCCCGCGCGCGCACACACACACACACACACACACACACACACACACACACACACACACACACACACACACACACACACACACACACACACACACACACACACTCCCTCTGACTTTCATAAAGTAAGGAGTGCCCCTCCTAGAATGTACATTCTAAAATTACTAGTGTTCATTTAAGCTTAAATGAACACTTGCTGTGTATTTATTCTCGAAGTGACTCAGTGTAAATTCGAGAATAGATAAATCTTGAATGAATGAATGGTGGCTGACATCTGCAAAGGCTTTTGAATGGCAGTTGTTTCCGACAGTAGCGGTATGTTTGTTTTGAGTTTGTTTTACTGAACAGCCCACAGAGACCTGCATATGATGTCATTCACTTGTCGCTGTCAGACAGAAACCTCTTACCCATATTTCAACTTCTTGTGTTTTGTTTGGTCAATGAATGCCCTATGTTGTCGTACAAGAGTGTCTCGGAAAAGTAGCAGAAATAGCCGATACAAGCTCATGCAATTTTTTAAAATTTGATTTAAAGTGAAAGTGGTTTAGTGTGTCTGTGGGTTTTATGAATATTGAACTAATGAAAAATATCAACAAGACTGTGTGACTAAACAATACACTACATTGGATCTATTGGAACACAGGTTATTTTGTCCCATTTCCTACAAAGTAACAGTTTTGGACATACAAGTTTTCCATCCCACAGCGACAGTTGTCAGCTAAAAGCAACTCTAGGCAGCAAAAGAAGGCTGCATAAAGGCTGAAAAGTTGGTTATTAACAAAACAATCATTATGAATTATCTTATAGCACATAGTACTATAAATAATCCCATACAGTATTCCATGTAACATCTATATGGCTTTACGTTACGTAATTGGTACATTATTTTGGCTTGGCTGTGTGAGTGTTTTTGCCAATGTACACATAACAGATGACTCATGCTTGGGAGTTGTGGACTGCATGAAGAATTGCATTGAAGCATGATGATGTCATTTGTGTACTGGAGAAACTTTTTTTCTGTGGTATAAATGTCTTTCAGCAAGTATTTGCCCTGGTTGGAGGAATTATCAAGGACCTAATTCAAACAAAAAGACGCGGTTCTCACCACTGGTAATTTTTTGTCTGAGCAGCAGGCTAGCATAAACTAGAGTTACAAAACAGAGGGTCTGCCATAATGCAAGAGCTGAGAACAAAAAAAAAGCATCAGCCCACCGGTGCAAACCCAGCATGTGTGTGTTCGGATTCTTAAGAAAGCTATAAGCAAAAGGCCTAACTCAGTTCCCTAGAGTGTTACAATCAATGTGTGATATTTCATGCAATTTGGGGGCGGATTAGGAATGTCAGTAATGCAAAGAACACCAGCTCAGTGACCCTGTGGTTAGAGTGTCCGCCATGAAACTGCGCCACTTCCCTGCTTGGCACTCAGCATCAAGGGTTGGATTGGTCATTGCGACATACTAGTGTCATGTCCAGCGGGTGTACAAGACTGAGTTAATCATGTTTGGACACAATTCTCCAGTCTTTCCTGTCAATATCCATGGGCCCAAGCTCCAACATCCACTCCTCTGTAAAGAACCTTGGTGTGACTTTTGATAGCACCCAACTGTTATGATGATATTTTAGGCTTGAAGTCTTTGTACTAATTCACTCTTATCTGCGTAAGAAATAATACAGATATGCTTACGTTGTGACGCCATGATCAATGCTTGATCAGGACACTCTATTCCCACAAATATCAGATGCATCATGCAAGCAACTGTTGTTGAAGTGCAACTATCTACATTGTAAACATCATCGTTCACTCAGGACATCAAGCCTGAAATACTGAGAATATAACAGTGCCTTGAAATATAACAAACAGGTTAGCTCTGTGGTCAAAGCCAACTTCTTCCTCAAGGCTTGATTTTTGCAACTCCCTCTATGTGGGCATGGACTAGTCATTCAGTCAGATAACTCACGAATAGATTGAGACCAATAATAGCTTGAGACATTTTATTTATAAAATGTAAATACAAGTGTGAATATTATTATTATTTGATCTTGGCGTTCAGGTTCTAGCTGCTATACTGTACATTACTCCCTGCTCGGCACATTAGCAGACAACATTTAAGAGCAGGGAGATATACATCTATAACAAACCCCCAGGGGAATACAGAACCCTTAGGGAAAGCTGTGTACATACAGTATGTACAGTCTCTCCAAGGAGATTAGTGGTTTCTCTTCTTACGACCATGGGCAGTAACTGGGGGATGATAACATTTGAATGTATGAGATTCTACAACACTTTTTCCCCCTTACTTTCTTGTCAACGTTACCACTGGAAATGAGGAAGAACAAAGCAGATTTTCTTGGAGTTGGTACTGTTGATTGGGACAGTCAGATACATTCATACAGTAATGGGTGGTGCACAGTACAGGCGGATTCATACTTATTTGCCGGTGTTGCGCACTGAAAATAGCACTGAAGTAGTGGGTGGTTGAATTAAAAGAACATTTGCTCAAGCTGTTGGTCCATGACACCTTTTAATTTAGGAGCTATCATTTCCTGATGTTCACATTATCTACTCTTCATCTCTCTCTTTGTCATGCCCCCACAATCTTAGTCTATTTCATACCAGTATCAATCATGCTCGATAAACTCAGTTTTCATTTCAAGTCGTTGAAGTGTTTGTTGTTTACTGCGTAGAAATGATCTGAAGCCTACTTTAGGTTATTGGTCAGGTGCAGGATTCAAAAAGGTCAGAGTAAGTATTGTGTAATAAAAACTCAACAAAAGATACCATTTAAAATATATATATTCAGTTACTGTTGGACAATCAACAAGGAAAACGAAAACGGAGGGTATTTTGTCTATAATTTCAGGTTATTTTAGTTAGTTTTGTAAACACACAATACAGTTTCAGTTAATTATTGCTTTATAAAACAATTATTCTAGTTTTTATTTAGTTCAGTTAACGAAAACTTTTTTTAAATTTGATTTTAGTTTGTTTCGTTATTTTGTTAGTTTTTGTAACTATAATAACCTTGGTGTGAACATAGCCTAAAAAGAGATTAAGATTTTGGGAGCAAAGAGAGCAGAGGCGAAGCGTCATGAGGGCTAGTGGGGCCATGGCGCCGGTCAGTAAAGACCCTGCCTGCCCCATCTAGCTGCTCAAACTCCTGGGCAAGATTCGCCAGAAAAAAATAATTCTGCTCCGACAACAATAGATACATATAGAGTGTTAGTGATATATTGGCTGCCCTATTCACACCTTTTACAAAGCTTAGAATCCACCCTACGCCAGTGAAAGAAAGAGGGAGAGATGGAGAGTAATAGATACAAGGTGACCATGACATATTTCCATCAGGAAATAACAAGGAAACATGTAGCTGGTCCATGACATGTTTCCTTTTAGGAACAGTTTTTTCCTGATGGAAATATGTCATGGTCACCTTGTATCCAATCTGGGAACCCACCTGCAAAAGAAAAATGACTCCATCTCTCCCTCTCTCTTTACTCCCACTATCTTAATCTATTTTTAGGGTGCGGTCACACCGAACTTTGATTCTACCTATATGAGGGCGGATTCTGCCAATGCTTTTCAATGTGAACGGAGCGGTCCTCATAGGCAGTTTGGTGTGACCGCACCCTTTAATGTTCACACTATCCGCCTTTTGTCAAGAAAAATGCTGTCCAGAGAGTGTTATTTTGGCTAAAAATGAAAAAAGAAAAAGAAGGGCGCTCCGCTGAAAATGAAAGAAAAAGGAAAGGGGGGGGGGGGGGGGGGGGGGGTTTGCTGTCGTGCGATTGACTGAAACGGACTTCAATGTAACTCTATGCTTGGAACTTGAAGCTTTAAACAGTAGCAATTATCAATGATCACCTCAAATGTATGGATCTTTTATAGACAAGCTTCCAGGAACATAGCACGAGGTCTCTGTCTCTCCCCCTGCCCCGTCTGACAGTTCTTCTGCCCGGCCACGGCTGCTTGCTTTGTGTCGCCTGGTGCTCAGGCTGCTGGCCCCCAACGTGTGTGTGTGTGTGTGTGTGTGTGTGTGTGTGTGTGTGTGTGTGTGTGTGTGTGTGTGTGTGTGTGTGTGTGTGTGTGTGTGTGTGTGTGTGTGTGTGTGTGTGTGTGTGTGTGTGTTATTGAACACAGTGAGAGAACAGTCAGAGCAGACACCTAATCAGTGGTCACAGTGAACAGGACAGAGGTCATGAGAACCTACCCGGAAAACACACACACGCACGCACGCGCGCGCACACACACACACACACACACACACACACACACACACACACACACACACACACACACACACACACACACACACACACACACACACACACACACACACACACACACACACACACACACACACACACACACACACACACACACACACAGAAAAAGAACATTGTCCATGACATCTTTAATTTAGGAAATATCTCTGATGAAAATATGTCATGTTCACTTTATATCTATTACTCTCTGTTGCTCTCTCTCTCTCTCTCTCTCTCTCTCTCTCTCTCTCTCTCTCTCTCTTTATCATGCTCCCACATCGTCCCCTCTTGATGTCTTTTTTTTTTCAATTAGAGAGGCTGTTATCCCAACGATGCCACAGATTGCAATTTCTATTACACACATTTTGAATTTCCTTTCTAATAGAAATACTTCCTCCTGTTCCTGTCGGAACATTGGGTCAACGAGTCCCATCCATCTGCTCTGGTCACTGGCGAGTCATGGCAACCCTCCTTGCACCATGCCAGCTGACGCCCATCTCATCTAGGTCTTCCTTGAACGTATGTCTCCATGTCTTCTTTGGCCTTCCTCTCTTCTTCTTGAGGCCCTCTGGCACCCAGTCCGTTGCCACACTCGCTGGTTGTTCTCCTGGCAGTCAGAGTACGTGTCCAGCCAGTCTTTTCCTTTCAGAGAGTGTGTACTTACAGATTCAGAAAGTATTTTTATACTGAAAGCCAATTGGAGAACAAATATAGCCTAGAACCAAATAACATTTCTAATAAATGAAAAATGGCATCATTTTGTAAAGCGAGATGTGAGGATAAGAGACAGCATTATTAGTAACGATGTGAATGAGTCAGATCAAAATGATGTAAGTGTGTGTGTGTGTGTGTGTGTGTGTGTGTGTGTGTGTGTGTGTGTGTGTGTGTGTGTGTGTGTGCACACACACGTGTGTGTGTGTGTGTGTGTGTGTGTGTGTGTGTGTGTGTGTGTGTGTGTGTGTGTGTGTGTGTGTGAGTGAGTGTGTGTAGAAATGTGCATGTCTAACAATCATGACGTAGGACTAAATGGATTGGTGCCCAGCGTCTGCACATGAGTGTGGGCTGACACGTGTGCGTGTGCGATTGATTTCAGCCTGCAAGCCTCGTGGCCCACATAACGGCCCGCGCTTTGTTTCTATAGGCAGCCTTGTACCCTCAACACAAGGGATATTTGTCTCCGCCAGGCCGAAGGCATGGCGAGAGAGTATGTTTTACCCTCCGTCCGTCCGTGTGTCCGTCCACTCCTGTCTGTGTGTTAGCAGCTAATCTCCGGCACCGTTGGCCCGGTCGCTCCGAAACTGTGCACACACCCTCCCTGGATGCCAATTCAGAACCTCTTACCCAAGTTTTTCACATGGGCCTGTTATAGCGCCACCAGGAGGCCGATTTGTGCAAAACCCATTTTTTTTGGGCGGTGTAACCGCCCCCTATAAGTGAGTTTTGGACACTGACCAATCCTGCACCGTGATTGGCCAATAGTCTACAACGCAGTCTACACCCCTAACCCTTCCATTGTTAATGCAAATCGATACTTTTGCAAAGTCAGCCAATCACATTACAGCTAGTGTCATCACCACTAACTGTAATGTGATTGGCTGACTTTGCAAATTCAGGACTGTGATTGGCTAGCGAAACACATGACACATGTGCAGCCCTATGAATAGCAGTATGGACTTTAAAAAAAGCGAATTATCCTTTTTTTTAAGTGAGTCATGTTGTGATGACCACACACCGCCCACTTCACACTGGGTGTGATTTTTTACATTACTCCTACAGATTTTATCCAAACGTCATGCAAATCGGTACACAGTATCTCTATGGTCATGTGATCAACACGGATCTGTCCGATTTCCCATATTCCATCCTCATTGCCTATGGTTGGCTTCCAAAGTTTGCAGGATTGGTCCGTTTTGAACAAAAAGCCTCAAACTATGCACGCAGCTTGCGATTTCCGTGAAATTTCACACGCACATTCCCACTAGGCCGAGGAAGAAATGCCACCCTTTTCACATTGGCCTGTTATAGCGCCACCAGCAGGTCTAATTTAGCAAAACACATTTTTGGAACAAAATGCCTCAAATCATGAATGCAGTGTCTGATTGCTGTGAAAGACCTAAGAATAAATGGCACCCTTTTCACATTGGCCTATTATAGTGCCACCAGGAGGCCAGAATAACGTACCTGACCTGGCGGAGACCTGTGCTCCGAGGAGCACTTCTAGTTCACTCTCTGTTTGGGGTAATGTTAAGGTCCACTCAGGCTTTTGTGAGTACCTTTTTCATTTCTTTTCATTTTCGAAAATATTTTTTTTTAATGAAAAGTGCCCACAAAAGCCTGAGTAGACGTTAAAATGACCCTAAACATGTTTGAAAGTGAAAAAGTATTTTAAGGAGAGGGAGAGAGAGAGAGAGAGAGAGAGAGAGAGAGAGAGAGAGAGAGAGAGAGAGAGAGGTGCACCTTGCTACAGGAACATAGCCATCACAGTTTCCCAAGTAGCTGCTAGACAGCAGCACACGGTAATATCTGGATTTGACTGTGCATACTAGCATGACAACAAGTACATGATGAGAGTTGTACACATGATGATGTGTACATACATTATACACCCATTACTCTTTGTGTCCCTGTGTGTGTTGTGGTTCTGATCAAAGCTGTAAAATGTCACACTCCTGGTGTGACTATTGTCATGGCAGACCCCTGAACAGTGTTTGTGCCAAGTTTGTTGCTGTCACCATCGGCCCACCGTCCACCCACCCCCTAGGCAATTTTAATATAGGATATGCCATTCCCATTGAATTTCCTTTCTAATTGAAATAGACACTCCCCACACATACACATACACACACACTTCCCAAAACACCAACACACTCACACACAAACTCTCCCCTCACACACACATGTCAGCCTGCATGTGCGTCACCCTCCATCTTCACGACTTGTCATGAAGTCATTGTCATCTGTAACACGTTTGCCCGTGAGCTTATTACTGTATTATTTATGGAGCCAGAGTTGTAGTGGAAAACTCCATCACTTAGCAGCAGACCAGCCAGAGTTGTAGTGTAAAAACTCCATTGTCTCTAAATGTAGCAGTGTGAACATCGACCGTATGATAGAGACAAATCAAAGGCTAATTGAAAACTCTATTGCCTAGCAGCACTGTGAACAGTGACTGCATGATTATAGAAACAAATCAAATGGTAAGCTCCATCCCCCCTTCTCACGATCCGTGTCAGTTCTATATTCCTGTTGTGTTTTCTAGTGTTCCATGCTTTAGTTTTAGTTAGTTACTTTTCTGTTGTGTTCCTTTATTTTTGAAGTATTGTGTATTCCTTGTTTTTAGTGAAATATTGAAAACCTATTTTGGTTTTAATCTTAATTTTTATGGCATACAGCTCATGAAAATCAAAAATCAATAGGCCTATCTCAAAATATTAGAATATTACAGACTACTCAAAAGAAATATTTATAATACAGAAATGTCGACAATTTGAAACGTATGTTAATTTATGCACTCAATACTTGGTCTGGATTACTTTTGAACAAACTACAAATCAATGGGGCGTACTGGCATGGAGGTGATCAGCCTGTGGCACTGCTGAGGTGTTATGGAAGGCCAGGTTTGCTTTGATAGCGGCCATAAGCTCATCTGTGTGGTTGGGTCTGGTGTCTCTCATCTTCCTCTTGACAATACAACACAGATTATCCATGGGGTTCAGGTCAGGCCAGTTCCCTCAACACACCAGTTACTAGTTTCGGTGTAGGTATATGGATATTTTCATCTTCACGTGCATAAAATTACAGATGTGTGTGATGATATGTGATGTTTCTTGAACCCCCCCCCCCCCCCCCCCGTCTGTCTGTCTGTCTGTCTGTCTGTCTGTCTGTCTGTCTGTCTGTCTGTCTGTCTCTCTGTCTGTCTGTCTGTCTGTCTGTCTGTCTGTCTGTCTGTCTGTCTGTCTGTCTGTCTGTCTGTCTCTTTCTCTCTCTCTCTCTCTCTCTCTCTCACTCACACACACACACACACACACACACACACACACACACACACACACACACACACACACACACACACACACACACACACACACACACACACACACACACACACACACACACACACACATCCCTTTCTCTCTTTATCTTTCTCTTAATCATATGAGTCATCATGTCTCACTGGCAATAAAAGCACTTTTGCTGGGAACGCAACACTTTTAAATTAGGTTGAACATTTGCAAGACAATTGTTAAGTAGTGTACTGGCAGGAACAATTTTGAACAACAGAGTGCTTTGTGTAAGCCTGTTTGCTAATGGCACAGGAGCTTTCAAATGGGAAGATACATTATAGCTGAAGATACATTTTCATAGCCCTTGAAAAATCTCTGTTCAATAAATGTACAAGTCAAGAAATGTTCTCCCCCCAAAATGTCCTTAAATAAGCTTCATGTACCTCTATCTTTGCTCTCATTTAGTGTTCCATATCATATGAACATGGGTAGTCCAACTATCCACAGATGACATCGACCAAACGCTTCGTGATGAAAACAAACAAGCTAATAATTTCTTCAATGAAGGGACCCACGGTGGTGTTGGGTTACAGGGGAGAGCTTAATTGTTGTCTCACTCAATGTCTCTCCACAGTTCCTCAATGACCAATGCATGTGAAACACGTGGTGTCACACCCCGTCCGAGTTGCGTGCACTGCGTCTATGAGTGCTAGTCTGAAAACAACATTTATTTGTAAAACTCTATATTAAAGCTGCACTGCTGCACTTTCCTCTTCTGCCCCGGATTTGAACATGGTTTCCTGCGTGCTGACATTTTTTCCATTGAGCTAATAGAGCCTGCCTGCTTGCTCAGGGGGTAAATTGAATCTTGACCATCAGGTAAAAAATTGTCAGATCCTGTGTCTAGATGAGACATGACCTTTGACACGATCTACAGGTCTCAATAGAAGAGCAGGGAGACAAAAAACAATGAATGTCGATGTAAACATAGGTCGCAGTTCGAGTACAGCAGCAGCAAAGCACCCCTAGAGCGCCCCTACAGTCTTATTAAAGTAATCCTATGTGGCGGTCTGTGTTGTCAGGACAGCCTGACAACAGGTAGCCAGGTGGAAGATGTTCCGAAATCTGGTGGTGTGGCTTTTGAAGTAGGGTAGAGCTTGCCTGGCCAGGCTGGCCGAGGTCACAGTACCCGTGTATGTGAACAGCTGGTGAGTCTCCTTGATGATTTGCTGAGCATTTCCTGGAAGCTCACCTCCTACAATGCACTTGGCTGTCTGCACCTCCCCATGTAGGGGCTTTCCATCCGAAGGCGGTGCAGTTCCTATACCAGACGGTGACACAGCCGAACAGGATTCTCTCGATGGGGCTGTTGCAGAACAACCTTAGGAAGCGCGGGCCAGTGCCAATTGTCTAAGTAATCCTGGGCGCTACACTCCCTCTGCCAGCCTAGGGAGAGCCGAGCTCATGCCTCCTTCAATGCATGAGAGCTAACAAGCCTTCTTATCACCCGACAGGGGGGAGTTTCCCCAGTTAGACGTAGAAGTGAAGTGGAAGGAACATGTTTTTCCAACCAGTTCCTTTCCCCTCCATCAGGCGCCCCCGGCTGACCAGAGGGAGGCAGTATAGAAACCAGGATTACTGCATGTTTTTGTGAGGGTACCTACCATAGGGGACACAGGGAGACTTTAACATGAAAATGCCTTCCGAAATAAAAATATATTTTTATTTATTTGTTGTGATTGTGATTCAACAGTCTGGCTCAAGAGACTATGGTCACCTTGATCCGTTTTTAGGCTTTTTTTGAGTCCAGGGTCTGCGGTGCTCTCAAATCAATAGGAAGGCTGTTCCACAGGCGCGGTGCAGCCGAGCAGAAGGCCCTCTAGTCACTCTTACCTGGAAACAAGACAGAGGGAGGGAGATTTATGTAACCTTTTAGTGTGTGCCTGTAAGGTCTAGCTTGTGAAGATTGTCTCAGCTAAATACACAATCCAACTCTTACAGCAAGCAAACAAACAAGTTATAAAACAGTGTGCTTTCACTTGTGTTTTGAAGCTGCAGTGTGTGATATTTTTGCTCATCACAAGGCCTCACAAGGCTAATAATGATATGCCTACAGGCCAGCCATTCCCAACCTGTGGGCCGGGGCACGCTGGTGGGTCGTGAGGATAATGCAAGTGGGCCAACAAATAACACTAAGATTATAACATTAATATAAAGAAGAAAAAAGTCATGGTATTATTTTCCGTAAAACCTTAAAAAAAAAGTCATTACATGAATAGGAACTATTTGTGATTAATAATTTTTTATTGCTTATACATTTTGGTACAAATACAAACATATAAGTTGTTAACAAGCATGTAAGACATGCATACAGTATGTACTAACACAGAATATGTACTAACACAAGCAATTTCAAACATTCAAGAAAAGCAAAGAAGAACAAAAACACTGATAATAGGAATTTAAAGTACTATTTTAGCTTCATTCGTCCAAGCCGGAACACAATTGATTGAACGATCATCCAAATAAACGTGTTCTGACAACCCGCAACTCACCCATCTGACCTCTTAAAGGAGAGCTGCCGTTCGTACAGAACGGCTCTGATCCGTGAACTCTCACGAGATAGTTGCGTCCCGCGAGATTTCGCGTGTAGCGCTCCCCCTCCCCCCTCATAAGTGACAAACTGTGTGTGAGTACCAGGACACTACATAGAGAGGATTTGTGAAAAAAAAAGTTTGGAGCGACGAAAATAGCCGAATTAGATTTATGATCTAGGCTCCATTCTAGCTGTGGAAGGGGTCCGCAGAATGGAGCACAGGGGCTTCTATGAAAAAAAGTCAACTGCATCAGGTATGTTGTTGAATGATTATAGGCAGACACAATATATATGTATTTGGGTCTGAATCTCTCCTTCAACATGGCAGTTGAATGGCTGCCATGTTAAGTGGTCAGATGGGTGTCCCGCAAACACTTTGGAGATTTCCAAGTGGGCCTTGATCCATAAAAGGTTGGGAAATGCTGATACAGGCCAATTCAGCTGCCAGAGTTCTCACCCGCACGAGCCTTGGCAGCACATCACCCCCACCCATGAACAGTTGCACTGGCTTCCTGTTCAGTTCGGTTCCGCATCTATTACAAACTCCTCCTTCTCACCTGCAAATGTCTCAATGCCCTGGCTCCACAGTACCCCTCAGGCCTCCTCCATAAACATACTCTTTCACGAAACCTGCGGTCCACAGACTTGGACCTCCTCTCTATCCCCCAAACTAGCAAGCAAACCTTTGGGGACAGAGCCTTCAGTGTGGCAGCCCTCACCCTTTGGATCTCTCTCCCAATGGAGGGGATTCGCCATGCTCCAACTCTGGACAATTTTGAGGCTGCCTTGAAAAGACACCTATTCTCTCAAGCTTATGGCAAATAGCTGTCTTGTTTGGTTGGTTGGTTGTTGGTTGTTCATTGTTTTATGTAAAGCGTCCTTGGGTTCATGAAAGACGCTACAAAAACATAAAGTTACTATTATTATTAGTTTGTGCATGGCGTCCAATCCATGTTGTATTCCGTTGTCGTGTTGTTCCTGCGTTGCCGTGCACAAGGTAATAGTGTGTGCCAGAGTGTTGTGCTTGTAACGTCATCTCCTTGCACCGTTATCACCTTTATATATTTCGGTAACACTTGCTACTGTACAACTATAATGCATTATTGACATACCACTGTATAAATATAGTTAAAGAACTCATAAATAATCATAATGCTTTATAATAACAATAATCATAAATTGTTTAAAATTGGTTGTAGCCGCATATCACACAATGAGGCTTTTGTGATCTTATCTAACCCCTGATTTATAAATCGACCTATTTTCTCTCTTTCAACTTTTTATCGTTGTCATGACAAAAAAAAACATCTATTATGGTTTTCTGTCCTGCGCAACTTACTACAAAATACACCTTTCTCATCTTTTTGTGATTGTCATTTTCTCACAGTTTAGTCATTTCTATGTTTGCTGTTGACTAAACAATTATGAACTGTCCTGATGTGACAAAAAGCTATGTGACTCTACACTTCAATGTGTATGTGTGTATATGTGTAGATATGACATTCGCACATTTACTGTAGCGTTTGCCTAAGCTGGGGAAATATTAGCTCTGAAGATAACATCCAACCAATTAACTCATTCTAGAATTGTAGAATTATCATCATATCCTCTTATAATAATATAGATTATTGATTAAATAATAAAGATTGTTTAATGTTTACTCATGGTCACTCATACAGTACTACAGTATATGAAAAATACCTTTAAGAGGCTGTATAGTGCACAGCCACAACAATCAAATGACTTATTATGAATCGCTGTCACAGCATACCTTTCTTTTCTTTTTTTTTAACAAAGGCGTTTATTTGCTTTTCTGCAGATAATTTACAGTGTACAATTATTTTTAAGCAAATAAACTAAAATAAAAAACACAAAAAGAAAAAGAAAAAGACACAACAGAAAAACACAACAGAAAAGAAAAACAAACAGGACAATTCGGCAGATTAAAGATTACAAATTAAATCAGATTTAAATATCAGGACATTCACTTGGAACAATATAACTAGTTACAACACAAACATTATCATGACACATACACGGTAACATATACTTTCATATAGGCAGATTAAAGTACCCTATAACTGGGGCCCATCTTTTTAGAAACACATCGTACATCATCTGGAGCTTGGCAGTAATTTTTTCCATAGTATACATTTTCAATATCCTCTCATGCCATTGGCTGGTCGTAGGTGGTAGAGGTCTCAGCCAGGAACAGCATACCTTTCAAAAGAAAAATGTTTCCCCTAAGCACAATTATTGGGAAGTAAAATGTACCAATATCGGTGAACACCACCCCCCCCCCTCCCCTGAACTCCTCCTGCCTGTGGTTGAAATTAAAAGCTGTCGAGGAAACTAGCTGAAAAAAATATGAAAGATGTCATGGTCACCTCAATCTTTCAAGCCAGGCAATTATTCCACATTCTCTGAATGCTGTGTGGAACTACGTCCCCTAAATGACGATAACAGAAGTTGTCATCTGTTCGTCATTTCTGTTCACAAAAATATATTTTTATTTATTTGTTGTGATTGTGATTCAACAGTCTGGCTCAAGAGACTATGGTCACCTTGATCCAAATAATAAATAGCCCAATTTTCCTACTCTCCATCTTCCAGCCACCATCCACCACCACACACACACACACACACACACACACACACACACACACACACACACACACACACACACACACACACACACACACACACACACACACACACACACACACACACACACACACAGTCCCACGAGGAACAGAGTAAACAGGATCTTGGCAAACACACACACACACACACACACACACACACACACACACACACACACACACACACACACACACACACACACACACACACACACACACACACACACACACACACACACACACACACACACACACATATGGAAAGCAGGAAATGGAAAGGCACATGCAACAATCATTATGTGCACATTTCCAGTCATTTACTCACAGATAGGAACACTACTACGTATTGAACTACAGTACCTAACATCATAACCATAGTAAAAAAAGAACATGAGCAGGATGTAGATGCACTGTTTGTAAACATAGTTGTCCATTTGTCTACGGAAAACGCTGTCTAAACGCTGGTACCGTCTCTCTCTCTTTCCCTCTTTAAAGCAATTAGACAAACGGAAAGAGAAGTCTGTAAATGGCGGGAGAGCAGAGAACAGGACAGTGAGGGTGCCATTTGGGTAGGTTAAGTGACACAGATTACACACGTGACTGCTGTGATGCAGGGTTTATGCACAGAGCCACTCGCTTGTCAGCTGATGAGGAGTTTGTGTGTGTGTGTGTGTGTGTGTGTGTGTGTGTGTGTGTGTGTGTGTGTGTGTGTGTGTGTGTGTGTGTGTGTGTGTGTGTGTGTGTGTGTGTGTGTGTGTGTGTGTGTGTGTGCGTGTGCGCGCGAGTGTGAGCGTGCGTGCGTGTGTATGCATGCGTTTGTTGGAACATTTTGGCTGTGATCAAGCCAACGGTGCCGGAGATTAGCTGTACACAGACAGAATGACTCTTGGACTCGAGACTCGAGACTCGAGACTCGACTTGACTTGAAGTCCCGATTTTGATGACTTTAGACTTGCTTGACCAAATCAAAAATAGACTTGGACTTGCTTGGGACTTGAACGCTAAAGACTTGAGACTTGACTTGACTTGAGCCCTCTTGACTTGAAAATTCAAGTATTTTCAAGTCACTTTCAAGTCACTTAAGCAAGCCAAAAATGTTTAAAAAGTGTGCATCAACTATAATGTTATTAGTCAGAAATCCCGGCCGTCAGTGACACCTAGTGTAGTGTTGCCAAAGCTGCTTATTTACCCTAACTTTTGGACAAAATTTGGCTTGTTTTTGGCTTGTTTTTGGAAGTCGGTTCGCTTGTTTCTCTCCCGATACTTGGCAACACTGGCCCACATGTTGCACGTTACCAAACAAACAACACACCGGCTTCACTCCTGTCGTCGCTGCTGGAACTGAAGCCAGGTGGAATAAAATGTCAACTCCAGCAGTTATAGCTGTCGGTTTTAAAGATTACAAGGTGGAAGACAAGACGAGAAAAGCAGTATGCAAGGCAAGACCTATACTTCACATTAACATTACTGCGTGCTAAGTGCAAACTATAACCAGTGGTGGAAAGTAACTAAGTACATTTATTCAAGTACTTTACTTAAGTATTTGCAATTTTCAGTACTTTTACTTCTACATTACAGTCATTTAGCAGACGCTTTTATCCAAAGCGACTTACAGTAAGTGCATTCAACATAGGTAGGGAACTAAACTACTAATCACCAGAAGTCTTAAGTGCATTTTCTGCAAAAACAAGCAACCAAGAGTATACCTAGCGCTAAGGTAAAAGTGCAATATATCAGCTACCTACTTCTACTCAACTACATATGAGAGGCAGATATTAGCCTACTTTTAACTCCACTACAATTATTTGAAAACTTTAGGTACCAATTACTTTGTAGATTTTGGTTATTAATACAAAACATACATTGACCACTTCAGCGCTATATACATTTCCTCTTCTACCCCGGATTTGAACGCGGTTTCCAGTGCAAGTGCTGAAATTTCACCATCGTGATAATAGAGCCTGCCTGCTTGATCAGAGGATACACTGAATTTGTGTCAGATCCTGTGTCTAGGTGAGACATGGCCTTTGACATTATCTAAATGTCTCAATAGAAGAGCAGGGAGACAAAATACAACCACCCTGATTGTATAAGTTATATTGTAGTAACATACTCTACCATACAGATTGTACAAAATGACATTACATTCATTAAAAAGGGCCCTTTTAAACCCTGTCCTCAAGGAGGAAATTAAAAGTACAGTATCTGCGTTCTGTTGGCCTGGAAGAACCCTTGTTTTAAAACAAATGCAAATTGTGAAAAATGCTCATGATTTATGTAAATCTTTACATATCTTGAATTAACATTTTGACTTGTTTGGGACTCGAAACAAAAGGTTAAGACTTGTTTGGGACTCGAAACAAAAGGCTAGGACTTGTGTGGGACTCGAACCAAAATGCTAAGGACTTGTGTGGGACTCGAAACAAAAAGCTGAGGACTTGGACTTGACTTGGGACTTGGCTGTGTTGACTTGGACTTGACTCTGGACTTGAGAGCAAAGACTTGAGACTCGACTTGGACTTGCAACATAGGGACTTTGTCCCACCTCACTCACTCACTCACTCACACACACACGGAAGGACGGACGGACAGGGTGCAAAACATACTCTCTCGCCATGCCTTTCGGCCTGGCGGAGACAATAATATAAATATAAATATACAGTAAGTATAGGCACAACACACACCACAGGATAGCAATTATAGTGCAGTTGAAGCTCACGAGTCCTCCAGTGTGTGAGTTAGAGGAGAGACATTATCTGCTCCAGGGAGACCTCTCTGGGCTGTGACGCATTCACCCTCACAAGACCTCCAAACCCCATGACACCACTGATCATTTTTCATTGAGCAGGAGTCAACATGCAAATACACAACACAAGACAACATTTTTTATAAAACACACACACAGACGCAGACATATTACATACACATTATATTACAGTCATTTAGCAGACGCTTTTATCCAAAGCGACTTACAATAAGTGCATTCAACATAGGTAGGCAAGAAAACTACTAATCACCACAAGTCTTAAGTGCTTTTCTAAAACAAGCAACTAAGAGTATACCCAGCGCTAAGGTAAAATTACAATATATCAGCTAAACATATAAACATCCGTGCGCACACACACATGCATGCACGGATTGCACGCAGATACACACAAAGAGACATGCGTACATACACGTACTGTGCATTTACAAGAGACAAACATCACACATACAAATACAAACACACAGAGAGATCACATTCACATGTTTGTGTGTCTCTGTGTTTGTCTGTGTGCAGGGCGTGGCTGAAAATGAGCACCCACGCTCACTTACTTTGCTTGGTAAAGAAAAAAAGGATTTAAAAAAGGATTAAAAAAACACACACGTACACAAACAGACACAATATACAGCCAGGCTGAATGCCAGACATAATAAACATGAGGCCCTTTGTGAAATAGTGAAGTGTACTTCAGTATACACTTCACTGTTCATCTTCTATTTTCTCATCATCTATTTTGACAGGCTTTTTGGTCATTACTTTATGTTTTTCTTCTGTGTTTGTGTTCTTTTTTTATTGGCTCCCTCCAGATGAGAGGAGTTTGTGATTGAGCACAATGCCAATGCTGCTCCTCCTCTGCTCTCATGCTGCTAAAACATCTCCACTGCATGATTTTATCTCACATTGAATATTGTGAACATTTATTGGTGCCACAGTCCTACAACCAATTGAGCAACTGTTTAAGAGAGCCATCAAGGGTTTAGACAAGAAACCAAACAAATGCTACATCACTCTAGCATCTTGCAAAATCAAAGTTTTGATAATTTTAAGGCTTTTAAAAGTATATGCTTTGTTTGCAAGTGTCTACATGGACTGGCTCCTCCTCCAGTGCAAGGTTTCATCCACAGGAAGAGAGACACTGGACGTCGCACCACTAGGTCAGACACCAGGGGGGACTGTGAGGTCTATCGTAGGCTAATCTCTTAATACAGATTCAGAGCAATTTTTCCATCCTTTTTTTTGCAGATGAGTTCCCAGATTGATTGTAGGCAGACCACTTTTGGACAGAACGTTCTGTCCATTAAGGGAATTGTGTGATGGAACAGCCTCCCAGTTAGTCTAAGCTGGGAAAGCCCCACCCTGTGTACCTTTAAAACACAACTAAAACAATGGTTAAACATGTCCCAGACATGTGAACATAGATAAACCTTAATTCTTAGATATTTCAAATTAAATATTTTAGCTGTTTTAGGTATCTGACTTGATAGTTGAGTTTTTTAGTTAGGCTTAAACTAGACCTGGTATTCTTACATCAACTGTTGATAGTTATTAGTTTTTAGTTTTTTCTGTATTTGGTTGTGTATTTTGTTGTGTGTCGTATGTGGGGGCTACGAATGGAAATGAACTTTTAGCTAACTCTGGCATGTTTACATGAGATCAGGATTAGCTGATTCATTTTACTTTCATGTATGGAATGTTCATTAACGTGCATCTAAAAAGAAATACAGAGAGCAAGCGGACTGGAAACCTTAAACAATGTGGGGCTTTAAAAATGTCACTCGATCAGTTGATCATCCGTCCATCCAACATTTAGGTCCCAATTTAGTCAGTGTCATTTGACCCATGTGTACAGTACGTGGTACCCTGACGCTGTCATTCCCCACGGTTGGTTTGGGGAGGGTGTGTAGACCAGTGGTTCTAAAACTTTTTCATGTCAAGGACCCCCAAATTGATGTATAATGTGGACGCGGACCCCCACCTGAAAATATGTCGTGCCAGGGACCCACAGAAGCAAAGATTTGTGTTAAAAATGTTCGCCTTTTAAAACACATTTTCAAGATTTTTCAAAAATAGCAGATCTTCAAGCTCATATAGCAGGACTTGGTGCCGCGCTATGAGCTTATCTGCTATTCCTCCAATAACACATGGTGTTGCCAGCCTCTTATTTTCACCTGACAGCGAGGAGTTTCAGTGGGAGAGAGTAAGGCCCAGGTTCACACTATATGACACTAGGGACGGCAGTCGCTCAGGAGGTAGAGTAGCCGCTTGGGAAATGGAAGGTTCACGGTTCGATTACAGGTTCCCCCTGAGTTAAGTGTTGATGTGTCCTTGAGCAAGACACTGAACCCCCAAACTGCTCTCGATGAGCAAGCTGGTGCCTTGCGTGGTTTCCTCATCAGTGTGTGAATGTGTGTGTCACCTGACCCACATCCCTTGCTGGCTTCCCACCCTCAAACACTCGCAATTGTGTTAATTGGAGGGCATGGCCAAGACAGAGACACCGCTGCCAAGAATTGAACCCAGGCCTCAACAGTGGCAGAGCATTTGACCTCTATGCCACCAGGATGCCCTTTGATTGTTTGTTTTAAGTGTAATGAATCCATTGATGTCCAGTCACACTGTGACTGAAAATAGTCAGTCTTTGCTCTTTACACACATTTCTTGCCCTGGCACTAGTTTCTTAAGTCATTGTAGAATCACAGTAAATTCACACAGTAAAATCCTCTCTGTTCATTTATAGATCTGTAACGCTCTTTTGTACTGTGCTGCACCCCTCGTTGTTGTTCACCTATATGGTGATCTACTGCAGGTATTGAAGCATACTGTATTAGTCGTATTTGTTGATAGCCTAAAATGTGTGCGTAAATATGTATTAACTCTATTAGCTTCTTCCTCAGGCCGAGTTATATTCTAACCAGGGTAACTAGGGTCAACTTGGTCGTCTGATAGTAATTACGTGGCTACTCTCGTCAGAAGTTGCTCATGCCCTACAAGGTACAGTAAAGGTCAAGTGGACTCCCAGCATCACAAGGCTTTGATTCTGTTAGTTTGGTTCATGACACTCCCAGAACGCTCCAAATCCAACCAGCACCAGCCTCAAGTAGGCTTAAAGTAGGCTACTCAAGATGCTTTTGGCCTTGAGAGCTCCAAGACTGTGAAACGCCCTTGCCAGAAGAATTCAGTCTTTTGGGTTAGTGGTTCTCAACCTTTTTCATGTCAAGGACCACCAAATTAATATGTAGTTGGCCATGGACCACCATCTGAAAATATTTAGTGCCAGAGACCCCCATGCAAGATTTGTGTTGTTAAAATGTTCAAGATAAAATAAATAAATAGCAGATCTACAAGATCACAATGCATCTTAAAACGACACGATGTGAGCTTGTAGATCGGCTATTTTCGGTCACTTTCTTAAAGCACACATTCAAAGGTTTTAACTGTGCCTTCTCATAACAGACAAAAGTGAGATACTGTATGAAGCTGTGCAGTGACAAATGTATAAAAATAAGGCTCAGCCTATAAAAAAACATCCAATAATGGACTCTGAAGAAGCAGCCATTGAACATCAGTCCTGTAAATGGAATAAAAGCCTGAGAGTATTTATAGGTCCAGTCTTATTTTTCCACTTATTCAAAGACCTTTGCCTTTATGTAATGTCTGTTTCCAACATGGAGTCACATTTGTGTCACTTATGTTATTACACGTTTTATTATTTTTATACTTTTGTCTTCCATCCTTAAAGACCTTCTCGAAAGGTGTCATTATTATTTTACTCTGAACCCCGGTCTTTGATACATGTGTTGTAGAGTTTGCAAATAAATTGGAATAAAGGCTGATGCTAAAATGGGTTGTGTTTTGTCCGTATGTACGGTGTGTAGGTGTGTACCATGTTGGGGGGGACCTGAGCTGCTTGAGCTGTCATAAACATGCATGCACGCACGCGTGCGCACACACACACACACACGCACGCACACGCACACGCACACGCACACGCACACACACACACACACACACACACACACACACACACACACACACACACACACACACACACACACACACACATACACACACACACACACACACACACTTACAGAACAATAACTCAGAATCTCAGTAATTGGGTGGGTGGATGAATGCAAGCTTACATGAGAAGACAGAAGACAGATGCAGGGAGAACAGAGACAGATAACCTCACCTATAACACACCCATCCCATAAATTAGGCCTATTACACAGCCATCCCAGGCTTGTTTTTCCCATTAAGACATCACACTCCACCCAGCTACAGCAAAACAATACAAACATTCATATAGACACAGACCTACTTCTTGCATCATTCAAGAGTTGAAATCCGGCTCTTGACTTAGCCTACTCATCTCTTCTAATTTACACTGCCTTACTGTCGCCGCCATTCTTTCCCACGCTGACCAAGGAAGCTCAAATGATCTAAAAACATTAAATAAATAAATAAAAAAACATCATCAACAAAGGGCTCTCTTATGGGAATTTGAGCGACTTTGAATGGAGGGGATCTTCAAACACAGTAAGCTACACAGCACAGTAAGCTAGCTTGAGGCAAAGCAGATAAAATAAAGGCCAAAAAGATGGCAGAACCACAGAGAGAAGAGAACCCACACAGAGACACACAACCCCAAGGCTCCCCGAGACGGGTGGATTAGACGGGAAGAGCTGGGGGTCCTAAACCAGAGCCTTTATGTCAATTCTCGCTGTTACTTTGCATTTCTTGTCAAAGGGCTTAGTCATTCATGTCAGTGACTGAAGGAATAACCTCAATGTTAACTTTGTAGATGTCACAAGAAACAAACCATCATGATACCTTTTTTTAAATGAGTGTGCTGCCAGTTTATTTATAGGACTTTAGCCTATGCATGTGCACTGTAGTTCCACTTGTGTTGACAATAGAAAATTGTGGTGTTGACTTCAAGTCAGTGGTCATTTCTATTACATTTAAATGTCCTTATATAATGTTTCTTTTTTACTTTGTCTTAATGCTTTTAATGTTTTGTGTAAAGCACTTTGAATTGCCTTGTTAAAATGTGCTAAAGATATAAACTTGCCTTGCCTTGGCTGGGCTTGCATGAATGCAGTTGTCAAAGTGTGCGTGTAAGTGCGTAAAACATGGCCCACTGCCATGTAGTTGCAAGGGCAAGAACTGTGTCATGGAATGTTCCCAACATCCATGTGTGCCAGACAATATGTGTCAAAATGTGGGTATGATGAGAAGTGATTGTTTGTTTTAATAGCTATAACCTAGAGACACAGTAGCTTTAGAGAATACACTGTAATGAATTTAGTGTTGAGTGTATTCTAATCAGAGTTACAAAACCTTGAACCTTGAAGATTTTACTATGTTAAGACAGACAAAACAGAAATAGGTCCTAAAATACAGAAAATTAGAATATGCAAATTTAAATCTGTTGGTAGAGACTCATAACACTGATTAGATGAATGACCAGATACAGAACATCTCTTAGGAGTGAGTCCAGACTATTCACAATGCAGCATACAGTACACACTTAGTGGTATGTGCAAATGCATGCATGCATGCATGCATGTACAAGGATCTGCATTAGCTACTGCAAATGTGCTAGCCTGATTATCAGCCTGAAGCTGAGTGGGCGGGGCCTATGGTCTGGAACCAGGCTACAAATGTGCAGGATTTGTCTGAATATACATACGTAAGTGTGTGAAATATATCTACGAATTATATGTTCAACAGTGTGGGAATGCTTGTCAACAGCATGCAGGACAAGTGCACTGTAACCCAGAACTAGCAGAGAATTGTTATAATGCTGTATGGCACAAACATAAGGTAAGACTGCCCCCCAGTGGAAAGCTATGATTACAGAGCGTTAGTAACAAAATGCTTATGATAATATCATAAGTAGTCAGGAGTCACTAGTGTGGTCATCATATTATGATAACCACACTAGTTGGAGTGCAAATGCCCTCTCTGCTCTTTAATAATATGATATAAGTAATAAAGATATTTGTGAGCCACTAGGCTACTTGTTGTATCTCTGGTCAAGTTCCTCTCTTAATATCAAACAATGTATTGAGGGCTATAACATCAGAAGAACACATCAAAAGCACTTGTAGAGACCAAAGGAGGAGACCTGTTGAGTGTGAACAAAAAGGTTCCTTCAGTTTTGTTATGATTTTTCCAACTTTATTTTTGATATAATCTTTCAATGGTATATTTAGCCTCCTTGACGTCACATTTTCATTGCTGTTTTTCTTTCTTCTCTAAACACTATTTTTAGTCATGAATCTGTCCCTGACACTCGAGCCAAAATGACACAGGCACTGTGCTGGCGGAAATTCACATAAGAGTCATTATGGTATTGATGTAATATCTAATGTACTTATCAATCTCTAAATTGGGTAGCTTGCTACTCTACAGGGAGGTGACATCATCACCTGTTCTTCCCTGACAAACCCCTTTACAACAGCTGATTCACGCAGAACCTACTGTATTTCCAAAATGTCGCTTGTATGTGTGAGTTAGTGAAACCACCATGTAAGGAGTGACCATCTGTTGTTGTGTACTTCTGAGAGAGTATAAAGATCCTTGTGAAATTTGTATGGGGGCTTGGCTGAGATGACAGGGCTCTCTCTGTTTGTGATGACATCAGGCTATTGATTCCTGACATGCAGTCCTGCGTTCTTCCTGATCTTCCTGACACTTTCTGAGTAGCAAAACCTCCATTACAGCACCAGAAATGTGCCGTAAATGTCTTTATTTCTGTAAAAAGTTATTTCTGTTTAAAGTGAATACATCTGTGCACCAACAAGCCTGGGGTTTGAATTTACAATCTTCGTAAAATTTCTACATCTTAACACACTTAGCCGATGTTCTCGTTTGTGCAGCTGCATGCATCCCTCAAAAATGTCAAAGCATTTGCAAAACCATTAGTACTTTAATGCCAGCAATCATTGTGTTGGTAAAGGCATACTTTTATCCTCCAAAATGTCAAGACTATGATCATCTGTGACATGTCATTCTGAAATTATACTCTTTATAATGGACACAGAAATCAGAGCAATCAGTCTCTATACATCTGCTCTGCTGTGCTACGCAATTTTATGTATAGATGTATGTGTAGGGCATCTGAGTCAGTAAATGACATCATTGCTGTCATAACTAACCCTATACGTAGTTGTCAGGTTCTCCTCTAGACTGTGGAACCATTGGCGCACAAGGTTCAAAACTGAACATGGTGGAAGTCTTTTTATTGTATTTCTTTTTCTGTTATTCTTATTTTTTGCATGGTGTTTGGGTCTGAAATAAAGATTGAATTGAATAGTCTCTAATAACATCTTGCACAAAGGCAAAACTGACAGACTACTTCCTACTGTGCATCTTCCTCTCTCTCTCACTCTACTTCTGTATGCATCCTAAGGAAGCAAATGAGTGTATTCCTAGCTGAACTAGGACATAAGACGAGGCGTGGCTCAAATTATCATATTTTTTTATAAATGTATGTGAAGAAAGTTACAGACTTGTCAGAAGCTGTGTAACGTTGGGAGAGACACACAGTATCCCATGGACAGAAATGAGCACCAATGACTAAATTATTGACATCACTTTACAACAGCCTCAAGCATAATGCATAAGTGAATGATTGTTGTGTCACAAAACAAAAAAGACAGGAAAAAATAAAATTGTATTTCGATACAATTTACATTAATTTTGAGTTTTTTGTCATACAACACGGTCCGGTCTTAAACAAAGTATAAATTGGCTTAATTCCTAGTGTATTAACCTTTGGAAAACATGTATTCAAAGAATAAGAATTACATACATTTGTATTGTTACAACTTTGTATTACATCATGCATTACTGAGATTTTACACACAGCTAGTCAGACAGACAACCACCTGCCCACCCACACACTATTATGTATTGCAGAAATAGCATATACATAATAGTACCTTGTACTTTCTCCAACATTACATAACAGTTAACCTTTATGAGACTATGGATTTCAACTCAGCCCTTGTAGTCATATAACATTTATGAGGCAGCAAACACAAATGAAGAGTTTGTTTGCTTGTTGACACAATTTTAAAGAAGTAATATCTGCTCCTGTCAAAGTGACAGGTGTTACACCACGACAATTGGAAGATGATCATAAGATTTAAAATATATGTCGACATAACTTGTCATGGTTTGACAAATACAAATTTTTAAACACCTATATGCCTAGTTTATATTAATGTTGAGATATTGACCGATGAGAAACACTACATTAAGGAATTACTACTGCTAGTTCCTATTCTCCCAGGCATAATGACATTCACCTGGTCTCCCATGTCTAGGCTAATGAGTGTGGCTTGGAGGGGAAGCAGCAGACTTCTGGGTATTCTGGGTTTAAGAGAAGAGAAACACTGAAGTTCAGGTTTCTTCTCAAAAGGCTAGAATTGATTCTTCAAAATAAGACTGTACTACTGTATTTAGGATTCATCACACAATATCGCAATACTAAGTATTCTATCCTTAAAATAGGACCATTAAAAAAAACAATAGTTTTTAAATAATTTAGAACTTTAAAATTAACAACGTGGTCTTTACAGTGTTTTGCAGGTAAATTCTGAAATAAAAGACAAGAAATGGGCCTTAACAAGGTCACAATATTCATATTTGTTATGGCATTTACACTAAAGATAAAAGATGATCTTATTTCAGTTTTAGAACCATCTAAATACAGTATGACATAGTATTCTGCTTAACCTACATGTTTCAATACAACTCTCAATTTACTCCCAATCACTTTTATCTATTACAAAAAAAAAATATTACATCAATGTTTTTCCACCATATAGTGCATCATAATTTTAAATCTTGAGTTTAAGACAGATGGTTTTGGCAATGTTTTGCATGCATTGTGTATCCGAACAAACCATATATAGGATTATATTAAAGTCACACTGTGTAACTTGTATTTTTGATATAATCTTTCACTGGTATGCAGTAGCTGATGCAGATCCTTGTACATGCAGCATGCATACATTTGCACATAGGCCTACCTCGAAACTAGGACCCTACATCATTTCTCTTGGAGCAGTACTTATGTGATTTTGTTTCGAACTGAAAAAAAAAGACTACTAAAATGAATATTACACAGTAAAATACTTTAAATGAACCCCACAACAATATGCACATCAATATGACTATATTTTAAAACCCTAGAGACACATGTATTGTATTTATCTATAGATACCGCACCTGTGATATATGTGACCATTCTGTAACAGAAAGTTCCCAGACTTAATTTATGCTCTATTGTACACACAACACCATCATATGACGAAGTATAAATCAGGCTTTAGTCCCTAACTATATGACTTGAAAATAAAAATTTAAAAATATACTATTTTCTTTCATTCCTTTAAAGCTGGCACATTGATGGACAGTATTGTAGCATTTATAGTAAGGATGTTGAATTTAGTGGTATGAAATAATGACCATTGACAATTAAAAAAATACACAATATACACATTTACTGCTGTTGCTTCGTAGGGCAGTTAAGAAGGCTAATATAGGGTGTTCGTAAATACGCTCTGAGAATCTACTTGGAGTGCTCTGGATTTAACGTCATAGATCACTCTGATATCAGTTAATTACTCATTAACTAATGTTGCCATTTTTATCTTTTAAAATGAATTCAAATGAACGTTAGTTCATCCCATGGATAAACATGATTATTACCAGTTCTTTGTACACGTAAATGTGTGTTGAATCTGTCTATAGTACCAGACATTTTCAATGACTTCTGACGCCACTGTTCAGACGCTTGAGACAACACAGCTTTTCACTTAGACGGAGCACAGTACTCTGACTTTTGTAATGGTGATGCTCCAACTGCTCTGATTTCTGGAGACCAGAAAGCACCCCGGATGGGTTTCAGCACTCTCAGAGCGTATTTCCGAATGCACCCTGAGAGTGCGCAGCGCAGTAAACTATTTTGTCGATCTTTGTGTGAAGACTCACATGCACACCACTCAAAACAGGCTAATCTGTATCTTCTAGTGAACATTCTAAACTTATATGCAGCTTATATGGCCAAATGAGAACATTGAACATACTCTTTCATACCTGAATGGAAGTGATAACGCACAAAATTGTTATACTTATTTTGTTATGTTGCTTCAGGTCTCTCTTTGCATTGCTTGTGTCTGTTTAGTTCTACGTACTTCATGCATCAGTCTAGTTGTCCAACCGGTGAATGTCCTCTCCCAGCTGAAATCGAAGATTGTATCATCATTGTATAATTCTTTTGTGATTTCCTCAACTTATGATGTCTTCTTCATATTAATTTGGCTTCCTTGCTGGTACTTTTTTTTTTGTTTCTTGGTGAAGACTTCACTCCCTCTAACGCTCATCCTCCATGGTCCTCACAAAGGCCCCACCCTCCCTTACTTTGTAGCGAAATAATTCGCAAAGTCAAGCTACTTCCACAGTGGGTTGCCTGTCCCTCAGTGCTGCCTCTTGCTGTCCAGGATGGCTTTCCAGTCGTCGTACCAGGAGAGCAGGCGTCTCTGGGACGGGCAGGGGGGGCGGTGCTTGTTGTGGCAGGCTGTGAACAGGACATGCTCCCATGTCGGTCTGGGATCCACACCTGATAGAAAGGAGGGCAGAGGAGATTAGACCTATACTCTCCACGCGTGTGGAGATTTGCCGCCGCAAGGCAAATCTCACGCGAAATCTCCACACGAAAACACAAAATCACCAAATGCAAGACAACACCACAAGGTGTGAGAGACATAACTAGGGCTGTCACGATTATGACATTTTAAATGGCGAATAATAGTCACAGTCAATAATTGCGATTAACCATTTGATTGTGTTCTTGTTGTTGAACACTGGAACATATGGATAAAAATTACATTTCTGTTTGGCTTTGGTAGATATGACAAATAACCTAAATATACAAAGAAATTACTTTTACAGAAAACTCACTTTTACATACTTTTAAAAAAACATGTATTCTTTAACACGTTTGAAAATATATCAACATTTTTCAAAATGGAAACGATTATGACGATCTCAAATAATTGTGATTAGACCATTATGCAATGATTGTGACAGGCCTAGATGTACCTGTACATATTTAAACTGATATAAACAATTACATGATCCAACCATGATAAACAGCTCATGGTTTATAGACGGATTTCCGCGCGACGTCATCACAGAGCAGAATGCGCAATCTGCGCATGCTCGGGGGAAACGAATTGTTGCGCCGTTCACTCTGTTGTTGTGTTCGGGAGTTAGATAGCCATAATTCTGCTATTATAGGCATAATAGGCATAATGCTGCTATTATATACAAACAGATCCAACTTCCGACAAATCATTTTTATTGAGTAAACAAGGTATTACAAACTGCATAATTTAATGTACTTTCATTAAACCCGGAGATCATTTATTTTATGAATGGACATTTGACCAGAGCTGCTGCGGGTAATGGCGCCCTCTATAGGCTTATCCCTCCTCTGCGCGGTCATATCCTCTCATGTTTACTAACAGGAAACCCGTCTATACATGGCTTATACTAGCTGTGTGATCGCAGGTAAAAAGTGAAATTCCAGGTCAAGAATTGAATACGGTAAAACCATATGGGATAAGAAACCACTGAGATGCTTGGGTTTGACATTCTATACATTAAATCAAGTTCTACGAGCTCAACAGTGTGCACACAAACTTACCCAAGATGTCTGGTTTATCATCTATGAGGATGTCTCCAGTCACTACAGTCTTGTCTCTAGTGAGAATGACCTGTTCCAGAAATTCAGGGCCCAAATGCTTCTCCACCCAGGCATACTAGAGGGAAACACATGCATGTTTAAACATTACGCACGCACGCACACACACACACACAAGCACACAAGCACAGCAAAAACCTGCCGTAACTAAAAAGAGGACCAGAAGTACTCACTTCTTCAGGTTGCAAATGGAACAGAATGTATTGGAGCTTACCTTCTCATGAGGACAGTGTTTGTAATATTTTATAGGGCTGGTGCAAATGAAGACATCTGTGCTGGGGAAAGAACAGGAAAAAAATAATTAATTGCATGCATATATATATATATATATATATATATATATATATATATATATATATATATACATATCTAAAGTTTGTACTTTACGTCCATGTGCAACAGCACCCCCAACGCTGGAACATGCATGATGTTTAATGTTCCATTGACTCAGATTCCATGTGCGATGGGTAAGGATACTGGATATCCTATTATTAGTCAAAACTGTGTTCTTTTTTTCCAACAAGTATACTTATTGAGGGACATACTGTAAGCAATGTACAGTAAGAGCAGTATTGAGTCAAAACTGTATTCACTCTATTTATAACAACGTTTTTTTTTTTTAATAAAAGAAAACAACACAGAAAGGTAAATAAGAGGGGCTCAATCTCTTATAGAAAACCACTTTCCCAAAGGCTGAAGTGCTTAATTGTAGTTGTTTAAGTGCTTGTGCATGTAATATGGTACTGAGAGGGGAGGACTGCAAGTAATTTAAGGGTTGATCTTTTGGGAAAGTTTGATTTTTCTATCCTTAATTTTGAAAAACATTATTGTATCCTGAAGCCTTGGCGATGCTCAATACTGTTACAGTATTTGTTTTAAATACATTTGTGTTGCACTGTGATAGCCTATTTGATGATTTGTATGGGGAACAATTAACCTTGTTCCCAGTTTTATTAGAAGTCCAGGAAGCACAAAGCTACATGTTTGTCCAGCCTAGCGGAATTTCCTGTAATTCTGGATTTACATTTTCCGCAGTAGTTAAGGTTAGGTAACAATTGGTAAAGGTAACCAAAATACAGACTTACTTGTCCATACTGGCCATCTCTTTGACAGCATCCACACCTCCTGGCAGAGGGTCCAGCTCTATAAAGAAATCTTTGGACTCCCAGATGCTAATGGCCTTCTCCTAGAGTCAACATTATACACACATACAGTACACCTCATCATTACAATATTTGTAATGTAGATATGTGGGTTGTATGTAAATGTACTTCAGATAGAGGCAGGAGACACAAGTCCAGAGTTCATGTTGATGATTAGGTGTGTGTGTGTGTGTGTGTGTGTGTGTGTGTGTGTGTGTGTGTGTGTGTGTGTGTGTGTGTGTGTGTGTGTGTGTGTGTGTGAGAGAGAGAGAGAGAGAGAGAGATAGAGATAATGAGATAATGAGATATGACATAAGTTCTCCACACAGAATAATGAAGTGTCACTGAACCAATTGCATAACGCTAATAATTCATTACTATTACATAGCTTTTATTCGTTTCTTATCGGTCAATCAAGATCTTCTCTCTGCTGAGTAAGCGTGTGATCCTTGGCAGTAGTAGGGATGTCATACTGTACTGGTCATTTCTAAATAGTAGATCTACAAGCTCAGCTTGTAGATCTGCTATTTTCAAAAGATTTGTATACATTGGAAAACATACATTTGGGACATTCTGCATAATGAATACTTTCTACTTTTGGTACTTTAAGTACATTTTGATGCTGATACTTTTGCACTTTTACTCAAGTAAATTTTGAATTCCGCACTTTGACTTGTAACAGAGTCATTTCTACATTGTAGTATTGATACTTTTACTTAAGTAAAAATTGTGAGAACTTTTTCCACCACCACTGAGTAATGGTAGGCATCAATATGACGGGTGTAGTGTGTGCGTGTCAGTAGTAACTTACACACAGGTCAGTCCTGAGTCGTCCATACTGAGTCGACACCCAGAAGCCTCTCCTGTCCTCCAGGGGGATGTGGGGCTCCTCGGGGTACCTGGCCTGGTACTTCTTCAGGAACCCCCCCTCGAAGTCGGCCAGGACGCCGTCCATGTCCACCAGCACCCGCAGCCTCTTCTTCTCCTTACCCGAACAGGAGGAGGACATGTTGGCACAGGAGATCCACTTGAAGGAGGAGAACGCGTTCTTCTCTCTGCTGAGTAAGCGCGTGATCCTTGGCAGTAGTAGGGATGTCATACTGTACTGGTTTGACTCCTCGTTGTGTTCAACAGAAAACTGGAATGTCAACTCTGTCAAGTCCGCATCAAAGTTGAAATTGGCCGCCACAGATAGTGAAGCATTACTGTTTTTTTGTGGGTCGTTTGTTATGTAACGATTTCCTTTGCAACGCCAGTGTAAGTAGTATTTGTCATTGCAACTGTGCGGCAGAGAGAGGGTTTAGCTGACAGGCTAGCAGCAGGTCAAATGTGTCACCATGTATTTGAAGCACACTGGAAGGGTGGGGTGGCGGTGGGGGGGTTGTTTACATGGCTCTCAGTGTGTTTCTTAGGTGTCATCCAGGTAGGACACAACCGCTCCTGACAGTCCTGTAATAATAGATGTCACCGCGGGTGTGAAAGGAACGCTGCGTCCTGCGGCTGTCCACCTACTACTCCTATTGCAACTAACTGTCAGTTGGGATAAGAACCAGTGTTGCCAGATCCCGCGAGAGAAATACGCAACCAGGTCTATGAATACAAGCCCAATAGAAGAGACTATAGTCTACAGAAAAACAAGCCCAAAGTCACTTATAGTAAGCGGACATGGCAACCCTGAAAGAAACCCAGGAACAGCCTGTACGTTCCAAGCTGCACCAAAGAGATGTCACAGGAAACAAGATTCCTCCTCACTCACCCTAACTGTTCTCGGTTGTTCTGCATTTGGAAAAAGGCTGATGTTAAAATAAAAATGTTGGTAAAAATAAAAAGTCAAAAATCAAACTGGATTTGAATGTCCTGTTTATTCTGCACTTTTCTCCTGCACTTTGTCAACTGCACACCCCTCTAAGATGTGTTGTATTTTACAATGTCTTGACTTTACTGAGCTAAAAACATTGGCTGAAAACATCACTTCCTGTATTTATTCCTTCTTAAAGGGGCAGAGATAATCTTACACGATTCAGTTCTGTTAGCAGGCTGATTTTTCTTTTAACCTTGTTTTGTGTGTCTATTCAATAGCATAGCTAGTTTTATGCTGTACGTTGCCGTTTATTTAAAAATAAATATCACAATGAAATAGATAAAATCCACAATGAAATAAATACAAAACCAAATGATATAAATATATTAATACAAATATAATATAACACAACAAATACAATTAAATAAATGTGTTTATTTATTGCATTATTTTATTTCATTGCGTTTTCTATTTATTTATTTGTGTTTTTTATTTATTTCATTGTGACTTTTGTTTATTCCATAGTCATCAATGTGTGCGTGGCCCTTTAAGAATATAATGTTCCGATCGTAAAACGTTGCACCCCCGTTCGGTCTCGAACGCTCTCGCGATACCTTCCTCCCAGTGGCGGCTGTGTGGCCCCCTGTCTTCAGCCCGCACGGAGTTGTTTCTGACGTTTGAATGAGAAACAGTGTGTATTACCTCCACTTCGCACCGATGAAATAATGGCTTCAGCCTTGGAGCAGTTTGTGAACAACGTGCGGCAGCTCTCCGCTCAAGGTAGGCACACTAAACTGACCCAAGTTGTTCAGACGAGCTGTAAGTACTAGCATGCTAGCTAACCATTATGCTAACCAGTGCCTTGCCGATGCTAGGCAGCCAAACTACACAGAGCCTTCTTTTTGCCTTATCATGTAAACAGACTGATTAAAACGCATTCTCGGCAGCCGAGACTGCGCCAAAGTATCCCCAAGGGATGCGTTGTCACGCGGGTGTTTCGTGCTTTACGTTGGACCACGTAGTTGAATGAGAAATACTTCAAAATCATACTTTAAAATTTTGATCTAGAAAATAACTGCCTGCCGGTAGTCCCGCCCTAGCCGTACGCCATTGGCTGTAGAGAATTATTAGCGAATGTCATTGGTCTAATGGGAAGTCCGTCAAGCATAATGCATCGCCTCTTTTCGCTAATGTGTGCAAGGCCTTGACAGGACACTTGACCGCCCGATTTATTTTTACTGAAGTCTGCCACACAACCATCATGATACTAAATCCTCAAATCATTCTGTACCATTCTATACCAATGCTCCCATTGGTAAAAAATGTATATATATATATATTCTGCTTTCATCACTCATTTGATCACTGAAACGGTTCAAAACTTGCACATTTCTTATTAGTTTAAGTTAGTTCGTTATTGTTCTTTATTGTTTTTTATTGTTTTTTGATGGTACATCTCAGCATGACTAGTACTACCACAGTTTTGTTGGACATGATGGAAGCACTGTTCATATATATATTATCAATAGTTTAAGACATGGGATGGCATGTCTGAGTGGTTTATATCATAAACATCATAGGTTCTTTCTTATTGTGTAGTGCCCCAAGTTTCAATTGTAGGTGACTGGTCCAGTCTTTTTTCATGCTCACACATCTTTTTCCATTGTTATGCAGATTGTACAGAATTATGTCTTCCAGGGCAGGTCAACAACCCTACAATGTTATCCTTTATAGTTAACTGTTTAGCATGTATCAAAGAATGGATGGAAAATGATTTCCTTCAATTCAACTCGGTCTCTTGACAAAACTAAAATTAGCATAATTGTCCTAGATAATTTATATTCTCAGATTAAATATTGTCATGTCTGTTCCAAAAAACGTTGGTGTCTCATTTGAAACCTGCCAAAACTTTGAGAGCCACGTTAACAAACTTGTTCAGACATAATCATCATCTAGAAATATATCCAGGATCATAAGATCAATTTTGAGGTTTAAAGACACAAATCATCATACATGTTGCTTTTATTTTTTTATGTGCCGTTACTATTTTATCGGTGCTTGCAAAATCACTCAATAGGCTATACATTTTACAGAATGTTGATGCTAGATGTTGAACTAAAACCAGGAGAAGTGAACATCTTACTCCTATATTAACTTCCCCACACTGGAAGTGTCTATTTTAGGATTGATTTGACCTGCTACTTTAAAGTCACTTAATGGTCTGGCCCGTAATAACATGTTCTAGTTATTAACCTCTGGGAATCTGCTGGTTGAACGATGAACCTGAATTGATGCTGAAGTCAAAGGAAATGACCATTGCTGTCAGGCTCTTTGACTCTGAAACAACCTGCCTGAGAAGCTCAGGCTTGATAAATAAGTATCTTCTTTCAAATTATTTCTTAAAACTTATTTTTATTGAAAGGCCTTTCCATAATTTAACAGTCACTGTACAAGAGACATTGGGGCAAGATTCGAGTAACATATCAACAACATTATTCTGACATTATTGATGCAAAATGCTATGCGTGGGATTTTGACAACGGATACAACGAGTACATCAGACAACAGGTGTATTTTGGTGGGGCGTGTATTCCAAACTTGAATCGTTCCCGACTTGCATGGCCCCCCCGAGTAGACCGGGCGGCGGTCTAGTATTACTAATAAGATAGACAATAAAGGTGCTGCTGCTGCCTAGAGCTCATACCTATCTACCAGTGCTCTTTGCGATCATGCAGGTATGTGGATTGTGGACAGACCCAAACAAAAGGATGATTTAGTGTCTCCAGTCTTTGTATTTTTCATTGTTATTTCTTTTTTCCTGCCTTACAGGCCAGATGACTCAGCTGTGTGAGTTGATCAACAAGAGCGGGGAGCTGCTGGCCAAAAACCTGTCCCACCTGGACACCGTGCTGGGGGCCCTGGATATCCAGGAGCACTCCCTGGGAGTGCTGGCTGTGCTGTGAGTATTCCTCCCCACACACACACACACACACACACACACACACACACACACACACACTGGTATTTTTTTATTTTAGTGGTCAATCCACTGCCAATACATACCATCTTCTTTATGGCAACAGTTTTGTTAATTTATATAAAATAAATAAATCACAAGACAAACAGCAATTGGGCAGGCACAGGAAAGAAGGCTGTGGCAGGATTTGTAGATCAGAAAACGATAAAAAATACTGTATGGTTTAGGTGTCTGGCTGTGGCTGCAATACCTAAAGAAATTGTTGCTTCTTGCTACTTGATAGCAAGAAGTCAGCATTGTGAACACACTGATTAGTGTGTTCTATATATTGTGCAGCCGCATGCTGTGTTCAATTCAGACCATCAGCGACAAAGCAACAGGCTACTTACTGTCCATGTCATTTTCAATGCAAGACAGAAAAATGAAGCTACAAACTGACACCCTACACTTGTCACAGCATGATGGGCGACATGCACTACAAATACAAGTTGAGCTGGCCTGCCATTTTTTTTCAGCACCCAAAGACATGGTGAATTGTCAACCAATCATGGTTTTGTTTCACCATTTCCACTCCCCTTCTCTATCCCCACTATTCCTGTTCTTGAATCTTTTCCATAAATGGAAGAAAGACTCATTCTTGTTAACTAGTTTGTTGTGCTATTTAAACATACCATTTCAACTACGCGTGTTTTCTTTAGCAACACTTTAGCTGCAATTTGGCAACAATGTAGCGGCCATACTTGGCCGTTTTGTAGCTTTGTCGCCGGTAGTCAGAGCACAGTATTTTACTCCACTGCTTACTGCTGCTTCTAGGAGTTACAACTTAAACCAGTGATTTTCGACTGGTTTCGCATAGCAACCGTCGTTTATTATAGGTTGAACCTGGAGTCAGGAAATTCTAGTATTGTGCAGCCAGATTATCAGAGATCTCTGCTTACTGTGTGTCTGGTGACATTTAAATTCAATTGGGCCCAAACTGGGTAGAACCAATTCGAACATAACAGCATTACATAACCAATACAAAGACTTTAGGACCATCCTTCATATTGGGAAGGTGATAAGATTTGTTTTGAAAGTGGGCATGGGTTTGTTAGTGGCCCTTCTTGCCGCTGTTCTAGCCCATACATTTAGATTTCCCCTGATGTTTCCGTATCTGCTCTAGACCAGATCTGTTAACGGCAAAGAAAATTGATCCTAGTCTAATTCGCACCACAAGGAAACCCATCTGAATATGAAAAAAAAACATTGAATTTAAAGCTAAACATCCAGCTAATTCTACTTGTGCTTAAGAAATAGAGGATATGCGTGTGACATCATCATCAAACCTGGAAGTTATGCAGGAATGCCTACTGAGTGTCAAACAAATACTTTCTGGCCTTGACAGCCCATGCATCCAAACAGATAAGTCATATCTGATTGCATTAAACAACATTAAACAATGTTAAACTCATTTTGCATGTTTCTTTGCCACTCGATGTGCCATTCACTTTAAGTATGCGCATATCCTCTATAGGCTAACTAATGCAATATGCATGGCTAGGGATGGAAGAATATACAATATAATTTATAACTACAATAATTGTATTTCTGATAATTCAAATTATTGAAAAAGTATCACAAATGTCTCTTATGGGGGATCGTGGCACGAAATCATTGGATTTGGAACTTGTGCTGGTCCTCAGCCAAATGCAGTTCAGTGTGTGGGTCCTTGACATTGAAATGTTTGAGAACCACTGCTCTACATCAGCAATATCACTGACAAGCTGATTGTAATGATTCAGAAGCAAGATATAGTTTGTTTCTTTTTTTGTTTTTCTTTTTTTGTCTAGAGAAACTTGATGAATGATATTTTCCTGGTTAATAAATTGTGATTTTAAATTGTTATACTTTTTTTTGTTTTGCCAATTCCCCCCCCCCCCCCCCCCCCCCATATGAATTACCGCTTTAATTTGTTTCAATGCCGGTCTCCTCTCTCTGTCACCGCAGATTTGTGAAGTTCTCCATGCCAAACATCCCTGACTTTGAAACGCTCTTCTCCCAAGTCCAGCTCTTTATCAGTACCTGCAATGGGGAGCACATCAGATATGCAACAGACACTTGTAAGTGTGAGCACCTACAGAAGCTTTGCATGGTCCTTCCACCTGGTTTAACCACATTAACCTTAAAAAATAGCAGCTTTACAAGCTCACAAAGCTTGTAGATCGGCTATTTACACTATTTGTCTTATGACAAAGTTGGGTATAAGTGGTTAATAAACATGGCAACAACACACTGGTATTTACTGTATTCACCTAATAATTATACAGCTACCATTGGATACATATAAACTCCTCAAAAAAAGTTTGGAAACTTATCTTTGGTCGAGTATCAATAATACAAATTGGTATTTTGGGATCGTACAATCATGGAATGAGCAACACAGCTAAACGTGTGGTAGTGCCCCCCCAAAGATTTGCCAAACTCCCTCAATATGCTTCTGTTAGTAATTCCTCTCGTTTTGAACGACCTGCCAGCTGGCACCTGAGCATGGGTCCTGCAACTTTGACAGAGATCTGTCAGTGGTACCGTTGTGCAAATCTTACCTGTATGTCTGGAAGACATGCTCAGGTGCCAACAACAATATAAAATACAATACCAATTGGTATTATTGAAGGGGAGAAATAATCAACCAAAGTTAAGGTTCTGCACTTTTATGATGAGTTTATTTCCCCTTACTCTGCACTCTGTAGGCCTACTGTCATGGCTTATAGTGGAGTGGACATTGAAGTGTAATATCAGAGAACAGGGTTGGAAATCAGGGTCTAAAATGTCAGTGAATTCACTGAGATTGCTCACTTTCATTGACAGGAGCCTTGATGAGCTTGTTAGTTCAAAAAGAACCAGGCAGTGTGCATGTTACAGGTTGCACAGAGCAGTAGTTTTCAGTGATGGTTTATCAAATCATACACTTTATATCAAATAATTTAAACCAATTTAATGAATTGCTAATGCATGATTTGTGCTTTAATCAGTTTTTTGCATCAACTGTTTTTTTTTTCAGTTCCACCCCCCCCATACAACTGTACTTTTATTAGTTTTCTTTTACATGGTTATTTATCTCACTGGAACTGAAACTAATTAAAACATAAATAGCCAGCTATTTATCTGCACAATCCTTCTTAGAAATGGTAGAAATTCTACTTAGAAATGGGTGAGGTTAACGAGTAGAAGATTAAACACAGAGCCAGAATAAAAGGTGTATTGTTGCTGCGAATCTCACTTCCTTGTGTGCAAGTTGATGGTAATTGTCTTCCTCTCTTGACAGTTGCTGGTCTCTGCCACCAGTTGACAAATGCCCTCGTAGAGCGGAAACAGGTGGGTGTGGACAGAAAGCAGTGACATGAGACGGCAGCTTCTATTCTGACTCAGCTCATTTGTGCAGCAACATAAAAATAATCTGCTCTAATGGCTGGCGCTGGAAGAATGCACCACTCTTGTCTTGCATTCTTTAAATATTTTACTGCATTTTAAAGTGGGGCCCATGTCTTGTCAGTTTCATTTGTGTTTGGACTGTTCAAAGCAGAAGCTGTAACTAATTGTCTTTTTGTCATCTTCTTTGTAATCTCAGCCGTTGCGGGGTGTCGTCGTTCTAAAACAGGCAATAGACAAAATGCAGATGAACACAAACCAACTTACCTCAGTTCATGCAGACCTGTGTCAGGTGAGTCTCCTCTCAGGGGCCTCCGTGTGGTTCAAAAGCACCCTTTTGATCTCACTTCACAATGACCAATGCTGCCAAACATCCCGTTTGTTTTTCTCTTTTTCGGTTGCACATTTGAAGAGCTTGAAACATCACATAGTGGTATTAAATTAAATTACTATGGGATCATTTTCTAAAGTGCAGATGTTCTGATCTTTTCTTTTCATGGGGTTACTCTGTCCAGCACTGAGCGTTTATCGTTTTGGATGCGAGTGCTTTTTGGTTGTGCACGTAACACTACTTTGCTGTTACTGATACGACCTGATCCAATGGAATATCTGTGATAGGAGGTGGCCATTTGTATGTAGATGTCCTCTGAACAACCAACTTCTTCAGGATTTTAGTAGATTTTTTACAAAGGTTACAGGAATCTATGTATGTATGGTATCTCATGATTCGATTCTATTCCTATTTTTGGGATCACCATTAGATTCAAAATCGATTCTCCATTAAAAACTATTCTCAATTAAGATTTTCAGTTCAAAATGATTCTCGATTCCCATTCAATTATATCCCTTTTAATTCACAACACTTGCCAATGCCAATACAAAGACATTGCTCTGTTATCGTTTGAAGTTAAATTATTAGGCTTACCTTCGGATCCTTTATGACTGATATCAATATCAGTTAGCTTGCAAATAAAGATTAGGGTTAGTACCTGAAGGTTAGAGTTAAAATACGCACATACATAACATTAGGCTAACATTAACTTCATTCAATTCACACTCAACTTTCCACATCCCCCCAGTCTGTTTACCTTTGCAAATGAGTTCAAAGAACATCCTCACAAGAGGATCCTTTCAGATGGGGTGAGCAGGGGGAGCAAAAGGGTTTAAATCAAGTGTTGCTGTAGATTTGTGAACTAAATTATTTAATTATCTTTCCAGCCTAACCCACGTCACCACGATTTCCATAGATACGTGTCCGCGAGGAAGCAGCCAATTAGGTGCTAGCTATCCATCCGGGGTATGGGATATACAGTTTCTGACCGTCAGATGCTAGCATGCAACTATATTGCATCCTAGTTAATATTAAATGTATTGGCAATTTGGCATGTAAGACAGCAAATCTCTTAGTTACATCAACATTGTCTTGTCGACATTTTTATTGTCACTGGGAAGATTTCTAAAGATCGCAACAACACACATCTGTGTCTTTCACACAGAGAGAGAGAGAGAGAGAGAGAGAGAGGAGAGAGTTAGAGGGAGACACAGATACAGAGAGCGAGAGACGCAGATACATAAGTGTGTCCAAACACTTGCTTTCAATGTAGACAGAGCCCGCTTGTATTTCTTCCTCGCAATGCCGCCAAGACTACCGGAGATAGTTCCAGCAAGTGTACACATTCACAACGTCCTGCCCTTTCAATGTTCTGTTAATGATGCACACTGTACAGTAGGTTCATTCAATCTGTTATGTACGCCAGCAGCTTGAACGCGACCTTTGCCTATAATCCGTAGACGGCAGTGGCTCATTGCATGTCGTATGTCCTCACTGCATCTTCCCTTTCCCTTCTAATTTGCTCTCTCTCCCATATAGCTGTGCTTGTTAGCAAAGTGTTTCAAGCCGGTCCTACCCTTCCTGGAGCTGGATATGATGGACATCTGCAAGGAGAACGGAGCATACGACGCCAAGCACTTTCTATGTTATTACTACTACGGTGGCATGATCTACACGGGTCTGAAAAACTTTGAAAGAGCACTGTATTTTTATGAACAGGTATGGCTTGCTTACCTGTGTCGTTCTAATTCTGCCTATGTTATATACTTGATTTGTTCTGCAATGGATAATCAAGTTCCTCGCCTCTCCTCTAGGCAATAACCACTCCAGCCATGGCAGTGAGCCACATCATGTTGGAAGCCTATAAAAAGTACATCCTAGTGTCCCTCATACTCCACGGAAAAGTGCAGCAGCTGCCCAAATACACCTCACAGATAGTAGGGAGGTTCATCAAGGTAGGAATTAAATCATAAATAAGATGGAAGAAATTACAAAATGAGTGAGCGGAGGAACAGGTGCATAAAAACATGTGTGGGATGTAGTGTTTAGAATTTAAAATAATAATTTAAAAAAAAGATCAAAACAGGTGTCACTCAGTGGGTTTTTAGTGCTAGACATTTTTTACTTACACTTAGTTGATTATGGTGATACCAAGTATTGAACAGTTATTAGTATCAATCTGCAAGCCAAGGTTCTACCATTGACATATAGATTTTGGTGGCTTATTTGTATTTATTGCTTAGGGAAATAATTGTACTGCATTTATTTGTACCTTATATAAGTATTTAGTGCTGCAGTTAGCAATTATCTTCATAAGAAACCATGTATTTCACTCTGTCCCATGGATTTGCCATCTCTCTGTCCATGATCCTGCGCCCTCAGCCCTTAAGCAACGCGTATCACGAGTTGGCCCAGGTGTACACCACCAACAACCCCGCCGAGCTTCGCGCAGTGGTCAACAAACACAGCGAGACCTTCACACGAGACAACAACACAGGCCTGGTCAAGCAGTGTCTCTCCTCTCTCTATAAGAAGAACATCCAGAGGCTAACGAAGGTGGGTGATGCCTGGGTGTGGAGTTTGTGGTGGATGCAAGCCAAGAGCATGTTTGTGTGTGAGCGAGAGAAAAATGTGGAGGGTTGCCATGCTACAGCAGAGGTCAATCATGCACGTGTCTTTTTAAAGTGTCCTTTAGCAAGGCATTGAGTAACTGCTTACTTATTGTGTACAGTAATTTATGTAGTCATGCCAAATTACTACTCCTCGTGTGTGTGTGTTTGTGTGGGGGGGGGGGTGTGTGACGTTCAGCATTCAGCCATGCCTAATCTCTACCATACCCAGTTGGGTTACATCTTGTAAAATCGGTTTGTTGGATCATCAGATGTATTTCTCTTTCATGGCTTGTTTTTTGCTTAGGTTGTTTTTTTCGCAGTCACCTCTGTGCATTTTATCTCAACCTCATCAGTCTATACTCTTATTCTGGAAGGAGTTGGGATGTGATGGTGGGGAGATCCCTTTGATTCCAGGAAGCAAAAATGTGTCTTAGAAGGCAGTGGTTCATTAAATACTGTATCTGTGTCAAATCTCTTCTCTGATTTCCCTCCCTCCCTCCTCTTATCTTGGTTCAACAGACTTTCCTGACGCTCTCCTTGCAAGACATGGCGAGTCGAGTGCAGCTGTCGGGACCGCAGGAGGCTGAGAAATATGTCTTGCACATGGTGAGTGAAGGGGCCCTGAAGGAGCACTGCATGCAAACGCATTATATTTGATCATAATCTCAGCTGTACGAGCAAGTAACTCAAGACAGACAGTAATATTCAACTGACAGTACAGGAGGTAAATATAAAGTAAATGATGCTCGGGCTACACTGGGCATGTTCCGTTTGTGGATCTTAAGCAGCACAGACTTGTACTGCACGTACTCCCAGTGGCACCTGTCAGCAGGGATTGTTGGGTAGGAGTAGAACGGAGGTTCTACGTCCTTCCGGTGGGGGCTCCTAGCAGTGACAACACACTGTGTGTGGGGAGGAATTAATTGGCATAACGACTAAATTGGGGAGAAAAAGGAACTGACAAAGGAATTGTTAGCATTTTCAGTCAGAAGGAAACACATTTTCTCTGTTTATAAATTTGGACCCTTTGTGTGCAGATTGAAGACGGCGAGATCTACGCCAGCATCAACCAAAAGGATGGTATGGTCTGTTTCCACGACAACCCCGAAAAGTACAATAATCCAGCAATGCTCCACAAAATCGACCAAGAGGTGAGGAGGGGTCATCCTTGTAGCACTCTTAATAACACTGCATCACTAAATAAGAGAGAAACAAATCTGTCTGGCAGAAACCTGCAGGGGAAAAAAGCAGATCTACAAGCTCACAATGCATCACACACGACACATTGTGAGCTTGTAGATCGGCCATTTTCTCATTTTTTGGGGAATTGAAAGTAGCTAAGTCTGTCTGTGGATTGTATAAATGTTTAACCAATGAACAGTATTAACAAGGGCTTGTGACTAAACAAGAACTACATTGGATCCATTGGAAAGCAGGTTATTTTGTGAAAAGTAACAGTTTTGGACATACAGCAGTGAAAGGTTTCCGCCCGACAGCGACGAAATACTGCTAATGAAGTAATGTTTTTTTTGTTTTGTCTTTTTTTTTTCTCTCCACAGATGTTGAAGTGTATAGAGTTGGATGAGAAGCTAAAGTCTATGGATCAGGAAATCACAGTAAACCCACAATTTGTGCAGAAGGTAAGGGACATTATTAGCAACCGTTCTATTACACAATTCTTTCCACAGTATTGTTTATACAGATGAAGATTGGAACAAAACTCTTCACACAGTATGTCAATGTGCTGGTAGTTGGACTTCGGTTTGTATATGAGTTTCTGTACCTAAGTTTACGTTAGGGCTGTGGCCATAATTTTACTTTAAATGCAGAATGAATCTTCATTGATGTTAAGACATTTCACATGGGCAGCACTAAAAGTTATCACCAATGTTAAACTATGAAGTACATATTAAGAAACAATATTGAAATAGCAATGCTGATATTTTTCAAAAAAGTACAAAGAGTGCTTTAACATGCAAACAAACGTAGCGAAGGATAAGGATTATGAATGTGTGACTAACATGTCCCCCTCTGCATTTTTCAGAGTATGGGGACACAGGAGGATGATGTCGGTAGCAAAACATCAAGTTACTCCTGAGAGGCCTGACTGGGACAGAGGGGGGCTGGAAGAGAGAATGCTATCGCCACCCAATGCATTCTCCCTGGGAAGACTTGGCTTTTTTTTTTAAAGAGCAAAAACAAACAAACCAACAAACATTCTAATGCATATGGACATCGGTCAAGGAAAAAAATCTAAATGTGTGGAATGATGATGATGAAAATTGGTTCTACTTTCTTCACAGTATCTTGAGGATCTCTAAACAAGATGCTTTACAAGAGAGAAAAAGAAAAAGAAATACATTTTTGTCAGTGTTTTATTTATCAATGTTCAGGTGGGGGCACCACTGCTGCATTAACAGAAACCACAATAATAAAAACTGGACTTATTTGTTCAAAAAAGATGTGTGAATTAGCACTGTTTTTGTTTTGTTTTGTTGTTTTTCTTCTCAGTTCTGCTGCATGATGGACATTCATATAGAGGGCAGTTGAGGTAACTCATCTTATGGCTGGCAACGGAATAAATCTGATAAATTCTACTGTTGTAAAAGGTTGCAAAGACCGTTTCCCTGTCACTCCTTTTTTCAGTCACAATGTATATATCTAAAATAGCCAGTGTCTGTGCACACACACTCATTGCCCTTGACTAAAACGCAGATGGGGTTGGGTGTGGGCGGCTCACAATCTGGTGCACTGTTTTTGTAAGTTGGTTCCGCTAGAGGTCGCTCGTACACTGTACAGTAAATTGCTTTGACGGGCTGTTATTTCATCAAGTAAAAAGTACTTCAATGAAAACCAAACTGTCAATAACTGTTGTTTGGGAGCTTGAGCTTTACGATTGTCAGATCTGTTGTAATAAATTGTTTAAGAATACTGTTCTGGAATCTTAAGTTTGTGTAGACGGCATCCTGTCCAGCCATCTCATCACATTTACAATGAGGTAACTGAATGTGTTGAGTTGCATGATCGAAACAAACATACCATGAAGTTATATTAGTATATCAGCCTATCAGCGGCGTCCAACGGGCGGATATTGTGTGCAGTGACAAAGAGGCCAATCCCGACGCAGCTCCCACAATGTGTGGGCGGGATTAAGCAACGAAAGAAAGCTTAGCGCACGTCAATCAAACGCAACGCTCGATTGTCATTGGCTAAGTGTTGTCCAATGAGGCGGGACATAGGAAGCTCGCTGTGTAAACTATAAGGTGGCCATGTCCGCTTATTATAAGCGACTTTGGGCTTGTTTTTCTGTAAAGTTGCTTGTAATTAAATATTAGTTAATATTTATTTGTCCACAGACCCCCCCCCTATCTAAACATATTTTGTGTTAGGGACCCCCAGATTTGTCTTGTTATGTTTCAAAAAAGTATTCAAAATGTTTAACTTTTTTCAAAATTTCTCTTTAAAAAAAAATATCAGATCTACAAGCTCACAGCGCGTTGTGAGCTTGTAGATCGTCTATTTTTTCGAATATCCGATGGTTTTAACTGTACTCGTTATGGCTTGGGTCGCTTCTTTTGGGGCTTCTTTTCCTAGACCTGGTTGCTTATTTCTCTCACACAACCTGGCAACACTGCGTGCGAGCTACTGTTGAAATTCCAATGCTAAACATCTGAGCTAATTGCTAACCCGTGTATTTGAGAGGATGCAGCAGCACAAGTGTGGATTTTAAATGCAAATGAAAATAAGTGCATCTGTGGGGCGGGATCACGCACAGACAGAATCGCCTTGATGTTTGCTGCTGCGTGCCACTCTGCTACTACTGTAATAACCAGGACATGTCGAACAACTGGAACTAAACCACATCATAGGAACAATCAGTAGATTCTATTGAGTCTCTTATGGACTCTGGAGGAGCCTGAAGGAACGGTTGTGAATGTGATCCCCGATGCTGTGTGTCTGCTGCTGCCATCATCATCATGGGTCCCGCAGGTTGCCCGCACGTGAACGCCTTCAAAGCGGACAACAACAACTGGAAGCAGAACCTCCGGCTCATCTATCAGTGTTTCGTGTGGAGCGGCTCAGCCGAGACCAGAAAACGCAAGGTAGGTGGTATGTATGAAATGAAAACAAGAAGTGATGATAATAAACACGCACGCACGGCCCGGGGGACGGCGTTGCCATGTCCGCTTTTTATAAGCCATTGGTTCTCAAACTTTTTCATGTCAAGGACCCCCAAATGGACAATTATTTGCCCGCGGACCCCCATTTGAAAAGATATGCCAGGGACCCCCATAAGAGAAGATTTTTACGGCTAAGCAACTATGGGCTTGTTTTTGAGTTGCTTGTAAATATTGCTTTACAATATTTACGTTTTTTTTTGGTCTGGTTTGTAAAAATGTATTTGCTTATTTGGGCTTGTTTCCTAAATTTTGTTAAACCAGTGGTTCGCAAACATTTTCATGGCAAGGACCCTCAAGTTAATACGTATTTGTCCACGGACCCCCATCTGAAAAGATTACGTTCTAGGGCCCCCCCATACAATATGTGTGTTTTAAAAATGTTTAAAAGATATTACACATTTGTAAATGTTTTTCTATATATTTTTTGAAAATAGCAGATCTAGCTCTGGCAACACTGCCGGGGAAGCGAATGAAGCTCTCTGCAAATAGATGCTGCAAGACTGTACGCGCGCCGCGTGCGCGTGTGTATGTTTGTTGACAATGACCGACGCCTCCCATAATAACATCCGACATCCAACGTTAAGGATGTCACAAACGCAGTGGTGTAAAAGTAACCAAGTGCATTTACTCAAGTACTGTACTTAAGTAAAATCTTGAGTATTTTTTACTTTACTGGAGTATTTGCAAACGTCAGTACCTTTTTTGTACTCCACTACTTCTTGAAGGCAAATATTATACTTTTACTCCACTACAATTAATTGAAAACTAAGTTAGACTACTAGTTACTTTGTAGATTTTGATTTTTATTACAAAACAACCACTTTAACCACTTCAGCTCTATATATATTTCGACCATTTTAAAATATCCGATCTACAAGCTCACAATGTGTAACCTTTATGTCCTACCCGGGATTTGAACCCGTGTCTGTCTACCACATTGCTGCCTCTGCATACCCACTTGATCAGGGGACATAATGCATTGCCAGGGCAATACTACCTGTCAACCAGTCTACAGGTAAATGTCTGAATGGAGAGTCAGAGTAGGTCAACCAACATGGAGTCCAGACTGACTTTGATTGATTGATGTATTGACTGTATGTACAAAACAAAGCAATGTACACAGGAAAACGTCAAAAGGATAACAATCCAAAAGATGAAGGCAGTCTGGGTTCAAGGCTATAGTGAGACCACCTCCAACCACTGCAGATGTGCTTGTTATTGCAACATATTCTACCATACAGAAGATGAGTAGAGGGGGACAAATGTATTTAAGTTTGACTTGAGTTATCCTCGACACAAGCTGTCCAATAAATCAAATTCCTTCAATTTGTCAAGGTTAAGTACATCACCAGAATAATCTCTAACATATCTGTCAGTTTTAACAGCATCGTGATTCCTATAGGTGAAGACCCAATACTTTTAAGCTAATTGGCTTGGCAGTGTAACACACACACACACACACACACACACACACACACACACACACAGTGTGTGTGTGTGACACACACACACACACACACCAGTGTAGGAAGAGGTATACTTAAATATTTTTGAAACATTTTCTGCCAATCGTCTCCTCCTGTGTCACGTGTCCTTGAGTAAGACAAGTCACTGAACCCATAATTGCTCCTGATGATCATTCAATTAATCGAAACGAAACGTTGGCGCCCTACTTGTGTGGTGTCCTTTCCCATCAGTGTTTGAACGTGTGTGAAAGGGAGAATGTAAAACACACTGTAAAACACTTTGGATAAAGGTGTTATAGACAGGCAGACAATTGACCAGCATTGTAAAAATACGGCAAAAACAATTAAATGATATTTCCTTACCTGGAAGCTCAGGGAAGCTTCAAATATATATTAAGAAATTAAACAAAGGGTCATACATTTTTAGAATACTCCCTGAGTCTCTGCCCCATGGATGACTGTGTATTCCAGTAATAATAATGATAATAAATGAGTATTTACAGTGATGTATGTATATGTGCGAGCTTATGTATGTTCAGGAGATGCTTTGTCTTTCCCTCTATACACACTGCTGTCTGTCTAAATAAAAAAACAGACAAAGGCCAACAACAGACCAACAATAAGCACAACAGCAGTCCTTCTTTCACCCTGTGCCAACGCTGACGCGGGTGTCAGTAAAACCACATTAAAGTTGTCTGTGAGAGCGGCCCCACGGATCATAAACCCTGCGATGCTGGCTGGAAACAGAAGGTTGGAAGATGAATTTCCAGAGCTGAGCTCAGCGTCCACCTGGCACCACCAGCTGTTTAAAATAAGAGGCAGTCTGACTTCAGTCTGTATTGCCACACCACAACATGGAACATGCACCATCTGCAAAATGGCATTGGGCACTCTGGATATTGTTGACTGTGTGCGTGTGCCGTGTGGTCCAGCCGCAATGTGTATGTGTGTGTCACTGCACCATTTGTGCAAGGCAATGTTGTGTGTGTGTGTGTGCAGTCTGCATGGTTATTCAAGCAGGTATATGTGTATGCGTCTGCGACTATGCGTGCCTCCACACCTTGCATATGGTGAAGGCAGATAGGTGATTGAGTGTGGACAGTATGTGCAAGTGCATGGCTGCATGCACAGGTGTGGTTCATGTAGGGCTGCTCGATTATGACTAAAATAGTAATATTAATAATATTAATTTAACCCAATTACTTATCGACTTTAAGACACTTGTGTGTCTTAACAGTGGATTTTCTTGAACTTTTATTATTTGGTTTCTCTGGCCTTTTATTGTTTGGTCATGTATTAGCATTTGTTTTGTATTTCAGATGATCAAACAAATTGGTCGTATTACCTTGTAGTGCAGACTCTGCACTTCCTTAAACCGTGCCCAAATTTTAAACAGTCATCATACGTCATAATAGACGGCTGACGTTATAGAATGATGACTGATGTCACAGGCTGGCCACATAAAGTCCGAGATCCACATTGAAGCCAAGCTAGAGATCCACATTGGAGCCATGCCATTCTCATGTGGATCACGAGATCCAAATGATTCAATTTTATTCTGCCTACAGTCCCTCTCCATCTCTGTTGATTCTTTTTCCTGGAACCATGGCTTCTTCAGGGAGTCGAGATAAATGGAGTGCAACTGAATAGACTCGAGGGATGGGAGTCAGCTATGGATGCAGGGATGGATGCATGGATAGATGAGAGAACACAGACGGTTGTCGTCTGTAGAACAAGCAGGCTTAATGTAATGCTGTTTGGGTCATTAGCAGCATTCTCTGCTGATACTTTGCCAGGACTGTTAAAAAAATGCTGCTGTGCTTGATTTTATTTAAATTGTACCAGAGTTGCTCCAAAACTGGCCCACTGTTTTGTGACATTTTGCTTTGGTGGCATCAGCCTGCATAAAATGTATACCAAAATGAGCTAAATGCGGTACACAAACCACAGCAATAAAGTAGAATACAGAGACACACTCAGAACATGGGATAACAAAAAAACATGTATGGAGGTTAGGTAGACCTAGTTTAGCTAAACATTGTGTGGAGAAGGGGATGTTTTATTTAGGGAAAATTGAAAAATTGTTATGAAAATAATAATAAAACGCTCCCACACTGTAGGGCTCCAATGATAAAGTGCTTTTACTGCACCAGAAAAATCTGTGACATTTCAAGCTACTTAGTAGCACACCATAGATTGTCCTATGTATTGGTACGCACAGGACATATTTAACAATATAAACATACTAACCTTTTGTAATAGCTTTGAGATATACTGTATACAGGCCATAGGGATTATGCAGACATATTTCCCCATTGCTTATATCACATGTGTTTTAAAAAATGGATTGCAGGCTACTAAGGCTTGCAACGGTGGGACCCTGCTAGCCTGGGATGAATTCTTAATGCAACACATTGTAACCAGCATTGTAACGAGCTACTATGTATTTGCATACACTGAGGGTGTGTCACTGTGTCTACAATAACGTGAATGGCTGCAATGTACTGTATGTGTGTACTGTACTTGTTTACCACCAGTGAAATGTTGGCTGTGTTAAACGGAATACTTCACATTTACTCTGCAATATCTCCATATATTGGTCCTCAATAATGCTCATTAGAGGACGGTAATATTTCTGTCTCGTTGCTCTGTGTGTCAGTCTGTCAGAGGTGGGCCATGGAAAGCTCAAATGTACCAACATCTCTTGTGTTGCAAGAGAGGTGGCAGTGACTAGGGAGGTAGAGCGGCCGCTTGGGAAGCAGAAGGTTCCCATTCAATCCCCGGCTCCTCCTGTCTTAAGGGCCGTTCAGACCAAGCACTATAACGAACTATATTGTTCATTTTGTTATATTCGTTCACCATTGTCTTCTTTGTTATAGTAGTGGTGTGGACTCTGCCGTCCACAATTTCTTTTTAACTAAATCTTTGTAGTTATTGTTGTAGTTGTGGTGCTTGATGTGAACGGCCATTTAGTGTCAAAGTGTCCTTGAGCAAGACATTTATTTAACCCCTAACTGCACCTGATGAGTAGGTTGGTGCCTTACATGGTTTCCTCTACCATTGGTGTGTGAACGTGTGATTGTGTGAATGTAAAGCACTTTGAATAAAGACACTATATAAATGCCCCATTTAAGATTCTATTGATTTTATATATCTGCATTGTGACCTTGGCCTTTGAACTTGAGCCCAAAAATGTAATAATCTCTACCGGGTATAACAGAGGGGCAGAAATGAAGGATTAAAGGAATGGATTCGTCATTCAACATCAAGTGTGGGTAGATTCAAAGGCATTGTGCAGATATTGTGTGAAAAATCAGCGCATCATGCAGATCTCATCAATGAGGCTACCAGACATTGGACTTACGGTCTCAAGATGAGCCTACATAATATAGCCTGTCACACATCCATTAGTTATTTTGACCACCTTGGCAAATTGATAGGATCTAATTCTGATCAAGAACTCAAAACACAAACATCAAACATGGCTTGTTCAAAGAACTCCAGAGGGATACATTGGAGATGCCCAGTACTCCCTCAGGATCGATGAAAGCAAAAATATTGAACCTGTAAAGAAACTTTCACTTTGGCTTTAAAAAAAATAAAATAGTGAAAGAGTTTTGGGCTTTTTTCATAGGTTTGATCTCTTGTTTCTTGTGAAATCTGGCAACGCAGATGTAGACAACACACACACACCTAAACAGATCATAAGGGAGCGTGTTCAGAAGACTGGGTTGCATAGTGAAGGCTTTTCATAATTCATGGATGGTATGGGTGCATGGATAGGGATGTGTGACTGGAATAGAAATTAGTCATCTCTGTTTCATGTGTCTTTATGTTCTAGGCCAGTGGTCCTCAGTGTTTTTCCAGGCCATTGGACCCTTTATCCGAGAGAGAGAGATGAAGCATGGGCCCCCACTACATATTGTATAAAATTGTGGTACAGTTTAAACCTTTTCATAGATTTCATAGATAGCATCAGACTTGTTTGACCACACTAAATAAATAATAATAAGCCCTTCACTTCTTTTCTCATGATCTTCTTTATTTTTTTTCTCCTCCTCGCCAGTTTTGATATCTTTGCAGTACAGCAGTCAGTCATGCTAGCTCATGGTCATGCCTCTATCATCTGCATATACTTGTCTGCATGTGACTGCTTTACTGGTACAGTCGGTTGTCTCTACAGCTGCAACTATTGATTAATATCATAGTGATTATTCTATTGGTTACTTTTTTGATTAATTGAATAATCGAAGAACCCCTTTTTATTTTTATAATCGACTTGAAAACATTCTAATTGATTTGTTTATAATTATACATTCGTCTGATTAACAACTTATGGCTGTTTACTTTGCTGTACAACAGTGGAGCACAAACATGGCAGCACACCACATCGTGACACGTTGTGAGCTTGTACATCTGCTATTTACAGTGATGTTGCTAGGTTTTCAATGCAATGGGTCCTGGGATGCAAGGGTGGTCTTTTAGATGGGTCCCAGGGACATTTTATGGGTCCCACAAAAATGCACAGCGTTTAACTCGTGTTTCATCTTATATGGTTATATTCATGTAGAACATGTATCTGAAAGAAAAGTACACAATTCCAAATCCGACAACTAGTACTTGTAGTACTTGTAGTACTTGATTTTTTTTTTACATTAACCACTTGAATCCTAGTATCCCTTTTCTGAGGAGAACTTTAGCCAAAAATAGCAGATCTACAAGCTCACACTTGTGAGCTTGTAGATCGGCTATTTTTGGAGTTATAGGTGTGTAAAGGGAAAAAAGAGCAGCAAAAATGTATCTGAAACACAATTTTATACAATATAGAGGGGGTCCCTGCTTCATCTCTCTCTCAACTAGGGGGTCCTTGGCCTGAAAACACTGAAGACCCCTGCTCTACAGGGAATTATTTGATATCTGGCTGCACGGAAAGACACAAGAATCACAGCTGCCATTAATTAGTGCTGTTCAGAGTTGATTGCCTAGTGGTCAAATTGGGGTCAACGAGCCATCGTTAACTTGCTTTGAAGTTGGGCTGTAAGTTGCGCAGCACTTTCACTCTCTCCCTCTAGCAGCAGCTCGCAATGCCCTGAGACAGAGAGAGAATACTGCTCCATACGGCGGTGTTTTACCGAGATTTTTCTTGTTTTCTGCACTATGCCTTGTAATCCGCGGACGGCTTTGAAATCCACGGATGGCCTTCAAATCCGCGCTAATTTCCGCTAAATTGTAGTGCGTCCCATGGACGCAACGAGGGTGCCATGAATGCGTCCTTTTTCAATATGGTGCGTCAGAGACGCAGGACGCAGGCCTATGAGCATCTCTGTATTTATGAATATAGGGATGCCAGGTAAAGTTCATTTTTGCAACCAAACTGGACTCCACACAGTCCATTGTGCTACTCAATTAATTGATTATTAACCGGGAACCTTTCAGACACAATTGCACTGCTCTAACATTTAGACCAGTGGTTCTCAAAGTGTGAAGCGTTTGAGGCGTTTGGGGGTGTTGAGGAAGTTCCAGGGGGTCCCCAGCAAAATGAGTAACAGTTTAATATAAGGAATATTTCACCGGCTAGAAGTTAGCCCAATGCAAAGATCAATCTGGGGGTCCTTTTTTTTGGAGATTTATTTTTGGACTTTTTGGACTTTTATGCCTTTATTGACAACAATAAACCTATCAACAGGAGTTTTTGTGTGAAATTGCAACATGATTTAAGGACTCCCATCACATATTAGCCTATGTTTTAAGTTGATTGTTCATGGCTAGGCCTACTAGTTTTACTGTTGTCTTTCCCATTTCAAGAGAGACTATGTTAATCTAATGCTTTCTTCCATGTTAAAGTTGCCTAAATATTATCTAGTTTCATATTCTATTCTATTTCATATTCTATTTTTCAACTGTTTTTACAAAACATGCCTGTTTCTGAAATGGTGCAATACTGTAAATGTTTGATTAACTAATACTACATGCATTTTGTATTCTGTATATCATAAGCTATATTTAGCTGTTTATGTTATTATAGATAGCTCTTTATTGAACCCGAGGGAAATTCCGGTTTTCAGCCAAGTCATTGATAACCAATGATCATTTGATAAGGTTAGTAACTATCAATTAATGAAGTGTGTGTGTGTGTGTGTGTGTGTGTGTGTGTGTGTGTCTGTCTCTACAGGCTAAGTCATGTATCTGTCACATGTGCGGGGCTCACCTTAGTCGTCTGCACTCGTGTCTCTACTGCGTCTTCTTTGGCTGCTTCAACAAGAAACACATCCACGAGCATGCCAAGAGCAAACGCCACAACCTGGGTAACCACACACACACACACACACACACACACACACACACACACACACACACACACACACACACACACACACACACACACACACACACACACACACACACACCATCTACAGGTGTAGAGAGTCAGAGAGCAGGTGTGTTTTGCTGCGGCAACTCCATTATGTGTGTGCTTTAACACCAAACATCACAAGAGATGTAATGAATACCCTCTGTAGGTTAATTGAGTTTATACCGCATGCAAGCGTACACACACACACACACACACACACACACACACACACACACACACACACACACACACACACACACACACACACAATGCCCTCAGTAATTCCTTCTCTCCCAAAACAAAGGCAGCTGAAAAGCTAATTATACAGGAGAGAGTTTTAATGAAGAGCCAGCCTGACACTTGTAGCACAGAGTAAATAAACACTCAGACTGTGTGCGTGTATGCTTGCGTACATGCGTGCGTGTGTACGTGTGAGGTACTGAGGGAGATTGGATCACAGTAGGAGTTGCATGTGCATCCAGCATGCCTGCACACTTTGCTCTTTTATATTTGAACACTTTATAGAAAGCTTTAGAGAAAATGAGAACACAACAGCAAGTACGAGTAGTAATGTATGGTAACCCAGTGAAGGGGTGCGTGCGTGCACATCAGCCTAAAGGGTTGGTCAGCCTGCATTGAGAATACCAAAAGAAAACCAAACTTTGCACTCAAATTCGTAGGCCTACTTGCCTGAGCGGGCAGGTCTAGACAGGTTTCATTTGCCCGCAGCAGGTTTTTTTTTTTTTGCACCGGGCATTCGGCCATCCATAAATGTCAGACCCTAGTTGGTGCCTTGGATGGTTGCCTTTGCTGTTGGTGTGTGAATGTCGTGTTGAGTCCAATGTACGAGCGTATATCACTTAACTTTTATGCAAACCAATTGTTTGCCAGTGTAGATATGCACTAGATAGCAGATGCACATCTTTATATAGCTGCACTGCGTCAGAAAATCACCAAATGTCATCAGCACTCCACACTTAGAAGCGAGATGCGATTGCCCCAGAGTATATATCTGACCCACCATGATCAAAAGGGAGATATTATCCATTTTATTTAGAACTGCAGTTGCCCAATGTTCTTACTTTTCAAGTGTTGATCTACTCGCAGACAATATTCTGTCCTATTTTTGATGGGAGCTGGGCTCAGAATGCAACAGAATTGGATTTTAAACAGTGGAATTCAGCAGAACGGCACTTCCGGGGAAATTTGTGGTGGAAGAATATAGCTTCGCTCCAGAACCCAAGCTCTAAGTTAAGTGTCAAACTGTTTCAGTCACTGTTTGGCTCGTGTGTGTGTGTGTGTGTGTGTGTGTGTGTGTGTGTGTGTGTGTGTGTGTGTGTGTGTGTGTGTGTGTGTGTGTGTGTGTGTGTGTGTGTGTGTGTGTGTGTGTGTGTGTGTGTGTGTGTGTGTGTGTGTGTGTGTGTGTGCACATACTGTATGTGCATGGTGTGTGCTGTGCATTCTTTTCTCCCCCCCCCGGTGTGCAGTTGTGAGTTTAATGAGATTAGCTGCTAAATTAAATGCCACAACTGTGCACTACTGTGACAGTGAGAGAGAGCTTTAAGGGTGCACGTGTGTACGTACGTGTGTGTGTGTGAGAAAAATAGGAGAAAAAGGAACAATCTCAACAGACAAGTGCAGGCATAATTAAGTCGTCTTAATGACCCCAGTGGAGTTAGCCTACTTTAGACTCCGCCCTCCTCCTTCGTCTACCCTTCCTTCTGTGTTTTCTGTGCTTTTGTTTTGTTTTTAATCATCCCATTAAAAAAATGTTTTAGAAGTCTGGTCTCAGCAGGTGGAGTCTTCTTCACATCATCTCTCTCTCTCTCTCGGTCTCTCTCACTTTTTCTCTTTCCATGCCTCTCTCTTGTGCTGTCGGTATCTCTTGCTGCCTCTTGCTCTTTGTTTTCATCTATATTAACTGATCTATCCATTACAATACTTTGCTCACTCTATATCTATCCATACTTTCATCTCTCTCTCTATCTCTCTATCCCTTCTCCCTTCCCATCGTCATTCCCCCTCTCGTTCCCATGGTGACATGACAGTCCTCCTCTCCAGGATTCTCATCTTACCTCTTCATTTTGTTTTCTCCTACAATGTGCTCTGTGATTTGATGAAATACTCTTTCTTTCTTGCTTGCCTTGTATCTCTATCTCTCTCTATCTCTCTCTCTCTCTCTCTATCTATCTCTTTTTCTCTGTCTCTCTTTTTCTTTGTGTCTGTCTCTTCTTTGTTCTCTTATCTGTGTCTGGCTCGGATCTCACTCTTTATCACTTTTTATTTCCCTCTGTCTGTCTCAGACTGACTTGTCAGCTCTCCTCCTGAGTGTGTGTCCTCTCTATGACTCTTTTACAACTCACTTGTAGGGGATACCTTCACCCATGGGGTGAAGTTTATTTTCATAGCACATTTCAACAAGGCAATTCAAAGTGCTACTAGTGCTACTAGCTTTACACAAAACATTGCTTGTTCTGTCTCTGTGTTCAGAAACCAAACCTGCTTCAGATAAGTAACCTGATGTCTGGATGGTTCATAATGTAGCAGAAGATCATAAATGTATTTTGCCCCATACCATTCAGTGCTTTATAAACCAATAGTGGTATTTTATTTTTAATCAGTTATTTAACAGACCGGAAGCCAGTGTAATGATCTGAGAACTGGAGTGATACTGTATATGGTCCACTTGCTTGGTATTAGTAAGGACTCAAGCAGCAGCGGTCTGAATCAACCTGCAGCTGTCTGATCGATTTTGTTAGGGAGACCTGTAGAAACCTTTTCTGTAGTCAAGGCTACTGAAGATAAATGCGTGTACACATTTTTCCAAATCCTGTTGAAGCATAAGTTCTTTAATCCTTGATATATTCTTAACCCATTTAGACCTGGAACCCCATTACGTAATTATACCTTTCAAGCAGGGAACCCCTTTTGGGGTTCTTGTTGCTATGTACCGTAATAGCAACGTCATGTTTTTTTTGTTTTTTTAATAAATATTTGAAGTTTTTCAGAAAACGTAGGTCAAGATTTAGAAGGCGTTTTTAGAATCGGCCTCAGGTCTAAATAGGTTACGGTGATTGTAGGCTGACTTTGTAAGCTGTTGAAATCCAGGTCAGATTCCATGACTACACCAAGATGTCTGGCTTAGTTTTAGGTTTTTAACATCACCGATTAAAGCTGAGCGCTAACTTTTAGTCGTTCTCCCTTGCCTCCAAGACCTTCGGTTTTGTCTCTGTTTAATTTGAGAAGATTTCTGCACATCCAATGGTTGATTTGGTTAGTACAATGAGTGCCTGTATTGGACCATATTCCCCTGTGATGTAGTTACGTAAATATGTGTGTTGTCTGCATAATTATGGTAACATATTTTGCTGTTTTCCATAATGTGAGCCAGTGGGAGCATGTAGATGTTGAACAGAGGAGGCCCCAGAATGGAGCCTTGTAGTATGTCATGTCATCTCTGTCTGCTTAGATTGGTAATTACCTATAGACACAAAGTAGTTCCTGTCCTTTGCGTAGGATTTAAACCAGTTTAATTACTAGTGAGTCTAGTAGTGGTAGTTGACCATGTTGAATGCACTGAGATCCACACTGAAATTCTGCCACTGTTTAAGTGGATGTCATGTCATAATGAGGGGTCTCACACCTCACACAGCTCTGAGAAGCAGGGCCCTGAAGGCCGGTTGCAGGAGTTCAAATATAGTCTGAGATATCACTGCTGTCAGGTAAAAACCTCATTATGTCCAAAACTGTTGCTTTTTTATTATTATATTATATATTACAAAAATAAATGATTAAAATAATGGCTGATCGATCAGTGATAGATAGATTGTGTAGATCGGCTATTTTCACTACTTTTGATGACGTAGTAGGGCATTAATTTATGAAAAAGAAGAAACATAAAAAAACATGTAACCATGGAGATACAATGTTTCTGCCCGACAGCAACGATGTGGATTATGAGCTTATTTCTGTCATAACGATGCTGTAGCGTGCAAGGAGCGAGTGCAGGTTGAGCTCAAAGCCCTAATTTGTACTTTGCCATATGACTGTGTCACTCCGTAAAAAATGAATGAGCTGTAAGCCAGATATTATAGTGGCATGCTGTACCTTCATGAGCACACACACGCCCAAATACATTCATGTAGGCATTTACATTCGCACTCGGGTACTATGCACACACACACACACACACACACGCACACACACACGCTCGCGTGCGCACTCACACACACAGTCTGTAGATACACAGCAGTCAGGGAGAGGAACAGATTATTTGGCTGTTGAACGCTGTCTACTGTTACCAGCAAGCAACTTCTGGTGGAGTAAGACAGCCAAAGCTGCTTTCAAACCCCCAGGTGAGTGTTTGTTCCCTATGCCAGCCCCACAGGGACCCTTCTTCCACTGTACCAGGTACAATAATCACATCCATCTGGTGTCCCAGGTCTGTTCTAGTCCCAATTAGACAGCATACAGTCAAATGCTCAGCGTTGTTACGTTAACTCTGGTGTAGGGCGGGGAAGTATATATCAATATTATAGAATTTGGGGGTCCCTGACATGAAATCGTTTGAGAACCACTCCACTGCTGTAGTATTTAATGTCCTTAATGGGTTGCTGCTGCTGTTCTGGTTATTAACCATTTAGTAATGGTGAGGAGACAAGGTGCACCGGCTGACCAAGTAAGATGTTTGAATTCAGGTTTCACGGCTACGTAATTGTAAAACACTAGAGGTTCGGGCCGCCATGTGGCCAGAACCATCTAATAACCTACAATATAGGCTATATACTATCATTAAAATTATTGTGGTCATGCACATGGCTACATATTTGATGACATACGCGATGCAACAACAGAGGATGCACACACACACACACACACACACACACACACACACACACACACACACACACACACACACACACACACACACACACACACACACACACACACACACACACACACACACACACACACACACAATGAAGTAACACACACACACAAAAGAAAGTCATTCGCCGAAAATATACCAGCCGTGTGTTTCTGTGAGTCGAAGCGAGACACACACACTCACACACAAATGAGTGCAGAGTCAGACACACACACACACACACACACACACACACACACACACACACAC